>NC_084971.1:3768002-4120502 GCF_963691925.1 Scomber scombrus | reverse complement strand
ATTAAGGCTGGGCCAGCGGTGCCGGTGGGCCTGCTGCTTCCCTGCTTGCGTCCCCATTGCACCACAGCGAGCTCGCTGGCCTGGAGCCACTAACAAGCTGTGCATTCAGACAGTTGATGCTACAAATGGAGCTGTGCAGCGGACCAACTCCGGAGATGAACAACTGAAGCGCTGCTGAATCTTTTTTGGCAAGGGAGGAAGGAAGACCTCTGCTGAAGCCGAGGCTGAGGCCGACTAGTATTTATTTACAGTATAGGAAACAATCTTGCTCACAAATTCCTCACAAACGATTCAAGTTATGGTAAACTAAGCAAGATCCATACCGCCATGACAGTGAGGCAGATCAGCTTTTCTGTTACAGAAATAAGATATATGAACAGTTTTTTTTATCCTGTGCCATGCTTCAGTCCTGTTTGTGCTCACTGAGCCCAGCACATGTCAGGAGCATAATTATTTTTAGCTGGAGTGTATGAATTAGTAAATCATGCTCCCGAATTAGCAATGGTGGAGTGCAAATGAGCACATTCAAAGTTCTGTGCTAAAGGTTAAATTTTTATTTGTATGAATTTCCATGTTATTCTATATTACTTGATATTTAACTTGACTGTACACTTCAATTACATTTCAGACAAATATTGTGCTCATATCTTGAATTAATTAATTCATACTGTTAGGTTATGGCAGTCTTTTATTATAGTATTTGTCCCTTCTACACTGATCTATTATTTATGTGCAAACCCTGCAGTTGTGAAGCTACATTGGATGTTAGTTGCATTGACCAGCTGTGGCTGCAGCTTTGGCTGAAGTAGAAGCACACATCCCTCTGTGTAGCCAAACAATCTGAATAAGCTGCTTGGCTTTGAAGGAACAGTCTGACATCTTGGAAAATATGCTTATCGTCTTTCATTCCAAGTGTTAGATGAGAAGATTGATGCCACTGTCACGTTTGTATGGTAAATATGTACCTGCAGCCAGCAGTCAACAGCTTGGAATAAAGACTGGAAGCTGAGAGAAAAAACTAGCCTGACTGTGTTCCTACCAGCACATCTAAAGCTCTATAATTAATGACATTAACACTTAATTAATAACTATGCCTTGGCTGGGACAAGTTACTTGCTGGAGTCTATTCTGGTTGCCTGGTAACTTCTCCGGCCCAAGGAATAGTCTGGTATAAAATGGTATATTGTCATTTGTAGCCTACACTTCAGTTTTGTACAGTTGAAACAAACAAATTATTAGGGGCTGGTATCAATTTTCTCATCTAACTCTCAGCAAGTATTTCTTTAAATGTCAAAGTATCCCTTTAACGCATCTCTACTTCACATTGAGTCATCTTTGACATCAAATAAACATATTTTAAAAATATTGACAGTTCTGTTAATATGCTAACAGAATAAATAATGTTAAGAGCATGAACTAAGTATTTAAGTGAAAATAACTAAAAAGACTTTATTTTATTGTATTTTATCTGTATTTTCATTTTCCATATAACTTGCTGGTAGATGGATTTTGTTACCTCAGACAGATACAGGCTAGCTGTTTCCCCGTTTTGAGTCTTTATGCTAACCAAAGCTAGCTGGCTGCTGGTATTAGCATTTACCATTTACACGACTTGTATCAATTTTCTCATCTAACATGTGGAACTATCCCTTTCACACATCTCTATTACACATTTTGCCTGTCAAACACAATACTGAGTCATCAAATCAACATTTTTAAAATGTTGACAGTTCTGTTAAGAATGGTAACAGAATAAATAAAGTTCAGAGCATGAACTAAGTATTTAAGTACAAATAACTACTAAGGTTTTATTTTATTGTTGTATTTTATTTACATTTTTATTTTCATATAACTTACTGGAAGGTAGATTGTGTTAAGTTCAGACAGAGAGGCTAGCTGTTTCCCTCTGTTTCCATTCTTTTTGCTAACCTAAGCTAGCTCGTTGCTAGTATTAGCATATATACCATTAACACAAGAGTTGTATCAAGTATATATTCAAGTATTTCCTTAAATGCCAAACTATCCCTTAAACACATCTATACTTCAAATTTTGCCTGTCAAACACAATATTGACTTCAAATAAACATATTTAAAAATGTTGACGGTTCTGTTAATATGCTAACAGCAGAAATTATGTTCAGATAATTAGCCTAATTACTAACTAGAGCACATACATTAAGTAGTTCAATACTGTCTGTATTTTGCATTCAGTGTTGTAGCAAATATATATTTGTGTCGTGTGTGGTGCTAACAGCAACTCATTCAGCAACTCCATCATCCAATAGATGTGAAATATCCCATTCAACTAATTCAATCCATACCCAATTACAATTTTAACACCTATTCTGGGTTCTTAACACCTTTGTACATTTTAATTCTGTTGTAGCCACAGTTGTATTGAAATACTGGCCTGTTTGCACTACTAGAGGCTGTAAATTTGTCAGTGTGCTCTAGTCCTTTTTTTCCCACAGCAATGTGCACTCTTTGTTCTGAGAAGCACCTGATTCAGCTGCACATTGCTGGAAGATGTGCAGAAAACGTCTTTTCAGCAAGTATGTTATGCTCATGTTATTTTATGACAGAATCAAACCAAACCAACACCAAGCTCTCCATCCCAGATTCACCACAAGCTCAGCAGCTAACCTGAATCTGCCACCGTTTGTTACGCTTTAATAATGCTTGAGCTTGTCCATGTTACCTAACAGATGAGAATCATTACAATTGCACACCTGGTATTAATGTGGCGGGTAATAATAGCATGGAAGAGGATGGAGGATGGAGGATGGGAAGGAAGACAAGGAAGTTAATAGAGAGGGAAGAAATGGGATAAAAAGGGGGGATGGGAGGAGGGTAGTGGGACAGAAGAAGGGAGGTGGTAACAAACAATGGACAGTAAAAAGAGAAGGAAGATGAAGTGAGAAGAGGAGAAAGGAAAATGCTTGTTTGAGGAGTTGACGCCAGCACCTGCATGCTCTCCCACGCTTTCTCTACTTCCTCAGATTTTCCTTGACTTGCTTTTCCTACCTCATACTGTCTAAATACATGTCTGGAAACACCACACAAACATCCACAGACACACACACACACACACACATACATCATGAACCCCATGCGTAGCCCTCCAGTGGAGAGGGAGCGGAGCCTGGCCAGCTCATAGGGGAACAAACAGCGTGCTGCATTTATAGAATAGGCTCCCCGATGGCCCGGTCCTATCAGCCTCTATAATCGATGAAGGCGTCGGGGAGAGCGCAGCCACAGCTCTCGGGAGGAAATGAACAGACTTCAGGCACCTGCCAAGATGGCAATAAAGAAATACAAATGACCTGTTAATTGCAAAGGCTTCGTTGTCGGAGAAAAGATCAAGTTAAAGAATGCAATAACCCTTCTGAAAATGAACTCTCTTTTCCCCAGTTCTTTACTCGATGATGTCCTCCGTGAACAGGTGCAATATGCAATCCAGGTTCACATGAGACCTGTGCAGACTGAGTCAGGTAATTCACAGAACCAAAGTTACTGTGGTCTGTATTTTTTTTGTTGATTTAGTATTTCAGTAGCAGCAAAAAAAAAAAAAAAGGTAATGTGAAACTTCTTTGTTGTTAATATTGCAATATCGCTGACAGACACACACAGCGAGCTTTTTGATGGACATCACCCTGTTATGATATGCCGCGTATCGGTGCATGTGGTGCAGGAAAAGGGCAACACCAGGGGAGATGCGAGCATATTTTAATATATTATAAATGTGCTGAACAGCCAATTGTGCAAAGAGAAGAGGGTCTGAGGTCTGAGAAAGCTTACCTCCCCATGACAACATCCATGTGCCGTGATCGTTAGAAAACCAATAAACAGATTGGTTGTGATGCAGGGGGGGGAATAGGGAACACGCTCAGTAGATTTGTCTCCTGGTCTCGCCGTAATGATTTCTCCCGGTGATAGAGGGTAACCTTGAGTCCTACAGGGCCTTGCTTCGTAGAATGAAGAGGACGTGTCTCAGGTAAAATGAACCCTTTTCTACTCGTTATTGTCATGTGAGTGTCAATTTGATGGTATCTTCTAGGACACACGTTTTGCTCGGAGTAGTGAACTCCGATGAGCCGCGTATGAATATTGAGATTGATTTCACACCCTTGGCTGTCAGTGAATAGGTGCATCATTGTGTGTGTGTGTGTGTGTGTGTGTGTGTGTGTGTGTGTGTGTGTGTGTGTGTTTGGGCTTTAGACAGAGATTAAGAGAAAACACAGTAATGGGTTCTTATCACTTTGTTAATGGACAATACTGGCTCAATGACACACATATAACCTCAGCTATTTCTTGCTTCAACTTTAAACATGGCAAAGAATACAAAGTCGGAAACATAAACGTGTGCCACATTATCAAACCCTAACATGACATTTTGAAATTGCACGAAGTCGTTGGAATTGACCCTTGGTTTATAGTTTTCCGCAACTGATTTGGCTCATTTCTTCTCAAAGCTCCAGGTACATTTGTAAGAACAGCTTATATGGTACTGTGGAAAACCAAAAATAGTCTGCACAGTAACACAGTGAAGCTATCATGCTACATTAAAGACTCCATCCACCTCACTGGACTTCCTGCCACTCTTGTCTGTCCGGCCTCAGATCTTTATTGACATCACACTTGATATTTTCCCTTGTGATGCAACAGGGGGAAAACATGTCATCATAGGAAATTTGGCAACTCATGTCTTATCAAACCTCTCTCATTCTAAGGCAGGGGTGTCTCATTGTAGTTCAAGGGCCACATACAGCCCAAGTTGATCTCAAGTGGACCAAACCAGTTAAGTCATTGCATAATAACCTATAAATAATGTATAATATACTGTATATTATAACTTTACTATAATAAACCATATATTTACAAAACAGGTGAACAACCTGAGATGTCTTAAGAAAAATTAGTGCCGTTTCAACAATATTATGTCTAATTTTTTTACAGATTATTTTGCACAGAAGCTGCTGAATTACAACATTTTGCACAATGTTCAATATATAAATATGGCGATACAATGTTCAATATATAAATATTTTAAATATCACTACAATATGTATTTGTTCTGTTTTCAGAGAATTGTGTTCTAGTCAGGATGGGGGAAAAAACTTGGCAAACAGTGGGTCAGATTGGACCCCCGGTTCTGGATTGCATGCTGTAAGTTTGACACTCTTGTTCTAAGGGATAAAATCTGTAAAGGGTGTCCAAGAACGTCAGGAGATGCTGGGTGATGTATGGGCCAATAATAGCAATATGTGTACTCACACCATTCTCAGATGTTCAAGCACACATTGTTATATTGCCCCTGTGTTGGCCTGGCACATCCACTGTGGCTCGGTGGACTATAATGTTTCGGTCACATCTTCTGCCTTCAAGCAGATTGAAACTACTTCCTTCCAGTTTTATAATTCTCTATAATATAGCAAACAAAATATCAACAATTTGACTGCAAAACCATACAGTTACAGCAAAGTATACAGTAAATGTTCTGTGTTCTTCTCTGCAACCTCACTAAGTATATACAGACCTATATAATGCAAGACCATAATGATGGAAAACCCATAACATGGGTGTTAACATACTGGTACCACAGCCCCTTCACTGTCTAGTTTCTCTCAAATGGTACCTTGTAAATTGTTTCATGGTCATCTGATGTCTCTTTAACACCATCTATTATAGCGATGCTGACAGAGCTGATATTTTGAAAGACACCATTGTCCTGTAAAATTGCACTCTGGATCTCTCTCAGTCTAAAAGCATTATTTGCTGTCACCATGCTGCAGATCTCTTTCTCTTTGTCGAGGTGTAAAAACTGCTCTCTGCACCAGCACAAGGTACTTGTGTAGTCCTACACATGGGAATTTAGAAATACATCATATTACTGTGTTTGTAGTGTACTGTTTCAGACATGCATTGATTTCTAGTTACTGTATTCCTGTAACTGAACATAAATAATGACAATGACAGTGTTTTCCCTGTGAAATATTTGGATAATTGAAGACATTTCTAAACAGGTTTACATTAGACTGCACTCGGCGACCAGCCTCCGCCATTGTAAGGCCTTGGTTAATTACCTGGTCCACACTACACCACCTCACACCCCCATCCTTCCCCTTCATTGTTTACCTGGCCAGGTTCGGTTGCAGTCAAGCTCCATAAGTATGTTTGACAGTCTCCATACTGATAAATAGCACCTGCAATCCAACTTGACAGGATGTTTAATTGGTTGATGTAAGATTTGAGAAACTCCCCTTAGTTAGCGATGTTCAAGCATCACATGACAGGGAATTTACCAATTTAGCAGATGGTGCAAAACGTATACATCAGTGCTAGATATGGAATATAATCCTGAGAGATTTTGACAATAAAGGAGACTGTTGTGCACATGATTACTTACACATTCAAAGAAATCCTACATGTTTTGGAGAGAACTATTCCCCAACATAATCAGTTTTGATCAGCAAGACATATGCATTGGTATTTGTGTATATTGGAGACAACCCCTACTTAATACATCTGCAATTTGTCTAAAAGAATGAGAAAATCAAATCTGTAATTGTTATCTTGAGGATACTTCAGGGTATATAACTACTATTACAAATACTTCATTGGGAAAAGATGTATTCTACAGATAATACTCCTAAGAAATGTCCTAGGAGAAATTTATTGACAGAATTTGTATAATTGGAAACACTGATAACGATCCATTTACAGGCTTAAAACATTCCTTTTTGATAAAGCTTATAGTTAGGGCTGGCCCAGCTTACCTTGGACCAACCACGAGTTATGCTGTTATAGTCCTAGACCGCCAAGGGACCTTACTTGATGCATTGAGCTCCTCTCTCCTCCTCCCTCTCCCTCCCTCTATAGACATTCATGTTCCATTAATGCATTTTACTAACTTAACTTCCCCAGAGTTTTTGTGCCCTCTTATTTCACAGGGTCCTGTGGATCGGAACTAGGAGCGTCTACCTCATCCTGGTTGACATCCATCGACCATGTCCTACTTGACGCCCATGGAC
Source organism: Scomber scombrus (assembly GCF_963691925.1). NCBI lineage: Eukaryota > Metazoa > Chordata > Actinopteri > Scombriformes > Scombridae > Scomber > Scomber scombrus. The sequence goes on along the minus strand of NC_084971.1, from coordinate 4,113,471 downwards.
TATTATTATTGTCATTGTTGTTACTGTGTCTCTCTGTATCGCGCTCTCTTTCTCTCTCTCTCGCAAGCCAACTGCTCAAGGCAGATGGTCGCCCACCCAGACCCCGGTTCTGCTTGAGGTTTCTTCCCATTAAAGGGGAGTTTTTCCTTGGAGCTGTCGCCGAGTGCTGCTCATGTGGGAATGTTGGGTCTCTCTAAATTAAAGCGTATGGTCTAAACCTGTTCTGTGTGAAATATGATTTAAGATAACTTCTGTTGTGATTTGGTGCTATATAAATAAAATAGAATTGAATTGAATTTACAATGAAATGATATTAAATACACCAAAGGAGCTCCACTGCATCTCCTTGTGCTTAGTAGCTTGCTACGAAATGATGGTTTCAGTAGATATCCGTCCCTTTCTTTCCTATTTTGTATTTACGGGACATAAAAATAAAGTGTTAACCCTTTATTTCATACAAATCCACACAGTGTGCCTTATGAGAGATAAAAACACAGGAAAAGATAGACCATGAAATCGTATTTTCTCTGTTGGCTTGTAACTTGTGTGAGTGATCAGGTCCTACATGAACTACGTGTACTTTTGTCTGTTTCTCCTCACCAGGCTGAAGTGGTTGGGGCTCTGTTGGGAAAATGGGGATGTCAAATATTTCTATTCACCAATCAGAATCTAGCAATATCTGAATAAGAACCTGATGATAATTGGTTCATTTAGCTGATTAGAGAAAGTGTCTCTGTTCTGAAAAGGGAGTTGTGGTCTGTGGGCTTTATGCACAAGCCCCCAGACATCAATACATCTATTAGGTTTACTTGCTGACTGTGACAAGCAAATCTTTCATGATTGCTTGTTACTGTTTAATAGACTCATATATGCAGAGTGCTCGCTGTGATCAGTTGTGATCACTTTGATTTTAAGGCCTCTGTTTGAAACCGTCTCCCTTGATCTCAGTTGTGTCGAAGCATCAGTGTTTGGCCTTTTTGCTTTTTTTAGTCATAAATGTATCAGCTTTAAAACAGAGCCAGGATCATTTATCTGTATAATTTATCCATTTAAGAAAAAGAAGTTGGAATCTCCTAACCATGAGGGGGTTTTTAAAGAAAAAACCGCCTTTTTATCATAGAGGAGGCAATTATATCTGCTTAAAATTGATGGAAAATTGGAAAATGGATCAGAGTTCTGGATTTGGATTGCTTTATGAAAAACAAGCTCTGCTTGTTCATTAAGAAGATTCACTCATTTACTTTTCTCTTTTAGTCTTTTTTCATTTCTTTTTGTCTTGTTTGAAGTTTTATTAAAGCAGAATTCTACTTGTGTTGTCAAAAGAAAAGTTCAATCATGAAAGACACAAGACATTTAATAAAAACAACTTTACCATTGATCCCATCAGTGGGATAGATTTATTGGGATAGCGCTCTACAAATTGCAGCCAATTGGAGAGCCCACCTAGGGAGTGATAGATATAGACCTCCTCCACATTGTTGGCAGTGGGGGGTGGTGTAGGCGTGAAGCAACAAAAAGGGAATAGCTGCAATAAGGACAGATGGAAGATAAGGTGGTTTAAATAGTTAAGATGACTGTTGGAGAACAGGAAAGCACAAATATGTATGATAATTCTCTTCCTGCTGTGCTGAAGGCATTTTTTTTTTAAAAATCAATACATATCAAAATTGGAAAAATTGAAATGGCATCAGTGCTATTTTTATTCCAGTCTTGATTCCCACTCCACTGGTAATAGTATAGAATATCATTACTTTTCAAACTTTAAAATATACAGTTGAACATTTAACATCATCCCTGTGTGGAGCTGACAGTACAATTCAATTCAATTCAATTGTATTTATATAGCAACAAATCACAATAAAAGTTATCTAAAGGCACATAGAGCAGGTCTGGACTGTACACGCAGAATAAAGATGGGTTGTGGTTAGATCATATGAAACCTTTGTCTAAAGCTCAGAAGAGCCATATTATGCTTTTTTGTGATTTTCTGTTATTTGTATGCTTTGACATCAGATATCAGAAACTATTGATGTTAAACATGGTCAAAGTTTTAAATTTTGACATGAACATATGTATCTGCAAGTCTAAAGCCAGGGCTTCAGCCTGTCCCGGAGTTTCGTTTGCAACATTTTTTTTCTACCATGCCGATAAGATGACGTTGGTACATGTGTGGGAAGTTTTTTTCTATCTGTTCAGATATTATCAATACAGTATTGATCAAGTTATATAATCATTCACTATGGGAATGAACCAGGTATCTGCATAATCATTATTTCACTCAAACATTATACTAAAAATACCCAACAATACAAAATGATGGTGTCACAGAATGGCATTGCTTTTTTCCCCACCTGTTTTTCATGTGAAAATATAAATATCCAACTCTTCAGTGTTTGTCTTTTAGGCTTTTACACAATGAGTTTATAATAAAACAATCATAAAAAGTACGAAGAGAGAGTTTAACTACACTACAACATGTGGTTGTTAATGTAACAGAGTTTTCGTTGTTTGTTGTTGATTCCACTTGCGTCCAATCACATTTTAGTTTGTATCTGTATTATGAATTCCCATTGGTTGGCGGGCCTGTCCTCAGATTATAAATTCTGGCTGTGACGTCGTCGACTATATTACAGAAAGTGGCGACTGCATTGTACTCAGTTTAATGTGTCAAATTGTTTTATATTTTGTCAGTGTTTATACTGAAGTTAGCTTCCTTAGCTCCTAAGCTAAGCTAACATTTACTAACTTCTCTATAGAGCTGCGCCTTAACATTGCTGTGCCTACGTGACTGACCAGTGGATTTTCATGCTGTATTCAGGCAATAAACGGTCAAAAGTCGAGGAGTGTCGGTCCATACTTCACACAACACAACGCAGACTGAAGGAGACTGAACAACAGTTACATTAGCTTTACTGGTAGCAACACATCCCAGTTGGGGATGTTTGGGTTTGGATGTTACATGTTGGCATATACATATATATGGTGTGATACATCTAGTCCTTTCTTTCTTTTAAGACAGCAAAACGACCAGGAATTTTGTCAGGAAGACAAACAAGAGCCAGACTCCTCCAGATGTAATGCTCAGGGCAGTAAAATAGATGAAAATGCACAATATTGTCACATAAGGAAAACAAATGCACTTCTGGGAATGATTTTTCCTGTTTGCTCTCTTGATGCAGATGTGTTACGCTGTTGTATTTCAATGAAACTAAACACTTTAAATTCAGCTCTATGATTGCCTCCATTCTTGATATTTCCCTGTTAAAAGAACACAAAGACAACCAACCCCATAGTGTGTGACTACCAACCCCAACGATGGGGATGATTGTCACAAGTGCACATCATATATTTGACGGTCCACATCTTCTGAACAGAATCAGCTTTAAAAAAAAAGATATAATTATTGTGTTTTTAACATGTTTCAAGTGTCAAATCATTACATTCACCCAAACTCACCTCAGCATGTTTCGGTGCTGACAGGGCTCTGTAGCACTCTACTGTTTTTCAGTACGGCGAGCGAGTTGCAAACTGAAAACACTGACATTTTGACACGCAGCACACTAAAGTTCATTTTATTTTACTGCCTTAAACCAACATACTGTATGTCCTCCAGCTTTATTTTTATACCTCGCAGAGCTAAACAATACCCTGAGAAGAAGGTTCTGTGGGATGAAGTATATATTTTTAACAAAATGACAAGAGCGAGAGAAAAAGAAAGTCGTGCGTCTCACAGTTCAAGTTCAGGTGAATTTTACTTTGAGCTGTGTGCAGTACGCGTGTTTAAAATGAGTGTCAAACACAAGTACTGGTGTGGCCACTCAACATCTTTTCTTGCACTGCCTGCATATACAGTACACACTCAATTACAGTGATGCAGTGTGTTACACCACAAGGAGCACAAACACATTTTCCCCCTTTGTTTTATTTGTCGGTGGGCCCAACATGATAAACACTACCTTTGTTAATAACCCTTGTAGGAGGCATACAGGGAATTTAAGTCAGTACTCAACTGTAACAAAATTATTGTTTAAGCTGCTGCAATGCTTTGAAGCATTAATCTTCCTTGCACTATTGATTTTTGTTGTGGATTTCAGCTCTTACAAACATTTCTGAAGGGCTGTTCAATGGCAAAAACCCTGTCGGTATCAGCAATTATATTTTTTAGGGGTTTAAAACCAGATGGTCACATTCTGAAATTGCACCTTTTTATTACAAGCTGAATGAAGAGAGGAGACGTGATTTAGGAATATTCATTCTGTCATTAGCTATCCCCCTGACCTTTAGATACAAAGTCATAATATTTCTAGAGGATGCAATCATATGTGCATTAAGAAAAAAAAAAAAAATCAAATACCTTTTCTTCCAAATGGATATATCACATATCACATTTTTTAGGATGAAACCGTTAACATGCAGTTAAATGAATTGTGGCTCAATTTTGTGAGTGCAGGGAGAAGGTATGCAGTGGAGCGGAGATAAGAGCGTTTGCAGCACAGACGATTGGAGGAGACGTCCATACATTTGCCGTCTGCAGAGGGAAAAGAGGACCAGATAAGGACTATAGCTCTTAGGGGCTTCTAAGGCTCAAATCATCTGCCTCAGACTCGTTGGATCTCAACAGTTTTGCCTTCAAGTGTATTAGATATATGCAACTGCCTGACATTCAAAGAGGTTGAGCAAAAAAAAAAAAAAAAAAAAAGAGGAAAAAAAGCGACCCTTTGCTTTTGGGTTTGGGTGACAATTTGCTTTCATGGATCTGGTTTCTACAGGCAGACAGATGGGAGAAAAGGCAGCCAGGCTCCTCTCAGCAGGTTTATGTTGGCGACTCAGTCCCTACAACCTCTCACTGAACCTGTACGTCCAAGACAAGGTGATAGGATGTCAATAAGAGAGCCCATTTCAAGGAGAAAATACTGCTTCTACTATCGTGTACTTATATATGTCAGAGTATTTGTAGTGTAATATTCAATACTTAATCAAGGACACAGATCATGGGCAGTTCATACCACAATGAAATACAATAGATTATAAAAGTAATGGTAGCTAGGACATTTTTGTGTGCCTCTTTTTAAAAATGATTTCAAATAAAATGTGTTAGATTTAAGTAAGAAACAATTTTCTGAGCAAAAGACTATGGTGGCCTCCAAGGTCAAATTATACAAGAGTATAAGCACAAATATTAAGAAAATGCACTGCAAATCTAGAGACACAGCAAGGGTTATTGCTCAAAAAAACTAAAAAGTGTGCCCCAAATAAAAACAAAACAAAACAAACTACGGATAATAAAAGAAGAGAAAAACAAAACATAGAAAAGCAAAATCACAACACATTATGACAGTAACATTTGGGGAAAATGTGCTCCAAATGCTACACAAATACCACTAAAACACACCCAACAGTGAAAGCATTAAGATCAAGAAAAATATATCTAAATCAAGAAAAAATAATAAATAATAAAACACATACAAGTGAAATTACATACAAAAGGAAAAAATGTGCTTCAAAACCCAGAAATGCTGCATGTAAGAAAAGAAGTAAAAGCACACACATTAAGAGAGAAAGCTTCCATGTTCTTTGCTCTTCTTCTAATGGGCACAGTGTTGCAGGTGACTGGTAAGTGCCTTGCTCTAGTGAACATGTATTTTTTGTTAGAAGGAGGGGATGCGTTGTTATTTTATTCATAGTAGACGGCTTATTCATAACTATGACCACTGGGTTGTATCACCCATTCTCCACACCACACCCAGTGATTCACCAACCAAACAAAACATCCCCCCCCCCATCCAGCTCCAGTATCAGCTCTCATGATGCATTTTGAACAGAAATTAGCATCAGTATGATTTCCATATTTTAACTTCAAGCTCAGTCATACCATTGCCCTTTTTGTGCCAGCAATAAGTCTCATGAGATGAGCTGCCCCTGGGGCCACGGGAAATAACTCCTGTACAATATAAAATGGGCCGACAACGTATAAAGAAAATGTCAGACATTATTTTGAAATTATGCTTACCTTTTTTTTTTTTTCTCCATTGGTTAATGGTTTTTGGTCAATATTGCATCTTTGCATCATCTCAAGGACACCTCTTTATCCGAAAACTGAGCAATTCTCTTCACAGCGCGAAGAAAATGGTTTCAATTAGCTTTACAGAGGTGTTTTTCGTTTGCTTTTTGACTAGTTGGTTTATCATTTCCTATAAAGATGAAGTGGGCAACACAAAGAAGACTCATTATCATCACTGGCGTTCTGTGCTCTTAACTATCCTCTCCTTTTCCATGGACTATTTGTCTGCGTTTGCTGCCATCTCCCTCAAGATTGAATGCTTTGCATTAAAAACTGGGCCACCCTGGCAGCCTGACAAATGAAGGCAATAGCATGTTTGGAGACACCTCGTTCAACAGTTATTGAAGTTGATAACTTATAATTTGCATATAGATAAGGCATTCTTACCTAGACTAAATCTTTAGCATATAAAGTAGAATTGTACTGTTTTTTATGTTTCTTCAAGTGGAATTATACTGACAAAAGCTGGCATACAATTTGAGGGTGGACTGATTTGAATGTTTGGGTGGCACTTGGAATTTGGTGAAGGCAAGAGTGTCAGCGTGCCACTTGAGGATGTAATTACAAATGACAAATACTCATTAAACCTTAAAGAGGATGCAGAAAGCAAGCATTTTCTCTGTTTGGGAAGACAATAAGTACTGTGCAATTACCCAGTCGGGCCGAATTCAAAACCATAAATACCACTGTTCCCGGATGAATCATGCATGAATCATCTAATAAAGTAATAAGCACACGCGCAGGATTTCGCTCACATGCTGAATCAGAAAGGAAACTCAGTGAACATTCGACTATTAACCATCTTTCTGGAAGCTTCAAGTTGCGACTTTGATACCGTTAAAGGTTTAGCTCTTTTACAGGTCTTCTTGAAATGGGAATTGCATTGCAAGAAAAAAATAAAAATCACTGGGCGGGTGAGTAGGGATAAGGAGCTCATCAGACACTGCAGGGATAAGCCTGGTTAATACTCTGTGAACTAAACATCACACTGTTAATGCAGACTGCCATTTTTTCCTGGCTGCCAGAGATGAGGAAATTGCCACCCAAGTGAAAGTGTCAAAAAACTGCATGTAGTTGGACCTTTTCATCAGACATACAGCCTGTGCTAAAAAATACTGGCCGCTACTGTTTGTTTAAGTTTCTTTCTTAGAAAAATAATGTAGTTCAAACATTACAGTAATGCTTTAATGGGGATTAAACTGGCAAATCCTATTGTATCCATGAATGTTAAATAATATTGAGGTCATGTCATTTTTTATAGCAAAATAATGCAGTTCATACGATCCCAAGAATAAAATTGTCAGTGATTACTCATGTCACACAGGATATGAAACTGACCAGACAGAGGTACTTTTTTTGTGACTAAAAATATTCAAATCTATGGTGATGATGTTATCTGTCTTTTATTGCAAATTCTATCCAAACACACACATAATACAGTTGTGCCTCTTGAAATCTGACCACACTTTCTTTCCAGGGAGGTTAATTTTATTGAACTCTGCATTAAGCCAAATAAGCCAAATTGTACAGTTTGTAAAGAATTTAAAAGATCACAACTAAGTTCTTGAATAAGAATGAACATTTAAATGAGTCTTCTTTTCTAAGTTTGATACTGCCCTTTAGTGGTGTCTTTGACATTACAGTATAGACAAGCATTATGGATGATTAGCCTTTTTTATTTTTACCTTAAATTATGCCATGAATTACTGAGCATATCCTTAGTACTTAATTTTAGAAAGAAAAGAAAACTATGTATATACTACGTAATAGAAGGAAGTGACATTTTTGGCCACTTGGGGGCAGTATATCAAGCTATAAACACATGTAGACAATTTATCACCTTTTAAAGTGAATGTTAGCAGATAGCGCAGCGGCTCTTCACTCTATTCTTAACGCAAATGTTCTAACAGCAGTTTTTATCTGCTACATTTTTTATTGTTCTTTTTTTATTATTCATTATTTATTATGGTGTGGAATATGTCTGAATGAATGTGTGGAGGATGTGTTTTTTACTTGCGGAACCCTACAAGGGTAGCGCTCCAAATTTCGTTGTGTGGTTCTTAATGATACAATGACAATAAAGGCATTCTGATTCTGATGCTGATTTACATTTTTCATCATCATTTTCATCTGGGGTTGTGTTTCTAACCACTGACAACTGTACTCTTATATTCACTCTCCTTTTAGCTCTGTTGGCTTCACCAACTCCTGAGAAATAAATCTTAGCTACTAAATTCTGTGTAGAAATGGTCACTGCTAGTAGATCCCTTCACATACAGTCAGTCTACCCATTAATCATAATAGCTGATAATAAGTAGAATATAGTTCTTCACTTGCTGACATAGTTACCAACATTTTCTAGATGCTCCCATAGCAATAGTCAAAAGTAAAAACCCATTCAAATTTCCTAAGAGTATAACAGTAACTTTTTGGCTAACAGCACAGTTAGAAGGTCAGAAAATAAACGTCTTGTTAAGTAAAAAAAAAAAGTCATGAAATACCAAGAACTGAAACAACAATGTTGTTTTTGGCCTTTCAAGATGTCAGTTGAAGTGTTGTCTGCTAAGAGACTTTCTCTGCTTTTACTGTCAGAAATATTTTCAGCCCAAGTCCTCAACATCTTGTCTGTGACTTTGGCTCCTCGGAGTGAGTCAGGTGCTGTAACCACAGATGGACATTAACTTGGAGCAACAGCTACTATGACTGCAAGAATTTAAAGACGTCCCTCGCTCTGAATTTCCGCCAGCTTAACAGTTTTCTTATATAAACCAACCTATGAGTCACCACAGCCTCTAAATAATATACATTGATAAAAATAAAGGGTAATTTGTATTTAAACCTTACATAATGTTCATATTCTGGCTCATAATTGGTCTCTACACCAATTCACATTCATACATTCCCCGTCACTCATTAATAAATGTTTTATTAATCTTCCTTAATGAAGCTGTCAGAAAGTGTATGCTATTTCTTTATGGAGAAAAATCACATTCACAATCACAATTGTATGGTCCTGGAGAACAATTTATAGACTATGAAGAATATGTTTGAAAAGTGTTTTTTGAATTTTTTACATTTACATATACAAAAGTGTCAGCTGCACAAACATTTAAAAAAAATTATGCATTTTATTTCCATTTTTGTATAATGTGGATCACATTAGGTAATAAATAGAGAATAGATAATATAAGTCTAGATGAAAGAAATGTGTATAGGGTGTTTTTACAGCTTTCAAATGTAAAAAAAAAATGGGTAAAATTTGACCGTGAACAGTATGTAAGGGTTCATTTAATTACACATGTATCTGTAAATAGCATTGTAAACTGAACTGGTACAATATAAAGAAAAGAGAGAATGATAGACTGATGATGTGTTGTCATGTCTCTTCGGCTACACCACATATTTTATTTATTTACTTATTAATTTATTGTATTATGGGAAAAGAACAAACCACTCACAGCCACACTAACAGTAAATGTCATGCATATATAATATATATATACACGCACTATATTGCAAAAAGTATTGGCTCACCTGCCTTGACTCGCATATGAACTTAAGTGACATCCCATTCTTAATCCATAGGGTTTAATATGATGTCCGCCCACCCTTTTGCAGCTATAACAGCTTCAACTCTTCTGGCTTTCCACAAGGTTTAGGAGTATGTTTATGGCAATTTTCTTCCAGAAGTGCATTTGTGAGGTCGCACACTGATGTTGGTCTAGAAGGCCTGGCTCTCAGTCTCCATTCTAATTCATCCAAAAGGTGTTCTATCGGGTTGAGGTCAGGACTCAAGTGCCAGTCAAGTTCATCCACACCAAACTCTCTCATCCATGTCTTTATGGACCTTGCTTTTTGCACTGGTGCGCAGTCATGTTGGAACAGGAAGGGGTCATCCCCAAACTGTTCCCACAAAGTTGGGAGCATGGAATTGTCCAAAATCTCTTGGTATGCTAAAGCATTCAGAGTTCCTTTCACTGGAACTAAGGGGCCAAGTCCAGCTCTTAAAAAACAACCCCACACCATAATCCAGAGTCCAGACGCGGCGTGCTATACACCACTGCATCCAACGCTTTGCATTGTACTTGGTGATGTATGGCTTGGATTCAGCTGCTCGGCCATGGAAACCCATTCCATGAAGCTCTCTACACACTGTTCTTGAGCTAATCTGAAGGCCACATGAAGTTTGGAGGTCTGTAGCGATTGACTCTGCAGAAAGTTGGCAACCTCTGCGCACTATGCGCCTCAGCATCCACTGACCCCGCTCCGTCATTTTACGTGGCCTACCACTTCGTGGCTGAGTTGCTGTCGTTCCCAATCGCTTCCACTTTGTTATAATACCACTGACAGTTGACTGTGGAATATTTAGGAGCGAGGAAATTTCACTACTGGACTTGTTGCGCAGGTGGCATCCTATCACAGTACCACACTGGAATTCACTGAGCTCCTGAGAGCGACCCATTCTTTCACAAATGTTTGTAGAAACAGTCTGCATGCCTTGATGCTTGATTTTATACACCTGTGGCCATGGAAGTGATTGGAACACCTGATTTGAATTATTTGCATGGCTGAGTGAATACTTTTGGCAATATAGTGTATATATATAAGCTCCAGTTCAGCATCAGTGTGCTTGAACACTGGACAAAGCAGATGTCCCTTGTTCGGGTTGACATGTACTCAGTGTGTATGATCAGTGCAGACAATATAAGCTCTGTACTGTGTGCATCTCTGTCGTAATGGGTGCGTGGTGATTCAGAGAAAACGACATGATGTTAACAGTCTCTGACCTAACTGCTTTGTGAGTAGAGAATTTTTATATTTGACCTGGTTTTCCTCACATAACCTGAATTTAGGTTGAGTGAGTAGTTACATGCTCTGTTACTCAGACATGTAAACACATGGGAAAACATAGACTATCTCTCTTGTATATTAATACTCTACCTGCTTACCCTGAATTGCAATTTATGGATATCTGTCAAATTATGTACAGTGCATGTTTTAGATTCATAAAATGATGTCTTTTATCTTTAGCAATAAAAATGCAATTACTCGGTCTAGTAGTCATTACGGCTAGTGAGCCATTAGGAGAATTTCAAGCCCTGATCCTCAGAGAATAGCCAAAATCAAAGACAAAATGTAGGAGGCTTGTATTAAAATAAATATTCATGACAGTCGACTCGGTGCAAGGCAGTGGGATACAAGTCCAGGTCAGACACATCAAGTGACTTTCCTTTCTTACCAGACAGCAGATATATTTACTTTAGCTGTCTGTGTCACATTTTGAAAGGACAAAGCACAATTGTCTGTTCAGTTCTTGCAATGTCACTTTTTTTTGACGAGGCCAGCTCAGCCAGAAAGTTACTTTTACATCTCTTGTTATTCTTCCCATGGATTCTAACCAGTGTAAACTCAGGTGGACCACAGCTTCCATTCTCTGTAGGCAAGAATCCACATTAAACAACCATCTTCCAATCCTACATAGGTCCATTTGATAGAGGAGTATCCTTTTAACTGACACTTCTCTGAGTCTGCATCACAGAGTACCCTATATTCCCTTCCATAACTACTCCTCCAGCTTTTCCTTGGTAATCCCAAGGCATTCCCAGGCCAGATGGGCCATATAATCCCTCCAGCATTCTCTGGTTATGCCTCAGGGTCTCCTTCCGGTTGGACATTTCTTGAGTAACTCTACAAGACGTCCAACCATCTCAACCAGCTTCATTCCGTGAGAAGGAGTAATGGTTCTACTCTGATCGTCTTCTGAATGTCCAAACTCCTCACTAAGTCCCAAAGGGTGAGTCAGTTACATTCAAAAGCTCATGACCAAAGGTAAGAACCTATCAAACCTAGATCAACTGTTACATTTAGAATTTAGCCTTTACACTTAGCTCCTTATAAACTAAGACTAGGAAGCAAATACATTGCTGAAGATATTGCACCAGTCTACCTTTCAGTCCTACATTTTATCTCCCCATCAATCATGAACATGACTCTATCGTATTTGACTCCCTCACTTGGGGCAGCATATAGTTTCAAAAGTCTGAAACCACAACAATCATGCATGGATTGCAACTACAGGGATTTATGTTCAACGCCAAACCAAGGGCCTCATTTGTAACCGTTGCAAATGCACAAAACAGGGCTTGAAAGATACAAATGTCACTTCCCACGAAAAAGTTGGAATTTATAAAAACCCTAACCCTGATGTCAGAATGATGTCAGGATGTTCTTTCACCTAAGCCACGTTATCTAACTGATTAAATATCATCATCAGTTGTAGAAATCCAACATGATATCAAATAATACTTTGCATATATCACCAGGTATGTTTTTCGTTTTCATACAGTTTATATGTGTATCTCTGCAGTGAACACATGATTGCCACTGAAGACACTGCAGTGGCTGCAACACACAGTCTGTCCTCTCCAGTCACCTTACTGCCACATCTTCACCACTCGCACTCATATACCGACTGTGTGAATTAGAGAAATGGCTGTTAGCTGGATTTTGGATTAATTATAGATGAATAGTGTTAGTGTTTATTGAGATATTGAGTGTGGGCTCATTTGTCATGTATGCGTCTGTATGTGTCTATATAAAGTAGATGTTCAACAAACACCAAGCAGTTTCCCTGTGCCTGTACTAGTCCATACCCACTGCAACAATGCACTTTTTGACATCTACCTCCAAGTTTGACCACTTTGTTTAACTTCAGGAATCGTTTAATTTGTTGCACCGACTACATTAACAGCTGCTGCTGCTGTCAGCCTGTCAAACTGTCTCCTGTTACCGATGTTCTCCACAGAAACAACATGTACATAAATCGATATTAATGAAGGCTTTGACAATTTATGGTTAACACTGAAAGTATAAGGGGTGAGATAAAAGGTTTGTCCATGTGCGCGCATTTTCAAGTTGATTATAATTTATAAAGGAAAACTTGCATGCATTTGTGTATACAAGCAGTTTAATAAATCTGATTTTTTTTTGGTGCCCACTACTTTTGCCTTTTGTGCACACTTTAGGTAAGACATTTTATAAATGAGGACCCCAGATCATTAATACAATTATACTAAGCAAGTATGTTTACCCAATAAAGCTCAGTTTCTGTAGTGTTGCATATTGGTTGAATATTCATAAAATTCTTTTGTTTCTTTACTCTTTTTTCCCCCCTCCATTTCCTCTTACCCCATCCACCCCTGAAAGGTACCTATAAAGTCAAAAAAGCCATTTCCAGAACATTCTTTAACAATGGGTAAATTGCTTAATTGTGGGTGTTGTGGGTTCTGTATAACACATTTAAAGCTCTCCAGAACCATGGTAATTGGGTTCAATAGGCTGCTGTTCAATACTTGTATTTAGAAAGGACAACTCTGACGTAGTACTGCCGTGTCCCATGAAAAATACTTTAGATTCACTGTATCCCTGGCTCCCCCTCCCTGAGAGTGAGCAGTAGCTTACCCCTTTGACTAGAGAGTCTAAAAGGACCAAGATTAGAGCGTCAGGCTCAATAGGACTGACCTGAAATTTATTCTCCATCTGAGCTGCTGACTGGCTGCTGTGCGTCCCCAAACTATAGGGGAAAAGGAGCACTCTCACTCCAAAGCTAGTGTGGTATAATGAGGCGACCCGGGAACGCTGGTCTTATTTCACAGCTAGCCTCTAAAAGGTTAGCCCGGCCCAATTAATTCTGCTAGTTAAAAAGGTCAAGGCTCTGTGTTAAAGGGCTTGGGAAAAGCTATACAAGGGCCTTTCACAGCCACCTCATTACTTAGGCTTCATCATGCTTCATTATAAAGTCGTAGACATTGTTTAAACATGATTGGAGGGAGCCAAGGAGGGTCCAGGTTTCAACTAAAAAGGTAACACAAACTTAGATTTGGTCATAGATGCAGTGGAGCTTTCTTACATGATGGGGCAAAGGTGTTGTGATTAGTTGGGCCTATTTATGACTTCAAAAGCAGCAATGCTCAACCACAGGATGATCATTATCTGTAAACTATGGCAGTGTAATGAAATTAAACATAGTGGGGAGTGTTACGAGTAATAAGATACTGCTGCAGAGGCAGATTTACATTTCTTTCCTGTCACAATGCCCTAGTTGTATTTGACATGTGTTGTGTGTATTGAAGCAAAAGCCAATCGGTTCACTCAGTGTTTACATCGTAGCTACACGTTCAGCTCAGCAGACAGGCACAGCAGCACAAAACAAGCCACACTTCAGTACAGTTAAATAACGAGTTTCGGCAGGGACCAGGAGTCTAAATTAATCCCATGTATTTCCACTTCATTTGCATGTACAGTAATTACCATTGTGTGCTTTTTGCATAAAGACAATCTCCTAATCAAACACAACCAATTGGCCCTTGCATTGTTGAAAGGAGAATAATTAATATCAAATTGATGCCCAAGGGCTGATTTCTGGTTCCCCAGCTTTCCAGATAAACTGTGTGTCTAGATGCTGCTTTTTTAAGGATTATTCCCAATTGCTTCCTTCGCCTAACTTTAACATGAACCCTAACCCTAAACCTAAATGTAATATAAGAGCTGGATATTAGCCATAGTTCAGGAATGACCCTGAGTTTACTTGGTGACATTGAGAACCAACAAAAATGTAAAAGTAATTTTGAAGTTCCCCCATTTTTCTATCATTGCAGGGACATCGATCCACACAAAGACTCGAATCCAACAGCACACACTCCTACACTTCAAATACATCAAAAATGATGTGTAAAGAAAAACCCTAGGCACCTAGAGACGTAGGCAGGAATCAGATCAAAGGCCAGAACCTGAGATAATTAAGACTGATCCTTTAACCACCGCTGAAAATGGGTCCATCGTTTTTTTCTACCACAATGGAATCCCTGCTGTGCGCTCTCACAGAGCTTTGTTATCAAAGATTATATTAAAATCAGTAATGGGAGGGGATATTGAAAGGAAAGCTGAGCAAACTGCTTAGTAAGTTGTTCCAAATCAGGATAAATTTACACCCTAGCTTTAATCAAAAAAGCATATTTTTGACTTGAAGAAGACTTTCAGCCATAGGTCCAAATCAAGCCAGACCCTGTATAGTATATTTAGATAAAGGGAGTTCTTATTAGTTGGGTATATGAAGAATAGTGTCACGACCAAGTAAACCAAATTAAAAGCAGATCAGGGGTACAATCCAAAGCAGTTAATTATACAAGCTGCCAGATGAAGGTGAGGTGGAAGGGGCAATGCCAAATCTTTAGTGCAGCTTGACACCTACTGTCTCACCATGATAATTAGCAAGCTCTGCTTAGTGACAGAGGGAATGGAGTGGAGACAATACAATATGGAGACTGGGGAGCCGCTGGAGGTTCAGAAAGCTCCTCCTGCCAGAAACGGAACATTTGTTCAAAGAGTTTCTGCATTCCTGTTACTGTCTGTCAGCACAGATTGTGCGTAAAGCACCGAAGATGAATGTTCTCTCATTACAAATTTACATCCTGAATCCACGAATGCCGCAGTCAAACATTGATTTTGGATTGTTTGATTTCGTCAATACTTGTGGCATGTCACAGATCAGTGGGGGAGTGGTTAGACGTAGTTCAGAACACACATGGTAGAGGGTTAAAAACAAACAGTTCACATCGTACCTTTCGACTCCCAAACATCTATGAACACACAGAACCTGTAATCTGTGGCGACATGCTTATATTGTAATATTAATTAGAGAGACAATATCGGGGAAGATGTAGTGACAATATTATCGTACTTGTAGTCCTCCCATGTTTGAGTCAGCGGTGACAACTAATCAGTGTCTAGACATTTTTCCACCACAACATTTATTGTGTAAATCTCTCCTAGAGCAAACACAAAGTACTGTTGGATGATAACAGGTTTGGCTGCTGATTTTCCTCACAATCCTCCCCCAAATCATGATAATAAATCATGTCTTTTCAGCTGCAAACTGTTTGTACACCAGGAACAAATTACCATATGTGACATTGCCGAGGTGTGGTTTGATTTCAAACTTTAAAGCTGCGAGTGTCGATGTGAAATGAAGCCGTGGTTTATCCGAAAAGTCTTTCTATGAACTGAAATTTGAAGGAGACATTACAACCTGGTTTATTCCAGATATAACATAAGTCGCTTGTGTTAAACTAACTGTAACTAACTGAGGATTTGAATTTCGGTTTTCCCAGTAGGCATGGTGCTCTGTAGGTAGGGTTAGGGCTACACTAAGAGGGGAATGGATAATGTCTAGGTTAAAAGCAGCCGAAACTTGGTTGAATGAATGATGGATGATGTTTAGACCTATCGAGCAGTAGTGAGTATACCAAGTTAAAATTTCGCATCCTTGGAAGTTTGAACTTTGAAAAGTTTGAAAATCAAAAAAAACAAAAACAGGAGGACACACACCAGTGAGCCAGCAGTGTATCTACAAATTGTAAACTCTCAAGGATAAAACACACTGGCAGCATATCACGTGCATCAAAACACCTGCACTTACTGTCTTTATGTAAGTCCACACAGGCATTGTCTCTTGACACGTCAGGATAAAACTGTCCTGTTTCTCAATGTCGATGCACTTCAACGCTCCAGAAAAGCTTTTTTGTTGTATTTTGTAAATCCCAGCTCCCATTTATTTCTCTATAGCACATTCAGTTTGTGATCAGAGCACCAAATGATACAATGATGCTGGCAGCACAAAGGCAAGAAAGATGGGGTTCATTCAAAAATGTTTTCTTTTCTTTTCTTTTTTTTGACATAATACTCAGTTTTATTGAAGGTTCATCTTGTGGCATGGCAATGCATTTGTGTGCTACTCCAACTCCAACATCCAGGTCAGATGAGACAACAAAAGCAGTTTGTAAAATTTCCAATGGATGTGTTTATTGGCTTTTGATACTACTTTAGAATAAGTCTCCCCTTATAAAGGCATGCTCATAAATACATGCTCATACACTTTACAACAAGGCTTCCTTTTCACAGTTATAGATATCTATAACTCATGAATTAATGCTCATAATGAGATGGTAAGAAATGATGATGAAGATGATGGAAGAATCTGTTGACTGACAAAGCTCTAACTGCCTATTTAACCCAAATGGAATGCCTTGAATGTACAGGGGTTTACAATTATCACACGCTATTATTATATAACACCTGTTGAATTTAAACTTGGATATAGAATAGAGAGGTTGGGTGTTGAGTGGGAGTACTCTAATGTCCCTGTAATCTGCTCACATTTCACTGTCGTTCATTGTTAACATGTAAGTAACTGACAGCGGTTGACTGAGGACAATCGAGCAGATTTGCCTTGTTCAAAGTTCCTGATCGTGATGCTTTCTGTCAGCATCTGTCCAAATCACTTAAAAGCATTAAGAGTCGACTAGCCTACAAAATGTGTCAGTGGAGTCCCTGCCACATTGCAGCACACAGGTCTTTAAAAGCTTGTTGGCAGCACAGTTGCATTAATATTTATGCTTGCATATGAATAGTTGGAGCAGATTTCAGAGAAGCAGTTTTTTTTCCTACCTTTTTTTTCTTTTTTCTTTTTCCAAACTTGCTTTCCCAAAGCCTGTCGCCTCTTCCTTTAGTGATCGCTTACAGTTACACACTTTCTGCACATTCATGTATACATACAGTATATCCACACATACATAAACATAGCCACGCGCACACACACACACACACACACACACACACACACACACACACACACACACACACACACACACACACACACACACACACACACACACACACACACACACACAGAGAGACTCCTCTTAAGAAGTGCCATGAACCAAATGCTTCCTCAAAGGGTGTGTGTGTGTGTGTGTGTGTGTGTGTGTGTGTGTGTGTGTGTGTGTGTGTGTGTGTGTGTGTGTGTGTGTGTGTGGAGGGGTGGAGGCTTTTAGATGAATTGGCTTGTGAAAAATATTGGATGATGAGAAACTGAAAAATGGAAATTCTCGCACCTCAGCTCCAGCTGCTTGCTCAGCCCAGCAATGATTGCTGCTTTAATCTCCATCTCAGGGCCTCCCGCTAGTTGCAACAGCTCCTAGCATTTAAACAAGATGTACACACACCAGCAACATCTAGTAAGAGGAGGGAGGTAGGTAAGGGAGTGTGTGTGTGTGTGTGTGTGTGGGGGGGGGGTGGGTGGGGGTGCAGCAGCTACGGGAAATGAACAAACACCGTCAGAGGAACTCAGGTGGAAAGAAAGCAGTTGTTGTAGTCTTTGTTTTTTTCTGCTTACCCAGTTGCAACTCCTGTCTAACCTGCAGAAGGATACTGCCAGCCATGTCAATGGCAATGGGGGGGGGGGGGGGGGGTGTTCTGTTTCCTTTCACAGTGTTTTGCTGCTTTTGTGTTTTTTTTATATGCCCCTTCCTCCTGCGCCTCTCCCTCTCTCTCTCTCTCTCTCTCTCTCTCTCTCTCTCTCTCTCTCTCTCTCTCTGTTCTAAAGACAGAGGAGGAGGAGACTTGAAAAAGATGCACCGTGTCTCTCTTGCTTGCTGAAGCAGCCACTATGAGGTGATTTCCACTTCACAACAACATTACACATCAATTATTCAAAGGCGCTGAAATAAAGCAGTTTGCTTCTTCTATTTCTTAAAGAGGAAAGAAAGAATTGTAAATGAAAAGGCTCATGGAGCGGCGACAACTCCGACGCTTATGCAATTAAAACATCACTTTTAAAAGATTCAAAAGGAAAGGGGGGAAGAGAAAAAAAAAAAGTTGCAGCCTCAGTAAGTATAGGCTCCTGGCCTTTTTTTTAATAAAAAAAAGAAGATCAGAATTGGATTATTCCTACTGATGTCGCACTTAAATTAATAATTCATTGTCTCCTTATCAATGCATCGGCTGGTATTAAAAGGGATATCACAAGAGCCACCAAGTTCCACAGTCAATTTTGTCATAATGCTGCTGGAATGCTGACTAATGAGTTGGCAGCAGCTGGAGTCAATCAACTTGTCCAATGAGTACAGACTACAGCGTGTAGCTCAATTACACCACTTCAAAGTTGATTTATTATTTATTATTATTAATATTACTCTTAAGTCCTTCTTGAAACAACAGTCAGGTGCTTGTATGAATATTAAAACAAGTTCTGTTCATACCGGCTATTAAAAGATCTCCTTCAAATGTACTTTCAATGGGGGAACCAAAATCCACAAGCCTCCTTTATGCAAAAATGTATATGAAATGTTATCTGAAACTGATATGAGGCTTCAGCTGTTTTAATGAGTCAGATCAGACGTGGATTTAAAAATTCCCTCTTTGTGTTTCTTTTGACAGTGTTTTCCTGTTGAGCTGTGGGGGAAGGATTGGAACAAAAGGAGTAAATTTGGCTGTAAAAAAGACTGAGGCATAAAATATATCCACCTAATTTGATTATATGTGTGGCTTCATATTACCTCTATTCTCTAGCATCTCTTTACCAAATCAGTAGTAGAATTAGAGTTTGATTTAAATCCCTGTTTTTTAGTAATTGAATGACATGCTTGGCTTTCATGTAGATAATTAAAAAAATGCAGACTTTTAATAATTATATCGTATTTTGCCAAAAAATGTATTCTTACAATCTGGAAAATAGACCACTTAACAAAATGCTTGCCTTTGGAGAGACTGACGTATGAGAAATATGATCATGGAGAGATTTTTATAAAATTGTGGAGGCCGTTATTTTCTCGTCTTAAGGAGTTGTGATTATGATCTAGGTTTTGAATTTGGGCCTTTTTTATTTGAAATGTTAATGAACTCTTAATGAACTCCAGATGTTTTGTTGTGCTGTTTTAGTTTTATTTGTTGATTTGTTCGTGTTTGTTTGTTATCAGTTATCAGTTCTGTTAACATATTGTGCAACTGGTGTGTATGATGACGTATACTCATACATAAAAAGACAATTTAAAAAAAAAAGCTTCATATTCGCTTCAGATAAATATATTTTTACATTATTCCAATGATCTATAGGTGGTTGTAATGTCATGGAAGAGAGTGGAGCAGGTTGACCCAAATGGAAAAGACTAAAGGAACGAAGGATCCAACAAAGACTGAACAGAAAACCGAGACTTGAATACTACTTGAACTAATAAGGGAATAGGGAACATGTGACTAGACTCAAGTGCAGACTGGAAAAGAACTATAGGGCTAACGAAGGGATGCAGGGCAAGTGTGGTGGGAAAAGCAGAGTTAGAGACCGGGGTCAAATCCCAAACCACACCCTACCGACTCTCACTTCACTACCAAGAGTCACTCCAAATCGAGTAACACTCACAGCGATGGAGGGCGCTTCTAATGAAGGGGGAGGGTATAAATGGATAGTTAAATGATGGGACGCTCTTGCCGCGATACCGGAACAAGGAAGCATCTGTCACCACGGCGACAGATAGACGCTGTGCTTCACTTTACAGAGCCTTATGAGCTACCTTGTATTTTCCCTGTTAACATCTTAAACCATGACAATGAGATATGAGGTACCTTTGACTTGTTTTAATGTGTTTTTATGTATTACAAGTCAAGTGACCTCAGGCACAAAGTGAGGTTCTCCTTATTTATGTATTATCTTTTCACACCGCACATTTCTGATATTCTGTTTGAGACTGTGAAGTTAGTGTGAGGAAATCAAAGGTGTTTGTTATAAAATACTTGACAAAGTAGAAAGACAGAACTCTTACATTTGTGTGTTGTTTCCTCCATTCTCCTGCCTGACACAGTCTTGCTATTTGAGGGGTTTCACAGTCCACTTACACTCTGCGCTAATTTGATTGGGAAGGCCCTTAATATGGGGAACATCTGCATGAACAGGCAAACGAAGGTGGAACGAATAGGGTGAGGGAATTAGACGCCGATTTGAGATTGGACCTAGGAGTGAGACAAAAAACACCACTAAGACACAGAACAGATCAATCAAAAACAAAAGTGTCAAAAAAAAGTCCAACTCAAAATAAGCCCTCTTCCACACAGTCCAGCCCTAAAAGTCTAATTATAACTTTTATTTTAGTTTTTTGTCATGTTTTCTCATGCTATCTGAATTGTTGTTGTTACGGTACTGTTTTTTACTGTTTTGTGTCTACTAACCTATGTTTTTTCTTCCTTTCCTGATGTATATTGTGCTTTTGTCTATCTACCCAACTTGCCCTACCTGTTGTACTTATGGCTGTCTATCTTTTCTAGTGTTTGTACTATTGTTGGACCATCACAGGGACTGCAAATGGAAACTAGCCAATGGCTATACTTTGGTACAATGCATCTGTTCTCTTTGAGATTAATGTCAATTGTGCATGGTCCCTGACAAATAATGAAAATAAAGAAAAAGAAAAGAAAATGTCTGAAGGCATCTGGTGGACATCAGCAACGAAGGATAAACTCAAGAGTCAAGAGAGACGTAGAACCATGACATGCACCAAGGATACGGCTTGTACTCCACTATTGCTTCCATGAAAAAACTCCACAGCACACTTTTAATTAAGGTGAATATCATACATAAAAAAAGGTTGTAAGATTGTAAATAAATTGTAGATAAAAATATTGTTTTGACTGATTCAGATTTCAAAACTCATATTTATTAGATCTGTTCAAAATCAATAGCATGTACAGACCTATTTTAAGACATTTCCTCCAAATAGATGGTAATAAACTGCATAAGAACAGCTTGAAATGAATGACATTTTGAGCTGCATGGGGAAAACTGGTCTCCGGGATTATACACCTTACTACTGCAACAAAGTGCAGCACAAGTTTTATGAGATGATATTCTTCATTAAGGTATTAAGGTTTTAAGTAAAGTGTCTGTGAGTGTTATTGATGATTGTTATTCTTCTTCTATTCTTGTGATCCTGCACGTTACATGTTCCTCCATAAGATTTCCTGAAAAAATCAAACTTAAAAAAAACAAACAATAAACAATTCTAAAACTTTAGTTTTTCATTTGTTCATGTCTGTTATCACAAGACATTTATAAGAAACAACTAAGTTGGTAAAAATGTAGTAAACCTAGTAAAAGATAACCGCTCCATCACTGAACACATCAATAAATGATGACTGAAAGTTCTGTCTACAACCACAGACAGTCTAAATGTTCCGTGTCTCTGTGCCTCAAATGAGACTTTCTAGAACCCCATATTGTTTTATATGGAAGACAAAGCACCTGCAGTTCCATCAAGATCAAGGTGAAGCTACTGTACATACAGGAGTCTATTTGTTTGGTGGTTTATTAAACTGCGAAAAATAACTTGAAGTGGAATCGGAAGAAAAGAAGGAAACCTTGAAATACACACAAGAGCTGTAAAAACACAATTCGCAGCATACACAATATCATTCATCATACAGTATATTATACTAAGTCACAAGAGCTGTTTGGTCATTATCAGACCAGTCAAGTCAGCTTCCACCGAAGAACAGCAGCAACAGTTGTAACATTTGTGCCACCTGTAAGCAATGTGTTACCTTTACTTTTCAGCACTTGCAGCACATGTGAGCTGAAATCAAATAATGAGTACAAATATTAGCCTATATAACAAATGCTTTTTATATTTTTCTGTTGGCACATGCAATCTCCATAGATACACAGAGATGGAAAAATGATATTGCCACAATACTGTGTGAAATCCCCCAATACAACCACATGCAATGTTTTCTGAGCCAGCTACAAGCTCATGATAAAACATTAAACAGAGCATGCACCTGTGGCTGGGGGAGGTTATATTTATATATATACAGTAGAATACAGTCTTGCACTATATGTAGTGTTTCAGTTAATAATCTTACAAATACATTAATACATTTTATGAATAATGGGTATGTTGACAACCACTACCACTGAGAATTCACAGATTGTAAACTAAACCTTCCTTTTAGTGTTTTGAAGTGTTGAAGGATTTTGGCAGTTAATACACACAGCTTGTGTCCCCACTTCCTGTTCACCTTGTTAAGAGAAACCGGTTTGGAAATATAAAACTGAGAAAAAAAAAGCCTGACAAACAATAACAAAAGAAAAAAAGTATGCAGCTATGCAGAATAAAGCCTGTGAGGGTACCACACTTCTGGCAGACCTTATTTTGAACTTCAATTTGGATCATTTTCTATTGAAAATATCCCATTTTAATGGCGCGCTCCATTTGTACTCGGAAGTCAGAATTTCCGAGTTCCCAGTCACTACCTCAAAATCCAAGATAGTAGACCTACGCATCAACAGTGTGAAAGTTGTAGTAATATCCTGTTTATTAGCAGTTCTGTCATATCTGTGTCTCATTAAATCAATCTTTACACACTGCACAGTCTGACTTGTTGCTATGCTGTTTGTATGAGCAAAATACAGCAAAATATCTATCAGAGGCTAACCTGGCTAGAACTGGTTTTCTGACTTAGGTGTGACATCATACTCAGCTCCGACTTCCAACTTCTGAGGTAAATGGAACTCAGCATAACACCATTCATTATTATTATTATTATTAATCAGAAAGCCTAAAGAAGTACTTCTTCTACCATTACTTATAATATTTCAACAAATGATATAGTAGTTTGTAGCAGTGGTGTAGTGGTTAGCACTGTGGCCTCACAGTAAGAGGGTTGTGGGTTGGACCTGGGTTCTGGGGCCTTTCTGTGTGAAGTTTGCTTGTTCTCCTCATACCAGCGTGGGTTCTCTCCGGGTACTCCAGCTTCCTCCCAAAAAAAGACTTCGGTTAATTGGTCACTCTAAATTGCCTGTGGGCAATTAAAACATCAGTGTGAATGGTTGTCTAGTCTATTGGCGCTTATCCACTATACAGTTCTAGCACTACTCGACTCAACTCGACTCGTTTTTGACTGGTGACCTGTCCAGGGTGAACTCTGGCCCCACCTCTCACCCAATTGACAGCAGCCCCCTCGTGACCCTCTAGAGGATAAGCGGTATGGAAAATGAATGAATGAATGAATATAGTAGTTTAAGAACATACTTCATTGTTGATAAAAGATTCTATCTAGGGGTCAATACCTGATCAGGAGCTGCTGGAGGCACCATGCTACCAGTGCATTTAATTGGATTAATATAGCAGGTTTGTGATTCGTTGCTCCCATTTGGGGAAGTGAAAGGAGCCGTAGTGTTATGTGACAAGACAAAGTTGAACATGAAGGAGTTACCTCTGCAGACTTTAACTGACAAGATAATAGAGGGAACAGGGAAACAAGCCAAGAGGTGTGTCATAGAAGAAAAAATGAATGACGGGGGTGTTGGAGAATGATGATGATGAGGTCCATTAACATTATATTTTCCATCAATCATCACAGAGAACATATCGTTCTGCTTGTCTCAAATCATCAGAGTTGTGTTTCAGCAGCAGTAGGTTATTGGTTATTGCAGGTACATTGTGACTGACCAGAAAAGCAGGTCAGGGTTAATCCGTGTGGCAGTTGTTGAACTTCAAAGTATTAATGTATTAAGACACATAAAATACCCTGTTTGGAACAATGATGTGTCTCTTTTTTTTCCACAAACAAAAGTATAATTACCACATTCAAATTCTTAAAATGACATCTACTCCTTCTCCCTCATTAAAAATTCATGAATCTATGAATATGCAAATATATTTAATTACAGATGTCCAACAGTTGGACACAAGATGTCTCCTACTTCACTATAAAGTCCATTCTCAATGTTTGTGAACTGAAGGCTTCAAATATCCACATCACACTTTTGTAACACCGAATACTGAACCAGGACCAGGCTCAAAACTACTCGTGATGTCACAAATCCTGCTTGTAGGCTCCGCCCTTTAAAATGAGATTTTCAACGAGCTCAGAGAAACTTTCCACCTTTAGCAGATAAAAGCAAAAACATCCTTCTAGTGTCAAACTCTGCACATACATCATTCTGCACAGCGAAGTTCAAACATCCGACTGTAGGAACAAGAAGAAAAACATATTTTTGAGTGGAGGGGGACTTTAAATATTTCATCGGAACCTGATTCGTAGCACAAAGTTACGAAATACACTATAAATTGTGGGATGTATTATTAAGTAGGGATGAGGGGTTCAAACCCCTTTATCATGACATACTTTTTCTTTCTCCTTCAAACGTTAACGCATTGAAAACACTGTATATTGTCAGGACATGATTTTAGACATGGCTGAAAATCTCTGAAAATGTATCAGGCATGAAAAAAGAGGTATGATAAAGTTCAAAGCATCGCCCCTGAATTTCCTGCTCCAGCACGAAAACGTCCCTGAAGTACGGCTAAATAATGCATCCAGAGAGAGAGGCTGGTTCCCTGAAATGCCCTGCTTAGATTTAGCAAAGTTGGCCATTTGGGAGAGCGGCTGCCTACTGAGGACCCTGAAGTGTGAAGATGGATATCCTTATCCACTGATAGGGGAACAAACCTGCCACTGGCAAGCACAGCTGTGACAGCGACAAGGCACTGACTCAGCCATTGGAGGATCCAGTAGCTGCCTGAACTGTCAGTCTCTATTTAGAATTAAAGCAGTAATCGATACAGCAACCATTCACCCTGCACCTCTCGCTGTCTGCCACTGAATGGAACACTTAAAATCCACAACGATGAATTTATGCTTTTGAAATCCTTGAAAACTTCCACAGATATTAAGTTCTTGCGTCCTTACTCTTTAATAAATGCTGCTACGAGGCCTAAAGGCTACTGCAATTAGTGAGAGAAAACAACACTGTTCAGGGATATTCATCACCTGTGCTCTCCTTAAAGAAAAAATAACACACCAAAGCAATACAAGTAATCAGGCTGCCAGATGTGATACTCCAACAAGCAATTAGTTGTAGACAGATCAAGTGATAAGTGAGCGAGGGGGAGAGGCACAATGTGAAGTATTTAAGTGATCTTACATTAGAAACACCACGGGAACAACAGCTCTACATGCTGGGCTGGGCGTGTAAAGATGAGAGGGATGCTTTTACTCTTACAATCACTGAAAGTAATGTCAGAACCGAATAAGCCATATGTTTTAATACAGCAGACGAAATGAAACTAATATAATCATATGTATTTTAAGACAAACTGAAACAAAATATTATGTGTTAAAAAATCAGCATATCCAATATCCTAACTAATCCCAATTTGACTGGTGCAATATCTGTGTAGTTCTAATAGAGAGCCAAAGTGAAACCAGTCTTCTTTTGTTATAGAACTGAGAAAACCTCTTTCAAAATCTCATTGACATTTGTGATATCTAAAAGTCTACCCTTGAAAACAATTTTAACACTGAGTTGCTTGTCCAAGTTAGTTTTCGAGCATGGAACTGGCTTATTTTTTCCCCTTATGGTTGTTGGTGGAAGAACACCAATGTCAGCAGTTCTCATCTGAGGGATTTCCAGCTTCTGGCTTCAGGGGGCAGCAGCGAGCACAGTTACGAGCCCAAAATGAGGTGAAAGAGACGCTGCAAAGTTGAGTTTTATGCTTTATCAGAAGTGTTTTTCCAAAAAGTATTTTTCAGTTTAAAAAGAGTAAAAGGAAGGAATCTCTGCATATCTGAGTAGTGGCAGGTGCGTAGGAGGAAGGTGTGATCACAAAATAGAAAAAGAGATTGAAACATTGCATCAGCCTGGTGAAGGTGTGAGAGACCGAAATGTTGCAGTAATTTAATAAAACAATGAGCGAGACAGTATGCGGGAGCCTTTTTCCATTTTGCAATATGACAAGAGGTAAGACTTTTTTTTAAATGAGGACTAACTGGTTGGTTTGATAAATGTACATATTATTAACTGCCCCATCTCTGTGGAAGAGCAGTGTACAGCTGCTTCCCTGAACATTTTGGATCTTCCATTCAGTCAATAAAGCAGTTCTTAATGGGGCTATTCCACGTCAAGATCTAAATCATGTGGTGTTAGATATATACAGTAGTAGCCACTTCAAAGTTCCCATTCAAGCTGAAAGCCAGCTGAATGGCAGCTGACTCCCAGCCAAGTTCCAGCTGAGTTCCAGCGGCTGGAGCAACCCCCTCCTTCTCCTGGGCGTGTCTATCTTTTCCTGTAAACCCACCTATTCATTGTAATACGGGGTATGACCAGGAGATGGCGCTTCTGTCACAAAATAGCCTACATTCTGATGTTCTATGAATTTTTACTGACCGCTGGTCATCCGAAATTCATCGAATCAAATCAAAAAATTAAATAGCCTACTGACTGATTATTTTGTTATTTGTTTTGAATCTAACACAAACAACGGGGGGAAAAAGCCTTTTCATATTTCAATTTTAGGCTTAGATCAATAATACGAAATGAAAAAACGGGCCACAGGACTGTATTTGATTTTAGGCAAGGCAAGGCAAGGCAAGGCAAGGCAAGGCAGCTTGATTTATAGAGCGCATTTCATACCCAGGGGCAACTGAATGTGCTTTACATGAAAATAAACATTTGACATTGAGAAATTAGAAACAAACGAACAAAAAAACAAACAAACATGGAATTTAAAGGGTGATTAACCTTTCATTTGATGCTGGTTTGAATATTCTCACATAAAAATATGCCAGACTGCTAAAGCTGAGAATGAGGGGTGGGTAGTTCAGAAGACTGTACGTCCGTTTGGATAAAAGCGTCTGCTAAATTGTGAATTGTAGAATTGTTGAAAAGTGTGCAAACCAACCCCGGTCTATTCAGTGCATGCCTTAAGCCAGGTAAGCCCATCCACCTTATTAGCATTATCATTGCTCAACTTTTTGTTTGGGCTTAATTGGCTATTTGGTTCCATTGTCATACAAATCACGCACAGAGATTCAGAATGAGAGGCGGTGCAGGATTTTTGTTGGGAGGGGCGGGGGAAGCACGCACACTCATCAATGATTAAGGATTTGATTTGAAGTTATTTTATAATAGCATGCAATTATAAGAGAACTAGCATGGATGAACACGGCCTCTTTATTGTTAATAAAATTAAACATTGATAACTAAATCAAGCCATTTAAGGAACAGTAACAGCATTATTTGTACCCTTGAATGAAAAAAATAAAAAAAATAAAAGTCTTCGCTCCTGATTCAGGGCTTTCATTCATTTCCAAAAGTGAAACTTCTCTCAGTTGACCTACTGATGAAGATATTAAGCAGGGTCGAGACATCGCTTTCATCCATAAGGTCACTGTGAGCTTTCATAATGGCCAAATCTCTCCTGCGCAGCCAGGTTTTCAGCCTGCGCAAGGCTGAGAAAGAGCCAAGGAGCCATCAAGGAAACAGGGGAACTTTGAAGTGGCTTCATCTGTAAGCATAGCGTTAGTTCATCCAGGACATGGAAGTCATACTCCCCAGCTGTAATCAGCTGACAGCCACTGATTGAATCAGCACACCTTATCAGTCACACACCAATCACAGCCATTCTGACCACAAGGCAGTCCTTTTAAATATGACTCCCACCTACACTGATCTAACTTCACCATTGCTCACACTTCTGCTGGCAAAGCTTGCCTCCACCACCCCAGCCTCCACCTTTCTGGTTCAGGGTCCCATCATGGCTCTAGGGTCAATCTGCAATTCATGTCTTTGTTTCGACCCACTCCAAGGGGGTTTTGCATTGCGCTCCCTGTTTTGAAGGCCACAATGCTTTGGTCTATTAATAAAGGTATTCTATACTACAAACAGTCTGGTCCTCTGTCATCACCCAATGGGACCAATAAATGAGACAATGCAGTTGCTAGTAACAGGTCAGCAAAAAATAATTAGTGTTGAAATTATGTGAACGAAAATTTCTGAGTGGGGGTGAGTACTAACATTAGCAGAGTATACATTCCAAACTGTAACTTGACCCAGTGTTAATAAAACACATGTATTAGTGCAGCTTTAAAATGGTGCATTGCTTTGTCGGTGTAGGTTTTAAATGGAGTTGGAGCTAACTGTTACTGATGATAGTCAAAGTGCATTTGTTCTATTAGATGAATGAGAGAGAAAAGCAGCTGAAATGCTTCTAGTGTTCTTTTAAGTAGGATTATTACTACATAGTGTTATTACTGATATTCATGAATAGCTGTTTAGAGAACCGTGACACAGTAAAGCTCGGTGAAAAAGCGAGTTTACATTAAACAGACAAATTCCATAGCGCCAGAAAATAATGTTCTATCACTTCTTCTTCAGTCTGCAGAAACACAGGAGACATTTCCAATCTGTGTCCCCTTGCAGTCATTATCACTTTGCCTCCAACGCAGCACTAGACAGGATCCAAACAGTATCTGTCCCTAAGCTGTGGTTAGTGTACACACAAGATGTGTCAGCCAGCTTCCACTCAAACGTGAATGACAGCTGGTTGACTACGACTGGCACTGCATTATGGGAGACTCCATGTCTGTTATTAATCAACATCTATGGCTAATTGGAAGCTCACTCAGATATTATAATGCTAATAGACATGATTTATTTTCACACACATTTTGTGTAACTGGTTAGCTGATGGATGTTGATAGGTTAGGGATAAGTTACATAAAAAGATAAATAAGGCAGAGCGAGTGTTTTATTATATTTTTTTGATCAAGTAAGAAGAGTTTAGTTTAGTTGCACAAAAATAAAAGTCAGAAAAATATAAAAAAATGACAATAAAAATAAAACATGTGCAGATGAGGTAGAAACCCACTCTGGGCTTATCTTAAGACCTCACCTATAAGAGATAATATAAAATAACAATGCAAATAGAAATAACAAAAATAAATGTAATTTAGCTAAATAATATTATGTACAAACAACGAAAATTAAAGAATTGTAAGTTAAGTACAAAACGAAAGAAAAAAAACATTACAAAATCCCAATTATGCACTACAATCTTTTGTAAACAGAGCATTTTTGAGTTTGGTTTTGTATCTGGGCAAAGACAGAGAATCAGTAAGTAAATGCAAATTTCTGTTCCATAACTGTACTCCACGGTATCTTGTTGAAAACTGTCCACGAGATGTATGATACATTGGTAAGTATAGTTTATTGATTTGTCTAGTTTAGTGTTGGTGTACCTGGGAACTACAAATACAAAATATTTTGAAACTGGTCTGGTCTGGTAAAGCTATACATATTGAATTTTGACTTAAAAATAAAAGTAAATATTTGAAAACAGACAGTACTTTAAGTTTAAAAAAAAAGGTATGGTAACAGTCATGTGATAAGATTCAGAAATTTAATCTCAAAAGACAGCCCTCAAGAATTAAAAGGTCTTTTGTAGGCAGTAAATCCACAGCAGTGCAGTATACAAAGAAAGAAAAAAAGCTATTGTCTTTCATTTCGTCACCACTGCTGAAACTCGTCCTCTAAGCTTAATACTTACTGTACGTAATGACTCCCCAAGCAACTTAACTAATTATATTTGTACAGCAGTAAGTGAAAGCCGGGCCCCTATAGAAGCATACTGTATGTCAATCCGTGGTCTACTATCAAAGGAAAAGGTCAATTCAGTTGCGTGTCCAAGGACTCTATCATAACCTTTTAGCTTGATGTGCCGGGAAATCCACAAGAGCCTCATCCAAATGTCACATGTTTCCTGACAGCGCCTGATTCCCCAGATTCCCAAGGCTTTGGTGTATTTACTGTGTCACTTTGTCTGTATTGATTCGGTGCATATGACCTCCTACTGATGAAATATTACAATCAGTTGTTAGGCTGTATACATACGTGTGTTTTGGAAGTCAAGAAGAGGCTATGGAATAGTCCCCACACAGTTTGTTCCTACCAATAAACACCCTGATGTATTTTTAGAAACCTTGTGGATCAAAGTTCAGGATTCAGGACAAAACCCTGGAGGGGTACACTGATGGGAACTTCAAGTCCAAGAGATTAACATCAAGCAAGACTGCTCTTGCCAGAACAATGGTAAATGGTAAATAGACTGTACTTATATGCGTTTTTCTAGTCTTTTACCGCTCGAAATGCTTCTACACTACGTGTCACATTCACCCATTCATACACTGAGGGCAGGGGCTGCAACACAGGGTGCCAACACGCTCATCTGGAACAATTTGGGGTTAAGTATCTTGCCTAAGGACACACTGTCATGTAGAGCCGGGAATTGAACCGCTGATCTTCCGATTGGTGTTCCGACCGCTACATCCCCCCATATCAGAACATCTACCATCTGCCGGACACACCTTCATGTAGTCATTACCACTATATTAACAAATGCCAGCTCCCCTGGTCCTGTCCAAGAGCAGGCAGCAACACACAAAAAGCAGCTGTCAGATGGCATGATAGGCTAAATTGTAGACTGCTGCTACTTTGTAAGTGCACAAGTGCATATTTACATTATTGTAACTATCACAGAAGCACTACACCGTTTAAACATTAAACAGAAAAGCCGAATGTGACAGCCAAGTCAAGACAATATTTCTATTATGCTCATGGAAAATGGGAACAAATGTACATTCAGCATTGGATTTAAATGTTTAAATTTAAATAAGCTTTCAAGTTCAAGGTTTGTTATGTCATTTTCTTCTTAAATAACTAATCTAGCTTTTGTGACTCAATTGTTGAGTAAATGTAACAGTTGCTTATAGGTCGAGTCAAATCTTCGTACAGCAAGATAGACACCAACATTACTAGTTAAAAGCAAAAGCCCTCAGTGCCTGTAGTCCCAGCAGGTAAATAATCACCAGCCATCACTGGTGACTTACGGGTATGTCATGCTTCAGAGGAACAAGATCCTACAAAGTGTGGTCCGAACATTTTAAGAAAGACTTGTTTATAGCTGTTCTGAATGGCCACAGTCACAGGTTGGGTGAAAAGCCTGGTGTCATAGAGAGTGGTGAGATGCGATGAATCATAAAAATGGTGATACCAGCACACACTTTTTGGACAGAAAGGCATTTCAGGTATTGCACTCTGTTATACCTAACCAAAGTGAGCAAATGATTCAAAAAGTAGAATATACCTTATGTATCCTTTGTATTCCGGCCTTTGTATCTGATTGGTTGACAGTAGAACAAGAACCCTTTTTCTTCCAGATGTGTTTCGGCGAAGTTCAACATTTGTCTCAGTTTAGATTTTAAGACGTATTTTCCTGGTTCATGGACCAAATATGGTGTCACCTATGTCATTTTTTGGACACTCCCCTTGCCTCTCCCTTACTGTCTTTGAGAATGATTGGCCTGAAGTCACATGACCATATACCCAACCCTCCTTGGTGGATTAGCAATTGGCTGATGCATATCTGGATGCACATTATTGGTTATTTTTTGTATCTTTTTTCCCTTTTTTTCCTTTTTACCCTATTTAAATACTGCTTGTAACGTGTTTTATGATGATGAAGGCCGCAAGCTGAGACATGTTGGTCTACTAATAAAGCTCTTCTATACTACAAGTGTTGCTGAAGCTTTTACTTCCTTCAGACTTGTCTCCCTTCTCCGTACACCTTGGAAGTAGGTGAAGTTATGTCAGAAACCTTCACCCTGTTTCTATAGTTTTAATTTAAAAAAACATATTAGATCCATCTTAAACTGAACAATGTAATTATACAGTCTCAATGTCCAACCAACCTGTTTTCCACAAGAGTAGAATTTATAATGATTCATGCTGTGTTCAGAACATCAAAATGACAATACCATGAGGTATGTGAACTAAGTTTTATAGTCAAAAGGAAAAAGAAAACATTTTATTTACCTTGGAGGCTATAGCAGTATACAAAGATGAGTAGCAAAAGATTTGCTCTTGCTGTCAGGCTGTGAACACACCTACGTACAGCAAAGACTGCTCTTGTTTTTTGAGCCGTCCTATGGGACGCTAACTCAGCTCGGATTTCTATGAAATATCTCCTTTAAATACACATTTGTTGCCTTTATGGGATCATGCTCTGTAATGAATCAGTGCTGTTTAAAGCAAATAAGCATAATTTACTCTACATAAGGCAAACATCAATTTGTACACCTTTGAACTCTAACTAATTCAGTCATTGGCACTTTGTTAGCGTTGCTGGGAGCAGTGCTGAGATATTTTTATATGCAGACTATACGTTAGTGTGTTCTGTTTGAAAGTTTGTTTACCAGGGAAACTAATTTAAGTAATAAGACAAGCTGGCAGATATAACCTCATCAATTATTATGTAGATAATGAATTTGTGAGGGATGATTTATTTTAGTAAAATGCATTATACTATCATTATTTTTTGTATTTTTATGTTTTTCAGAGGAAGGGAAAATCATCATCATCAGTCATTTTTCTGTTTGATTATTTATGTTTTCAAAATATTTTTGTAATTTATAGCCATGATAGCAGCATGGCTCTAAAGCAATGTTGATCTGTTGGTCCACCACGATCCACTGTCCACTATCTCAAAAACTAACGTACAATGCCATAATAACTGTGAAGAATCATCATAACTGTGATCAGCTCCTGACTTTTTCTGTAGCGCCATCAGCAGGTCAACATCTGTCTGTTAGCAGGTTTGACTTCCTGTTGACTGCCCTGACATGACTAAAAGTAAAGGATTTAATGACACAGCTCCTCTAATTGTTCCAAAGGTTGTTGAATCAAATTTTGATAGTACAGAGTTATTTCAGGGGGTTTATGATGCTCAGAAAAATGTATTCAGTTATTTACTGCACTTCCTTTTCAAATGATTTTGTATGGAGAAAAAAAATGCTTTTTGGCCAGTTTGCATCACATGATGCCGCCATAAATTATAATTTGACTACTTTTAGGCTTTCAAAAAAATAAATACACAAAGGATTCATCATTTTCCCCCATGTTTGTTGCAGTTTAAAAAATATCTAATATTTTGCAGTTAATGAAACATGAAAAATCCAATGGCTAGATCCTTTTATTTAAATTAACATTTTTAAAATACAATTTTCCTTTTTTTCTTTGGTGGTCTTGGGGGCGTGTTTGAGGGGACATGACCTCTTGGTTCCAGAATCCTAGACAGATCCCTGCTGCCAGTGGAAAGTGGTGTAATACAACTGAAGCATTTTTCTTTTTATCTAGATTACAGGCTAAGGCTGACATAATTACTATTTTTCATCTACTTATTTTATGAATTTCAAAACACTGACTCATCCCCTGGTTTTAAGATCATTAACACCCACCGACTTCTACATCTGTGTTATGAAACAATATGACATTCGTGGAGCTGAAGTGTTTCATATCAGAAAACTTGCTTTTATGCAATAATGCTATAGTCTATTGCTGCCTTGCTTCAGGGAAGACAAAGGACAGAGTCAGCTACAGATCAGCATGTCTAGTTCAGGGAGGAATGGAGCAATTTTCAAAGTGGGTTGGTTCTCACTGGTACACAGTACTGACACGTCTACGTTTTACTCTTTTGGAGTACCAAGACTTTTCTTCACTTCTCAAAGGCTACCAGTACTTTCTCTTTTCTGTCAGTGTCTGTCCCTGTTGTGTGTGTCCTACACTAGCAGCAGCAAAACTACCATATGCTGGTAATGCAGCTGCATTGAGGACCACAACCCTTCTTTATCTCACCACTATCATATTGAAGGATCTTGAGCATTTCGAGCACTGAGTCTACAGGATACACACAGCTACTACTACTACTACTAATAATAATACATTTTATTTGATGGCGCCTTTCAAGTCACCCAAGGTCACCTTACAGAGAACCTTACTGTCTTATGTGTGGGGGGAGGGAGTACCATAGTCTGGGTGCCGAGCAGCTGAAGGCTCGGGCACCCATGGCGTTGAGGCGTGATGTGGGGATGGTTAATAGACCAGCAGAGGATGAGCGGAGGGTGCGGGAGGGGCTGTAATCCTGGAGCTACTGAACTTTAATTGTAAGAGGTATTCCATGAGCCAAGTCTTCTACTCAATGGTGTCACATTATTGATGTGATTCATTCACCAAATAAATAACAATACAGTAAGATAAAACAGTGTTGCATATTCAGAAATATAGTTTTCTTAACACATACCTCTATGTTACATTTCTAAATAAAGTTTAAATAAGGATTAAAGTGCAATTTGATGTTCAAACAAAGCACAGGATTCTGGGTAATTATGGACATGTGTATTACTGCGTAACTCACAGCAAGTAAGTTAAAGGACCAGCGTTCAGATTTAGTAGCAACCATCTGAATACCCTTCCCTCTCACCTACTCCTTCCAAGCATGAAGGAGAACTTACAGTGGTTGTGAAACTTGTGAAAACTGTGCAAGGTCCTTTCTAGAGTCAGTTGTTGGTTTGTCCATATTGGGCTACTGTTGAAACATGGCAATACAACACGGCCGACTTGGTGGAAGAGAATTTGCTCTGTTTGTAGACATAAAGGCTCATTCTAATGTAACGAAAACACAACAATTCTTATTTTAATGTGATCACACACTGATGAAAACATACTTATGAATATTGCATTCCATTTCTGCTGAGTCCATTCCGCTTGATGCCACTAAATTCTACACACTGCACCTTTAAGTGAGAAATGAGCAGTGGACTACAAACACAAAAGTAAGTTTCAGTAGAGAACATTGAAAGAAGCAGCTTAGAAAAAGAAAAAGCAAAACTTCCAAAAATAGGCAGTTTTTTAAAAAGAAAGACGAGATAGCACTAGACTAGTTTTTCCACTCAGCAAGAGAGGAATAAGACTACTGCTAATGCTAGCACCAGTGTGCTATCCACATCACTAGTGTAAGTAGAACGTATTTACTATATATTTGACTAATTAATAAATCATGAGTCCTATGCGGACATATGAATAATGTTGTCAATGTAAAACAATAATAATCTATCTTGAACTAAACTGAAAATAACAAAAATGTTCACTCTGTTTGCATGAAGACTGATCCTTCTGCAATAGAATTCTCCTCATCCTCCGAGCTGGACTCAGTGGATGAAGGAGGTGAGACAGCATCTCAAACTTGAGAAAGTGAGATTCAAAATATGTGGATCCTTGAATACATTTGTGAGAATTTGGCAACCATTTATAGACTACACTAACGCCAAGCTTCTAAATCCTCCACCCTCTCTGAATGTAACTTCATATAAAATAAGTAACACTTACTTATTTTTCTGTATCTTAGTGTTTTTAACCCATATGGACTGGCTCTGATTATGTTTTCATCAGTAAGTGTGCTTTGACACCAGATTGTGTCATGCAGGCTAGTTCAGCACTATCTTGGGTGGCTGTGGATCGTCCACCAATTGGAGGACCGGCGGTTCAATTCCCAGCTCCTCCAGTCCACATGTCAATGGGTCCTTGAGCAAGAGACTTAACCCTAAATTGCTCCCGATGGCTTTGCCAACTATATATGAATATTATATTCCTCGTGATGAGCACGTTGATTGGTAGCCATCAGTGTGTGAATGGGTGAATGTGACTTGTAGTATAAAAGTGCTTTAAGTGGTCGAAGGACTGGAAAAGCGCTATATAAGTACATTTCTTTTACCGTTTGCTATTATCACTCTTCTTCAATAGCTTCCGAGTAATCACGGCTCGGCACTGACTCGTTATGTCCCCCCTCCCACTGACAAATCCCAGGCACTTGTTTTTTTCCGTTTGGAGCACTGGAATTAAGTGTCTTGCTCAAGGACTCTTCCTCCAAGCACCAGGCGACCCTGCTCATAAAGGCACATGCGAGATATAAAACAAATCGTTTTGGTACAGTGATCATCCAACTTCCAAATACATCTTACTTGGATGTTGATTGATTTAAAAAAAATTCCATCTGATTTATTGTTAAAAGGGATTAATAATTTCCACTCCATTAGTAAACTGCGGTAATTGATGAATGGCGGCATCACAAGAGATGAGAAGTTTCATTCGCTTTCATTAAAATCTCATTACACGTCTCTCTCAAAAATAATTCAGTCTCGGCATACCGTTACTGTCTGTGTAGATCTGACCACCTCAGAGTTTTTCTTGGGTGTTGACCTGCATAGTTTTATTAGGATAGCGGTGGGAGAGGACATAACCTAAAGGGTAGTGGATAGTGATCCATGAAACATTA
The DNA here is from genome assembly GCF_963691925.1 of Scomber scombrus. Taxonomy (NCBI): domain Eukaryota; kingdom Metazoa; phylum Chordata; class Actinopteri; order Scombriformes; family Scombridae; genus Scomber; species Scomber scombrus. The sequence continues at coordinate 4,076,577 of NC_084971.1, read as the reverse complement.
AAAGGTATGTCTACCTGTCACCCTTTGGTCACAGACCTGTTCAAGAGTTCTGAGGTTCTGCATGTGTTTTAGATGCCGAAATAGGTCAAATACTTAAAGAATTGACAAGAAAACGATGCAAAAAACCTAAAGGGTAGTGGCTAATGATCTGTGAAACGTAAAAGGTATGTCTACTTGCAACCCTTTCGTCACAGAACTGTTCTTAGGTTCTGGATACGTTTTAGATGCCGAACAAGGTAAAATACAAGTTTAGCCAACTTTTTCTATCCTGTAACCCCTTTGGAGGAAGGTCCCTACTCCAAGCCTGGCATACAACTAGCTTACAGGGACAAGCAGCATGGCTTTGTGAGCACAGAAATTAACAAAACTTGATTACCACACCTTTCTCTCTCTCTGAATAAGGAGCTCTAGGGACAGTTCATTTCCTTTTGACTCTCACAGTCAGTGGGTGAAATGTGCTCGCCTGGCTCAGTAGAATACACAAGACTCACATTACTCTCTGTGTAATGCTGCATTGATTCCTTCCAACTGATATTTTCACACATCAATGTGTATCATGTTGCCGTGCAGCTGGAGTTTGGAAATCCACGCACAAAATCATCTTATTTTTGTTCACACTGATATGATTTAAAATTTCTTGAAATTCAAACAGAGTCCCATGAGTGTTCCCTGATGGGCAATTTGTGGGCAGTCAAGTTGATAGACAAGGACGCAACATGCCAGATCGTTAATGAATAACCCTGCTGCACTGAGGCACGCATTCAAACAAACACCCACTCAAACAGACAAACTCTCTCCCTTCCTAACACACACACAAACACACACACACACAAACAAACACACACACACACACACACATACACATACACACTCACCCACACACAAACACACACACACGTTTCCTGCTTTTTATATCCCCATTCCATCCATGCTCTAAGTCCTTGATGTGTATAACGCGGCACTGTATCGCAGCACCCCCTCTCTTTCCTCTGTCTCATATGCCTCTAGGCGCTGCCTTATTTCCCCCCTAGGAGTGGTGCAACTCCCTGCCAATTCTCCCCAATCCATCAGTGAGTGCTCTGCCCCCCTCCGAGGCGCCACACACACCAGAGCTCAGTTTTTTTGTGTTTTTTCCCCATACAGTACCCCCCATACCGTCAGATTGACCGGGGCTCCTTGCTGAAGGAGCTGTCTCTGCTTCATTCTTCACATTATGTTGAGTTTGGTATGTGAGCCAGAGATTGGCATGTTGTTAATAGACATTCCACACTGACAGATGGGACAAATAGTTCACACCAGTGGAGGCTGCTGGTTGCTGGCCAGGCAACTGTACATCAAGCATGACATGTGACACAGTTATTCTTATTCTTCTATTTGACTCTGAGGTCACCATGTGTCTAATTTGAGAGAGTCCTATGCTAAACCATCTTGGCCTGTGATATCTTATTAAAAATGAATTGTTTTTAACTCCACCTCACTGAGTCATCTTTACCACTGTCCTGTTTTTATGATGTTTTCAACATTTTTAAGTGTCAGTTGTATTAATGAACAGTAAGAGATAGAAATGGATTCCAAGTTTGTGGGAAAAGAAACAAAAAACAAAGAAAAAGGAAACAATTTGGTAAAATTGACATAACAGACTCAAGCAAACAGTTACATATACATTTTATTTCTTAATGAATTAAATATTGCCACACATTACAATATTTTATAATGTTTCTAATACAATACAATGTTATTTAATGAATATTTCTTGCAATGTAAATAGCAGTAATGAAACGTTGCGCATTTAGATGTTTTCAATTAAAATACAGTCAGTGACAGTGCTGATGTTGCTAATAATAATCCTTCAACAAAGCCACATTTAAGCATATTAACTTGAGAATGTATTAATACGTTATGGACACTGACCAATTCATTGTGATAAATCCAGCATGTAGCGTAGAGGAAATATTTGGCTTTAATACCATAAGAAGAGGATCTATCCCCTAAAAACGTATGTTGTTGTGCCACCGTACAGATGAGCAAGTTTTTGTAACTTTTAGTCCTTTCGATTGAGTCACTAGTTGTGTAAATCCGTGGTGATACAGCTAATACTGGAGATAATGATTTAATGAAGTCCGATTTAATGAAAATTCGATATTACAAAAATTGACAGGAAAATAATAAATTAGAAAAATACGATGTAATTTTAAAAAATGATTAATTTCAGATTATGATATTACATGCAATGTAGACTGGTCTGCACAGTTCATACATAAACTACTTCTAAGTGAAATAATAGGAGAAGGCTCAGCACCATGGACAGCGCTCCTCTCTCTCTCTCTCTCTCTCTCTCTCTCTCTCTCTCTCTCTCTCTCTCTCTCTCTCTCTCTCTCTCTCTCTCTCTCTCTCTCTCTCTCTCTCTCTCTCTCTTTCTCTCTCACCCCTGTCTCTTCCGGACGCACACTCGGCAGCTGGCTGCGATACAGCTCCTCCCTCCTGTGTGGTGGCTTTCCCGACCAAAGAATCCTTGGACGTGAACAGTTTCGCTGAAGAGCACCCCCTCCCCACCCCCCCAAAAAAATAACCAGCCGGACAATCGAGGCGTCAGTTATTCCATATCGACCTGAGAGAAAGGGAGTTAAGGTGTCGGATAAGGTCTCCAACGGTCCTTCACCCCCCAATTCTCTGTCAGTGATGGAGACTTGGGCTGGCTTCTGCCCAGGCTTGCACTTATCTCTGGGTATCTGGGTGATGATAGCCGCTCATACCCTACAAAATGTCAAGGCGGAGATAACTTGCGCATCTTGCCCGTCGCCAGTTCAACTTCACCTGGAGGAATTACAGCTGGGTATGCGCACTGACCCGACAGAGGAGCCGAGTCCCCTAAAAAACATCCGAGTAGAGTTTAGGGAACTCGGGTTTGCAAACCAAAATATTGGAGTGGACGACCACCATGAGACAGGCGTTTCTGCCGAGGATGCCCCTCAGTTCCCTCAAGATGCCAGTTTGGATGGAGTTACTAGAAAAAATGATGCGGGGTCCAGTGAGAAAAGTCACCGCGGCAGTGATAAGGAAAGGGAGCCCGAATTGGGTGAGGATGCTGCGCTCCGGAGAGCGAGGAGAAGCGGTCCTGAGTTTGCCGAGTTCAGCGAGAGCGGCCGGTCTGGCGTTAATGCAGCCACTTCGGAGGATCGGGGCTCGTTATTAGAGGGACACAAGCAGGGCAGGTCCGAGTATAGATGGAACAGGGATGAAGGGAGAGGGAATAACCGGCAGGATGAGCCAAAGCTCACCAGCAGCACTTTCTCTCTGACGGGGGACTCTGCGCATAACCACGCGGTGGTCTACTGGTCAGGGCAAAACAGCAGCGTAAGTACAGCACTGTTTTATTATTTCCCCTCTGTATACAGTTGTTTTTCACGTCTCCACACTTCAAATATACTCCTTCTTGAGAGTGAGGGGTTTTGAGCAGCTGAGCGAATAAAACTCCGTGACGCACAGTGCAGATACTCTGTGCTGTGTAGTTGTGCTTCACTGTTAACAGGTGCACTGTAGGCTACAGATGCGCACCGACGCACACTGTTCCTTAAATGCCAGACTTGTGCAGTGACTGTGAACCGAATTCAGCCGCGACCTTTGACTCTCCCGTTACGCACGAAAATCTCCTCTCTGTTGTTGCATCTCTGTTGTTGCTGTTTAGTGACATTATCCTAACATCTGTACTTGTGGCAATCTGGTGCATGAACCGAATGTCGCGCATTGTGAGTTTAATATTTAAGTAAATCGTGATTTATAGTCTTAGTGGGAGAAAAATATTTATGATTTATTTGCGCCGAATTTGAGATATGCTAATGTATGATTCATTCCCTCTTACTGAAGCGAGGTTTTTCATCCAAATGAATCGATTGGGGAAGGAGGGAGTCATGAATTATTGCTCAATCGACCATAAATCCTTTTATTCGTTAGATCATGAATTTATTCTCTAATTGCTGATGCTTCCTTTGAATTTTGGGCTTAACTGGCTGTTGAGCTGAACACCTAAATTACAGAAATCAATTGGGTCTATGTATGGCCAATATATTATTCAAATGTGAATGATGGCCAACATTTAGACATTCCAAACGGTGGTGTTCAGTGTTTGGAGGTTGGGTCTTACCCTTCATCTGCATTATCACTAAGGAGAAGATGTGTTCCTCCTTGAAACAATGCTGTCTAATGACATGGGTTCTTGGATTACACTGACTTGTACCATCATGGTAGTAGTGATGCAAAATAAAAAATTGAGAAAAAAAGTCTCACTTTATTTAACAGTGGACACACATTTGCATTTATTTCCCCAATCTCTGAAAAAAAAAATACAGTTTTCACTTAGAGAAAACTAGATTCTTAATTAAAGACTGTGAAAATGTTTGTCATCAATATTGAGATCCTAACAGGTTTCCCTGCAGTATAGGAAGACAACACGCTGTCCTTTTAGTGTCACAACATTACTGTAAAGGTCAGTAATGACAGGGGCAACCTCATGCCATAACACGTGTAAATCTTTACAGCGGCAGCAAATCATTCTCACAGTGCCGCTCACTCATTTCTGAAATGACACAGACCACAGTCAAACCCGGTCTGAACACCGAATGGACGAAAATTCCTGCCCCTCTTACACAAGAGGGCCCTCATAGAAAAGAGAATAATGAGGCAAAATGAATCAAAGTCATTTACACAACCATGTAAGCTCACGGAGAGCCGATGGGTTTCACAAGCTTAATTTGTTGTTATGGCTGCTCTACTCCCTTTATTCTGTTTGAAAAAAAAAATCCCACATATTCAGTCTTGTCTGAGCTGATTATGACACGGTACATGCACTTGTTTTTTAACCCGCAGTGAAGACTGAGGCGGTGTGAGAGGAACATGCCTGTGTGGGCGCGTACGTGTACGTGTGTGTGTGTGTGTGTGTGCGTGCGCTGGATGGAGAGGGTGAGTGGGGGTCAATGTGTGTGCCGCTGCCCCTCAGCTTTAAATCTTTAATAATTATCTTGAAGAGCGAGGCCTCTATTTCAAAGTCTTTTTCTTTACTTCATGGGGAAAAGAAATGGAATGAAGCCTGGCCTCAAGAGCATCCTCAAGTGTGGGAGATCTGCTACTTAATCTTCATTGGCTGTTGGTGCTTGTTCTGGTGATGAATGGAGTGGAGGGACAGAGAGATTGAGCTTGAAGTCCTCTAACTTAACTCCAGCAGTATTTAAGTTAGAGTGAGAGTAAGCGAATGGCTATCGGGATGACTGGCTGGTTGGATGGATGACCCGCTCAGATCAGTCACCTTAACCTTGACTATGTACTTACTGCCTGTGGTTCCCTTTTTGCTGGCTCAATTGTTTCCCTACATTTCACTACAAGATCTGTCTTTGTGAGAAAAGTGACAGTACTGATTGTTTAGTTAGATATTTAAAACCACCTGAGCCATCCTTGTGGCCTAAGATGTTTACCATGTTTACCATAATGTCCAATGGCCGATTCTGGCCAGGGACTTTAGTTGCATATAATACCCTGTGTTTTCTACCTACGTCCCCTTCTGTTCCATCGCTGTCTGCTATTTAATAAAGTGAAAAAAGCCAAAGAGATAATCATAATATAATAACAAAAAGTATATTGTCCTGACAAGCTAAGTCTTGTGACCATGCAGAAAATAACTGTTGTCTCTTTGTGGTTTTTTTTAACCGTGCTTCTGTAAAGCATCTTTGAGTACCAAGAAAAGCGCTATACAAATAAAATGTATTATTATTATTTATTATTAGAAGCAAAAGTATAAGTGTTGGACTTACTGCGCTCCAAACCCTCTTAGGACGGAGGTCAGGTTTACAAAGTGGTCCACCCTAACACCGGAGGCTACTGTTTGCACCATGACTCCGACCAAAAGTCATACTGGTTGGTTTCTTTCAATCTTGACCACAATCTTTTCATTCCTCTGACCAAAAACTTCTTAATTTAGCATAAGATTGACTAAGCAATTGGTCATTTAACCATGGCTATCATCATTCTCTAACCCTCACTAAGTAGCAGCCTCCAGTATCAAAGTCAGACACTGTAGAATGCTACTTGGTAAGCCATGATCGCATCCTGTCACCTCCCAACAGTTAATAACATTGATCTCATTGAATCTTGACCACAATCTCTCCCTAACCCTGACCAAAGAGTTATTCATTTAACCTGACACTGATCATTAACTAAGACCGATCAAGAAGTTTGTCATGTATTCATGACCATCATCGTTCTCTAAGCAGCAACCTCCAGTATCAAAGTCAGATGTCAGAGAACTCTACTTGGTTAGAGAGTATCACACTGTGTCACCTACCAACAGTCCAACTACTAACATCCATCTCCTTGACCACAATCTCTCCCTAAACTTAACCAAGTAGTTCATTTAAAACACGACAAACAATTGATGCCTAACCTTGACTAAGTAGCTCTTCATTACCCATGCATCATCATTCTCTAACCTTAATTATCCCATACATCAAATTTCTTTTACAACCACAAACCAAATACTTTTAACCAAGTCGTTTTTAGTTGCCTAAATGAACAATGCCTGCTGAACAATGACCATGGAGGTGGCAGGTGGGTAAATTGCTCATATGAATCATTTGTGACAGGTATATGGATTTTGGAAGGCACTGAAAAACAACTTCATCCTGCCAATAGGGGTGCCAGATTAGAAACCACTGATACAGGTCAGCTTTGTTAGGCATTGACAAAACATACTTAATTATTTAGAAAGGAGGACTTGTTGGGACTATAAGTCTTTTTTATTTGAGTTGGAACATAACTGATCTTGACAGACTGACAAACTGATTGGATGGATGACATGTCACGCACCCTGTTCCTCTGACCTTTAGCCAGGACAGCAAATCCCTACCTGCTCAACCATTTAAATTCCTCTGGACTAAATGCCTAGAATATAAATGTAAATGAATCTCAGCTGGCTGACTGGTGTGCTGTCTGGTTGACTGGCCTCGGCATCGAGCATAAATTCACAACCTCTTGGTGCAGAGACTTTCTCTCAGTCCTATTTCGGCCCGATTGATCGGCCGTGTCTTGTACTCTGACTACCTCCTGGAGGACATGACGCTGCTGTGGGTTTCCTGGGGGATTCGGGGGGTTGAGGGGGGTGGGGGTGTCCTCTGAGGTTTGTACACAAGGCTAATGCACTCTCACTGTCTCTTTGCACCTGTCTCTGCCCTCACCTCTCTTTTCTATCCATCTGTCATTGCATGTGTCTTGTGGTTACGTTGAAGCCTTAACCCTCGATATTAACTGGGAATGTAGAGGTAGCAATGTTGAGACTGACTGTCATTTATAATATTCATGGGCGTAATTCCAATGAAGCATCCCTACAGCAAAGTGACAAGTTCTTTCCTCAAGTATCTTTGAGGCTGTGCAACCCCCCCCCACCCCCACCCCACCCTCAGCAGTCTTAAGCATAATGGCATTGTGACTGACAGCTTGTATATAAAATGGATAGCTCTTGCAGTGTCTCTTTTAATGTGATCTTGAAAGATTCATCTCTACTAGGGGGGGGGGGGGGGGGGGACCTTGAGATTTCATCCTAACAGCATAATCACAACGAATACGTTCCTTTAAGAAAAACGGTCACCGCAAATATCAGCTTATTTTTCGGGGTAATCAATGCCACATTTTCACCCCCCCTTGATGTTTATTTCATGTACTGTGGCACACGGCGCCTCCTTTGTTGTTCTCCAATCCGTTTAAGGGGGGGGGGGGGGATGGGCTAGGGGAAATTAGCATAAGATGGTGTGAGTATGGGCTCGACTCGAGCGGTCTTTAAAGTCATGAGAACTCACGCAGAGGCAGGTCAGTCATATCTGGCAAGTCATCAGGGCTGACTGTGTGTGTGTTTGAAATTCCCAAATCCCCTCTTGAGAAGCAAAGGAAGCCACACACACACACAGGCTTGTGAGTGGTCTTTGAAGGGAAGAAATGTCATGCGGCAATAACACACACATGTACCGGGCTGTACACACACGCACACACACACACAACACATGTCGTAATGCACATGCTCGGTTTAAGGCGAAAACAATACTTTTTTGCTGGATGTCATTATCTTTTAAAAACAGGAGAGTTTTACAATGAAATCTAGCAAAAAATGTTGTACTAGAATACATTATCAACCAGACCACATTGCTATTTGCATGTTATGGTCATAATATGCACCATACATACATACATAGATACATACATACATACATATACATATATATAGGAAGACAAAGGCAGAGCTGTGCGTAGCCTTTCCAGTCACAGCTTCTACAGTGCAATTTAGGATGAGGCAGATCTTGTTCCTCGCTCACTTTTCATCAGCCCCTCTCACCCCTCGACCTAAATTACTGATGATAATTCATTAGAAGTTGTTTCTGTTCTTTCCTTTTCTCTCTCTCTCTCTCTCTCTCTCTCTCTCTCTCTCTCTCTCTCTCTCTCTCTCTCTCTCTCTCTCTCTCTCTCTCTCTCTCTCCATCCCTCTCTCTCTCTCTCTCGCCACACTGGTGGTCCTCTGCTCTGGAGGAATAGACAGGAGAAAACTAGAATGTCATAAATAATGTAGCCTTGGGCCTTATCTCCCTCATCCCTCCATCTCTCCTCAGTACAACCCCTCCTCCTCCTCCTCTAATTAGTGTCTACAAATTTGTTTCCCCGTCCCTTGTTTTTCTTCTTTTTTTTTTTTCAGTGGATGTATGACGGCGTGGCGAGAGGCCATGCGCCACAAAACATGAATGGAAAATCCGACTTGGCCTCAGTTCCTAAACAGTCGGGGGCTGAAAATGAGGCTCACTCTTGACCTCCTGATTCTATGAAGCGTGGATTTTAAAAGCATGTACTGTCACTTAATGCTTACAGTGTACGCCTAAGCTTTCAAATTCCCATGTGTAGGATGAATCGAATACGTGCGGTATGGTCATATCTAATTTCAGGACACTTTAATATGTAGATGTGCAGATGTTAGCTGTTGCGGAATAAAAAATCGTTGTTTGCTGACAAAGGTTCTGTATGGGTAGCTCGGTGCATCCAGGCGCATCGTTTGAAATACAACCAGAAAAATACAGTTGAGCAGAACATATCAGATTAACACATTAACATCTAACCCTCATGACTGCACTCCCAAAAAAAAAAAAAAGAAGAAGAAGTTCCACCTCTTTCCCTCTCTGTGTTAACTGGGTCAGCACAATTTCGAGAGTGCATTTTTAAAACTCCTGCTAAAGGTCACCGGATGAACTTAAATGTGTCACATATTGTTAAAGCCCGTACCTCTTTTGCGCCCTGGCATACACTCGCTACCACATTAAGGAAGCCATTCAGGAAGCCATCCAATCACGATGCGGAGCAGTCCGCCGAGGATCTCGGATCACATCAAGGCGCTAAAAGGCTTTGAAGACGTTAGCACGTGCGTGGTAAAAAAAAAACCCAGCTGCTCGGACGAGAGGCTTTAAGGCTGCGTTCGCCAAACCTAATAGCCTCATTATGTTTCCTGTATGATTGCCGCTGTGGCTGAGGCGCTGATGGAAGCTACCACGCTACGACTTTAGAGGGTTGAGTATAATCATACGCTTGGCCACTGATCCTGTTCAGCGGTACAAGGATGCTGACATTATACGCGTGAGGGGGGGAAAGAGCGAGGTAGAGAGAAGTGCTTGTGTGTGTGTGTGTGTAAAGTGTGTGTAAATTACATTGGTACACCCAAGTGTCAAATTTAATTTGATTTAATTTCTATTCTATTAAATGCCTTTTTTCCCCCATCTGGGGTATCCAGAGAATGCGGGGTACCACCTACTAGGACTGTGATGAGAATAGCTTCTTCTTCACTGTCTTCTTCTTGCCGTGCAGAGTTTGAACACCTGGATTGACTTAAGGAATATCGAGCTTCGGCTTTGAGACTTCCACGTCCCAGAGGCACAGTGCATCTTGACCTTATCCACCTTCTTTTCTAAGCCAAGTGCGATACCTTGTAATGTTGATGTCCCTTGCCATTTTCCAAACATGGGCAAGCCAGGGAAAGAGCGGCCAGGCGATGAGCACGTAATAATGTCAGACCACAGTGAAGCGGTAGACCGCACGCTGCGTTTCTCTCGCTCTCTCTCTCTCTCCATTCGCTTTTCCCACTCTCTCTTCCCTTTGCTGTCCTTCTTGAGCAGACTCCGACCCTCCCACACTTATTCACTAGGTCCCAACTACACATAATCACAGGCACCTAGGGACATACTTGTTCGCACATGTAGGCACACGCATGCACGACCATGCACACATGCGCATACCCTCAATTATTCTCAGTATCACGTTTCACTCTCAGTCGGAGTGAATGGTGTCGTGCCCGGAGGAGGTTGTCACTGATGGAGACTAATGTTGACACATCACACCCCAGGACCTGCAGTCAATTAACACATTGTCTAATTAAAGTGATCTACTGGTTTATCTATGAGAGATTGAAAGTGGCTGTAAAACGGGTGCACGCTGCATTAACTTTACAATCAGGTCCGCTTCTTTATTTTTTTCCATTTGCATTATAATGGTAAGAACCTGCTTAAATATCTCCCATTACCCAAACGGATTGTGTAAGCATCTTTCATTGATGGCGGCAGGAGATGGATGCTAATGATTGTGAATTTCTGTTTTTCTATTAATACCCCTCTGGAGCAGCACAAAATACTTCGGCAGCTGCTCTACGTGACTGAACTCCTGACTGTCCATATTATCTTGGTGTGGAACTCAGCTTGAAAAGTGCCCTTTAAATAAATCATCCCTTCAACCGGCTATAAGTCACCACCACCCCCCCCCCCCACCCCCACCCCTAAAGGTTTGTACTCACATCCTTTTCAATGGGAACTGCATCACATTTCTATCAAATCCAGTAATTGTCTCTTTATTTACGCAGCCTTGATGCTGAGCTGCTCTTAAAATTTTAATGACACCGTAAGAGTTGTTTAGACTGTTTGACGGGTATGGTGCTAATATAATCCTGCTTTATAAAGGAGACTGTGAGTAGTCATGGATATCAATGAATTATTAATCCTCGTGCTCTTTTATAGGTGTTTTCTGAGAGGGTGGAGCTTCCACTGGTACAGAAAGTACAGTCGCCTTCTTATAATCCTTTGAGAAAAAAACACTGAATAAAGAGTATGATAGGCCAAGGTAAAAGCAATGCTAATAATCCCTTTGGTTAGTCAATGAATATAGGTGAACACGGTGCATACCTGGCATTTCATTTCACCAAGGCTCCATTTAAAGGCATTTACTCATACTCTAAATAACATGAAAATACAAACAAATACAAAATACTACCTTGTTGAAAATGTCAGCTCTTGACACACTGTTTTTACTCTGTCTGGCACACTCTCAACAATGAGTAATAATTAATGTCACCATGTGATATGGTCGAAAACTCTAAAACCCAGCCAGCATGTCCTTATGGGCCCCATAAGGGTTACATTTGGGCTGCAATATGGGTCCCAAGAGGGTTTGTCCACAGTTTCCATGGTGGCCATGGTGGGTTCTGCTGGGTTTCAGGTAGGGCCCAACTGGGTGAGTAACACATGTATATATGTTTCTGATAAAATATGTGGCTCATACAAATTTCCCTGTTTATGCCCATGCCAGCTTAGCCCACTTACATCCCTTATGGAGTTCATACACTCAGCCCACGTGGGCTTCACATGTGGGGCCCATGTTACTGAAAACAAAATTTGCCCAGTTCAAGCCCATGCCCACTCAGTACCCACGTAACCCGCATTTAACCCAAGTTAGGCCCACATGGACATGCTGGCTGGGAACTAGCATGTAAGTGGATGTTGAGCCACATGGGAAATGTTCAAAGTCAAGAATAAACTATCAAGCTTAACTAACACTATTCGACTTTTGAAAGACCCTTCCTACTTAAAATGTAAAAATTAACTAAAAAATAAAAAGCACAGCCAAAATTGCTGAATTCAACACACTCAGAGGGTTTTGCCTTACGTGGTCTGATATGACCTGTAGCTCCTTGTGAATGTTAGTATTAGTTATTACTGCTATGTAACCGTAGCTGACTCAATGACTCTCTCTACTTGTGCTGCATATGCTTTAGCAAGCGTCTTTATCACAGAAATTGACCCCATTCAGCAAAAATCTCATTGCTTTAGGATAACTCGATAAATGGAAAATGCACATACTGCTGCTGATAAAAAAATTGTGATATGTTCAAAAGCTACAAGATGAACAAACTGTGACAAAAATTGCATTAATTACAGGATAGTTGCTTTGGATTGTATTACAGTGCACTGGGATTTCTATTTTTCTTTGACACTCATGGAATCACAGGCAGAATGTGTGCCAAACAGTATTTGTTATGTTGTTGTAGCTGATAATTGCTTTCAAGAATCTTTGAGAAGGAGCACCTGGATCCAACAGACAACAAACTGTTGCCGGCTGTAATCATTTTTTTTTTTTTTTTCAGCTAATGCACAGAGGAGTGAGACAGTTGGTTTTTTGTTGCCAGTCTGGCCTGTTGTCAGTGGAGACACGAGAGGAGATTGCCTTCGTCTACGTGTGTAGCTCCTGTTTACTGTCAGAATTTAGGATGCTAAGACTGCAGTCGCCTTACGCTGTCACACGTGCGGTGATAAATGGCTTAGATGTGTGAATGTTCCAGTTGGTGTGCGTTAGTGTATGGGATGATACTATAGGTGTTAATGTGTGTTGGTAATGGGTGTGAGCTGCCACTAACACATAGAAAACTTAATGGAGCATAGGGATTTAAGAATTCTCAGCTTTTTTGCTTATTTAACTGACAAAGAAAAGCACAAGAAATGTAGTTTTTATTTTGGTGACTGTGGCTCATGAGGTAGATCGTCCATTGATCGGAAGATCCGTTCAATTCCCAGCTCCTCCAGTCCACATGTCCATGCGTTCTTGGGCAAGTTACTTAAGCCCAAATTACTCTTAATGGCTATGCTGGTGTATGAATGTTAGTCTCCTCCTGATGAGCAGGTTGGCACCCTGCGTGGTAGCTCCTGTCATCAGTGTATGAATGTGTGTGAATGGGTGAATGGGATATGTAATGTAAAAAGTGCTTTGAGTTGTCAAAAGACTAGAAAAGTGCTTTATAAGTACAGTCCATTTACCATTTCCCCAGTGGATAATTTGTCTGCAGCAACTAAAAAAAATACAGAAATTCAACAGTGTAGTGCAAACATGCTTGTATATGGATAATCACACATAGTAAACCCATAAGCGCTGACGTCTCCTCTACTTTACATTAACCCCCTGCTTTTTCACGCCTGTGTAATAAATACACCAGATCGACCCCTCTGTTTGTTTTTTGCACTTTATCCACGGTGTCTCGAGTTGAAGTTGTACTGAACACAGCAGTAATGTTGAGTAATGAGTGGTAACAGGCGTGTAACTAAATAAATATCCTTAGCCTGACACTTTTTACGTGCACCAGCTTGCAAGCCTCTTTTTTTTTTTTTTTTGCCTGCGTCAACAGCACGGTGATTTTCTGCAGCGTTGCTCATCGTGCTGAGAGCAGCACATAAAAAGGCAGCATCAATGAGAGGGTCCTTCTTTTTTTATAATGTAAAGCTTTAACGCTTTTTTTTTTTTGGAAGTAGCTGTAATGAAGAAACCCTCTTGAATATTCAGTTTTATTGCTTTGTCATTTGTTGATGCAAAGAACTTTTAGTTATCCCCCAAACCTGGCACCTCCTACTACATTTCTTGCCCAAAAGTGGAGGCTTAAACCTTCTAAATCTCCAATAATTCTCGGGAAAGGTAGCCACAGTGCTGGCCCAGTCCTGTCATAGAGAGACTGATAGTGGGCCTTTACAATCAATGGTGCTCAGTATCATTCCTGGTGTGTCATATACCTTCAGGCTACTGTGAAAATAAGGCAGCAACAGTTCAGCCACAGTGAGACTTTTTTTTTTTGGATGGTGCACGGTTTTGGGACGGTATAAAACTGCATTCATCAATATTTTTGACATTAACAATGAATCAAATGACCACAATGTGACAGAGGTCAGTTGTTGCACTGAAATCCTGCTAAAGCAGCTTACACCCAACTGTGTACCCTTCTTTCTTTAGCTTCTCTAAGCCTATTGTCTTATGTTACCTTGCTCACCATCTACCATCTAGCTAGAGATGTTGATATGCATTTTCAACGTGGCTAGAAACATGACTCCAAACACTATAATGTTGTGTCTGCTGGATGGGCAAGTAGACAGCTGCAGGGCTGCCAACTTTTGACTTCAGCTTGGAGAGAGATTTGTATCTCTATTTAGTAGTACTGATTGTTGTTCATTTGTTTGGTGGTAAATTGACTCACTTGACCTCTCTCTGGCCTTGTTTAGTGCTGCAATGCTACACTACTTTGTTCTACTTAGACCAGCTTTATAACTTTACACCGACTGAGGTCCTGAGTAACATGCAATGAATTCATAAAATAAGACAAATAACCATTGCATACCTATGCCCCAACACATAGAAAAAAAGATAACACATGCAAGCATTGGGTGACTGGTTTTGTTGTAAAATTGGGGAGCAAAGATACAGAATCGACGAGATCCGGGGGTCTTTTTTTCTGAAATGCTTGACTTAGACCAGCTCTACCACTTTACACTAAGGACCATTGCATACTCGTTTACATGAAGTTAACATGATGACGCATGAAAAAAGACATGACGTGCAAGCATGTGTGCCTGGTTTTGTTGTAAAAATTGGCAGAGTAAACTTGGAAAAGATGCAGAATCGGCCGGGTCTGGTGGTCCTTTCCTGCATTCTACACCACCTAAACTCTTGGATTAAGTCAAGAAACAACAACCTGCACTATAGTCTAGATAAGAAAACCAAGAATGCATCAAGAATAAAGGATGTAATAACTGGGGTGGGGATAAGAACAGGAAACTACTATCAGAAGAATGGTTATTTCCTATATGTAATTATATTTATAAAAAACATTATGTAGCTGAAAATGGTAGTAGGTTACTTACAAACCTATTACTGGGAAACACAAAGAAAGTTTCAGAGCGAGAGAGGCACAACCGACCCTGTAGAGTGGAGGAAGAGATGCTGTGTTGCTGCCAGAAGAGCTGATGACTGAGATCAGTCTGAGCAGCATGCGTGGGAATAAATGATAATGTATAGATTTGTGTATAATTCTCACTTTCCCTAGGTGCTGTCACTCTGTTCTGCTCTGTCTTGTCCGTCCGTGCGCTATCAGTGTCTCTTTTTTGCACAATATGGTGTTGGCTGTATTATGTAACTTTTTTGTATTACTTTCAAATAATAAAACATTATTAATACAGCTTTAACTTGACACATTTAAATGAAAACAGACCTAAAAATGATTATGATGCATTTTGTTTCTTAGTACATAGATTCTGATCAACAATCAAATTTGTCTTTCTTTCTTCACCCACGAGGCACAAATGGCTCCCATTGACTCTCACAGTATGCTCGCAATAGTAGCCATATGCTAAAGCCATCTCAATTATCACACATTATCCCCAAGGTGTCACAGTATCACAGCATTAGCTCAGATTTGGCCTTTTCATTAGGAAGACGAAAAAAAAATGGACAAAAACTGTAAATGTCCAACATGAGTGCAATAAACTGACCTGGAATCACCTGAATTCAACACTAAACACACTGTGGTAATTTAGTAGTTTGGCAATAGACTACACAGCACGCCTCAGACAAAACATCCACGGGGGGGGGGGGGGGGGGGGGGGGGGTTGGGGGTGATTCATTTAAATTCATTACGTCTGGGCCGTCGATACAATAAAGCCTTTTTGTAGTCCGGTGGTTCCAGCTTTTACAATGAAGATGTTATTGTGTAATCTTTAAAAAGTAAGTCAGTTATATAAAATTTAATGAATTATGAATAATGCCCCCATTTCCACCAAGTGGCCTGCCCAGACTCTGGCAGTATCAATTATCTTGAAGGGGATGGATCTCATTCCAGTTACTATCAGATTTTAAACAGGTCAGTGTAAAGACATAATGGAATTTAAATGAAACCACTCAAATTGAAGCAATGATTTGTTGCATGGTGAGCCGTCTGTGGAGACTTTATTTAATTCATTCCATTCAGTTCAGTACCTTGAATTCTCACTCACCTTTTGTTCTGGGGATGTAGCTCCACAGTGAGTCATTATATTCATTATGTATATATACAATCAGCTTGATTCTTACTGTTCTAATCTGCTCTGCTCCGAACAAAAGACAGACATCTGATCTAATAACTCATGGGTTATTAAAGCAACCGTCCTGCTTGTTGTCTTGCTCGCTGCGTTTATCATTCGAAGACGATATCCCGCCGATAAGTGCTGGGAATGCAGATAGGAAAAGTGGAGGCTGTGTATGATTATTAACATTCGCCGAGGTAGGGCCGCCAGTGAAGGCATCGCTACATCATCCGGACCAGTGAGATGGATGAGGAGAGAGCGGGGGGTGGGGGGGGACTAGGCCTGGTTGGGAACCCACAGAGTTGCATGCAGCTTTGAAGAAACCCAGCCCAGGTAATTATCACATTGCGCCACTTAAATACAAATGAACATGTTTTTTCACAGCAGAGAGCCGTTTAATCAAGTCTGTTTGTGTGCCTCTCTCTTTCTCTTTCACCCTCTCTCTCTCCTTCCTAAGCTTTTTGTTCTTTTGTGCCTCTTAGCACTTTCACCACTTCCTGAAACAAAGCTCAACACATCTCGCGCCACTAAACCAAGTCGTTTTTAACGCGGAAGCGACCGTTTCGTGCGTTCTCGTCAAACAAGCGCTCCTCTCTCGGTCCGCCGCTGTGCTTCCCTACCAGCAGCCTGGCACGCCATCCAGCCCCCCGTGGCGAACTCTTCCTGTCATTCCTGTGGTCCCACATTTGCCGCCTGCCTGCCTACCGGCTGCTCCTCAGGCAGTGCCTTTGTCCATCACTAGAGGGAGTGGGTAGCCTAAATAATAATGAAGTGTAATATGAGCTGCAGGACAAGAGGACGGAGAGTGAAGTAGAGCGAGAGGGAGAGACCACTGATTATTCATTACCCCCTTACTTTAGAGCTGCAGCCAGGCTGAGTCTATACAGCCTCAGTGCTCTTAGATAATGAATGATGCATATGTTGTATGTTGTTAAATGCATGAGTGTAGCTGGATAGATGTCATTAAACAAAAATGTCTTGCTTTGTGGTGGATGAAAAGATGCTATAATTGATTGAAAACGGTGGATAAGAAACTGTGTGTGTTTGTGTGTGATGAGAGAAGGCAAGGGGGGGGGGGGTCAGATAGATGGATGGGAACATGACAGCACGCACACACACACACACACACACACACACACACACACACATGCTCAGTGATAAAAAATGACTGCTCTCTTGGACTCACAACTAGCAGCTACTTGGGCGCATGCTTAAATATTACAGCGCATCTCCTGCAGCAACTCAAATCTGTTCCCTCCTCTGTTCCTCTAGAAGTAGATCAGGCCCCCTGCTCGTCTCTCTCTCTCTCTCTCTCTCTCTCTCTCTCTCTCTCCCAGCTGCAGCCTGAGCCTGTTTGCTGCCCTTTCACAGCTCACTTGCCACACATGAAAATGTTTATGTGGCCCTAATTGAATTTAAAGCTACATGGTTTACCAGATAGAAAAAGCATTTGTAGAAGCGGGGCTGCTACAAGAGAGATAATCCGACTAGTAAAGATTCTTCTGCTTTTTTTTTCTGCAGCCGATAGCTCGGATCTAAGGAGCTTTTCAGTTTTCAGCCGTCGCTACGAGAAGGGTAGTTTAGGTGGAGCCGAAATCTTGGCGCGGCGCTTTAGGATACGGTGGTCATAGTGTGGCATATGATTTCACTTTTTCATTTCATTCATTTTTCCCTAAAGAGAGATGAGTGTCAGCTATCATTTATCATTTCTACCCTGCTGGCTGTGACAATGTTGGTCAGTCTATCCGTCTATCTGTCCAATTCTCCACCCAACATATCGGTCCGGTGCACGACAACTCCACACATGACAGAGAAATTTGATTCGGTGATTGATATTCGGAGTGATTTTTGTGAATCCGTGACTGTTCCCGTAGCAACCACCATAAGGCCAATTTACTGAGCCCCTTCATGCTTCTCAGCGGATGAACCGCTTTCTTGACCCGAAGTGCCAACTTTAGTCACAATATATCATCTAATAGACAGATTGTCATTACATTTGCTGAACATGGTCATATTGTTTTGGAGAGATGGTGCTTTTGGATCCTAACAACTGTCCTCCAGCACCAGCCTCAGTTCTAAATGTTTGTACTTCTCTAAGAAAAAGGATTACAATGTCAATAGCAAGGGATTGTTGCATGTTCCATCTAAGAATGCAACTAAAGATTATTTTCATTATTGATTATTATTCCCAGTTTCAAAAGTCATTCATTTACAAAGAAAAACAGAAAATCTTTACATAGGTGAATCTGCCACCTGACAGTATTAGTTATTAGACTTATTGATAAATGACTACAGCATTTCATTTTCTGTCAATCGACTAATTGATTGATCAACAAGTCGTTTCGGTTCCATCCAAAGCCTTTCTTACACTACAAGTTAAATGTATTTTTCTATTTGACCCTCTTGTTGTTTTCCTGTTGACGATGCAACTTTTGTCCTCCTGGGTCAAAATTGACCCTGTCTGGTTTGACTGTTTATAAAGCGTAAGGTATAAATTATCACCCAATTCTGTTCAAACTTGAAAATTATGGTCAATAGGCCTCATTTAAATGGATCTATACCTCATTTTTGAGTTAACACCTGTTGTCCTCCTGGGTCAAAATTGACCTGAGGACAATAGGAGGGCTAATTCATTGGTTTCTAACCTCATCATTAACACTTATCACAGGTCTTTTTTTCTCTGATTTACATAATTTTAAACTGAATGTTTCTGGAAAGTTGATTGGTCAAAACAAGCAAGATGTCACATGTGGCTTTAGGAAGATGTGATGGGCATTTACACTATTTTCTGACATTTTATGGACTCATGTAATAAAGGCCACTATTATAGCTTTAGACTCATAGTTTAGTTTTTATTCAGGCATTAGAAGACTAGACAGGCAGGAGTCACACAGGATAAAAAAGTTTTGGTCCTATTGCGTCCTTGGCCATTGGGGCCCCAGATGTGGAATTTACCACTTCACTATCTCTGGGCTGTTTTTATTTTGAAAGGTTTATTTTAAGATCTTTGTGCTTTGCTTTTTAGCGCATGCTGCGGAGTGACAGGAAAGGAGAAAGAGAGGATGTGACAAAGGTCTCATTGGACATTTGAACCCAACAGAATAATGATTCTCTTTGTTTTATTGCCCTCATCGTATAGATGATAGATCTACTGCTGCGGAGCGGCGGCAGTGTAAACAATAATAAGGAATGTGTAAAGTCATTTCAATGTGCAATATTGCCGAATTCAGTGTTGCTCAATCCATCCATCCTCACTGTAAATAAACATAAAACTAAAAAAAAGATCCCGGTTTAACAATATCGACCCACTTTGCATACCGCCTGTCATGTCTTATCTTTCTGTGGATAGAACGTCAATGCAGGAGTGAGAGCCGCACGCCAATATGTTCCTGTGATATTCCATCTCATGTCATCGCCCGTGCTAACCAAGACACACATGAGCCTCCCCTGCAACTTGAGGAGGCAGCTGAGTTGTCAACACAAGGTCAAAGGTCAGGGGGGGGGGGGGGGGGCGTACGATCCCCCCCGACCCCAAGCACCAGCCCCGCACATAGGGTGATGAGCACTGAGACCACTGCAGTGCTGATAGGGAGGGAAGACCGGTGTTGGATCAAACCAATCAATCAAACCAGACACCTAGAGGGGGGAGTCACGACGCAATGGGAGTAAAACAGTTTAATACATTTGTACAAAGCACAGAAAGCTAGTTTTTTTTATGGAAATGAAAATAATCTAAATTGAAATCTTTCCTGTTATTCCGCCTTGGCACAAGAACAATTTATTTTCTCAGTGCATTTAACATGTAATTTTAGTTTTTTCTAGTGATGGCAGTATCTTCCAATGAACTGAATTACTGGAGTGCATCCAGAAACTAAAGAGACTAAATTAGGATCAAACAATACCACAATAACACTTTATTTTTTTTTTAAGCATTCTAGTCGAATGTGTATGCACACGTTGTCAAATCTTTCAAATAAAATCTAGTTATAGTGGACATTATATTATATGATATCAAAAAGCCTTGCTCCACTCGAGTCTGCAGCACGAGTGGGGGGCCTAAGGAATCCATTTGAAAGAATCTGAATAAACGGGGAGACTGGGGAGCATCATTTTTTGCTCTGCTGCATCGAGTCATCACGGAGTGGGTAATTCAGCCGAGTGGAAAGTGTTCTATCAGGAGACAGACAAAGAGCGTGCCAACATGCCAAGCTCCCACTCATAATCAAACCTTAGATGCAACATGGAGACAAGATTATAGATAGCTACAGCGGCGGCGTGACAGCAAGCACTCTGAAACGAGCGCAGAGGGAATGTCGGAAGATGTAATACCTGTTGTTACAGTATGCTGATTCTGTAATCGACTCCATCTCTTTATGTCCACAGTTTTCCAGTTATCTCTCTCTCTATATATCTAGTTATCTCTCTCTCTCTCTCTCTCTCTCTCTCTATATATATATATATATATATATATATATATGTACACACAGTTTTCCTGCAGGACTTTATGTAGGCATGTGTGGACATGTATGTGTGGTGGGCATAGATAGTACGCTCACAGTTTCTGTGTTATAGAGAGTGACATGCAGTGTGGGTGGATTCACAATTCGGACCGTAACTGCTCCTGGGGCTCTGATGCGCATGGTGGGGGGGCTGGGACTGAAATTACTGAAAGAGCCCACTCCACATTTTTTTCTGAGCTCCCTCCGGGGCTGCCACTGTACTAGAAAACTTCTCTGAGCGCCGCGCTGCTGTGTTGCAGTAACATACAGTTGAGGCTCGGAGCAACCGTAAAAAAAGAGTGAACTGCAGACTTGACACTGTGATGCTATCAGCTGCAGTGGCTGGGTGTGAATAATCAGCGTTAAGATGTCACTGCTGTTCATCTCAGTAAGCAGCAGACAGAGCTTGGACGACTAGTGACCGTGCCAGGACCCCTGGAAATAGTGTTTATTCAAAGAGGAAGGATTGGAGTCCGAGCGCGCTGGCAAAGATTGTTCCGGCCCCGAAGGTGGCACTAACTCTCCCAACCAACACCACATAAGCTCATACATTTCTTTATATTCACCTTTCAAAATGCTTTTTTATTTTAAGGTACTTGTACTTAATACTCTACTGTTAGATGTATGTTTCAGCTGTTACTGTTCAGATTAAGATTTTACATATTTAACAAGATCAGCTATGCATTGTTTTATGGGTCAGTGGTGTTTTTTGTGTCCATGTGGTTTAGACAAATTTAAAGGGGTTAAAATGTGAAAATAAAAGTATGAATAACTTGCAAACATTCTTTTTTTGTGGACCCAGAATCAAATTTCTGCTTTTAATCCATTTCGAGAGAATATATTAGAGGATTATGGCAAAAATGTCTAAGTGGTGTAACCATAAAAACTTTGTACCAAATAATTCAACTTGCTTAAAAACAGTACATTCTCAATAAAACACCATATCAACTAGTTTGGCATGATCTTACATTATAACTTTTATATTAAATAAAGGTAATGGAATATAATTGTTCTAAATATTACATTTACTCTGGGGAATCATGTCGATCAGGAACGATGAAAGATGTAAATATTAGTATAAGTACACTTAAATACACTGTAGGTGGATAAAATATTGAATATTTATCATTCTTTTATGGTTACACCATTTGACATTTTCAGGAGCATTCATTCTTACTTATGATGCTTCTTTTAAAACTATTTTTTAACATATTTTTGAATTGCTCATCTTACCAACCCTTATTAGTCACTGACCTATAGACAATAGTTGATTCAGTGTAAGCAATTAAATGCAAACTTGATCACTTCAATACACTCAGAGATTTTTCTGCTACAGCCTTACTCGGTCTGGTCTGACTAGTTTATGGAGGCCAACAACAGTAGCAAACATTAGATAGATATTCTGTAACTGGAATTATTGTATTACAGTTACAGAAACTGTTATAGAAAGTTTCAGCACTTGTCATTGTCATTTGTAGCCACTGTTCAGCAAATGTTACACACAGGGGGCGCCACCAAGGATTTTGGAACCCCATGGAAAGATATCACATTGGGCCCCCACCACCACACACATAGGCCATGCCAACCATACACAATTACTGTAACTACACCTCTACCTGTGAAGTCTTGCAACTCTCTTGTGGTCCAATACAAACTGTATAATATTTACTGACATTGAGCTATGAATCAAATCTGACTTGAAGATTCTAGAAGATTCTCAATACCCAGTGCTACAGATACATTTCAGTTTTTACCAAAACAATATTGAGGTTCAATATTCCTTAAAGTTTAGTACTGAAAGTCACAGTATTTTATAGTAACAGTGATTCAAATGACTATGTTAGGCCTCTAGTGACAAACCCACAGAGTCCTCAGCTCTATGTTCAGCCTCAAAGTCCTACAACTTTTCTGTTCAGTCCTCTCTAATCGATCTCATTTCCAGCAAAAGCAGACATTTTCTTTTCCAGCACAAAAGCTCTGATAAAGTCATTGTACACAACCTGTCCACTAGACAAATTTAGTATTTAGCAAGTAAACGCTAGTGTCAAATATTTCCCTCTGGAGTTTGTGGAGGAACAGGAACATGACTCTGAATGAATGCTAATGTTGCTCTCTGTCTGTCGGATAGGCAATTGCACAGTTGCACCATTTCATGTATACTTTAAAAGGTCATAATATGTCAAGAGTTGTATTCAGCTTCTTCTGCTACCCCCAAGTGCCCCCCCCCCTACACCCACCCATCCACAAAAAAACCCCAAAAAACAAAAAATAGCAAAAGCAAAAATATGAACTGCTTTTGGCCTTTTGAATGTATTTTGAATGCTAGGACTTTTACTTATAATGAAGTATTTTTATGTTGTGGTATTTCTACTTTGACATTAGTAAAAAAAAATCTAAATACTTCTTCCAACACAGTTCTTTGC
Source organism: Scomber scombrus (assembly GCF_963691925.1). Lineage (NCBI taxonomy): Eukaryota > Metazoa > Chordata > Actinopteri > Scombriformes > Scombridae > Scomber > Scomber scombrus. The sequence continues at coordinate 4,053,447 of NC_084971.1, read as the reverse complement.
CTCCAGGTTTTAACCATAGAAACAGAGAGGGATTTAACTTTGTGTGCTGTTATGCAATGTCATTTGCAGTATCCCCATGCATAAAAACAAAGGGGCATTTTGTGTCATGGATTATAAGTGCTCAAAATGTTGTCTTAAAAATGTCCATATTGCAATGTGGAAAATTCGATATTTCTTAGTGTCACGAATAAACAACAGAGTGCAAATACATGACGTGGGATGAAAACAAGAAAGAGCCAGTGTTAATGTGTACGTCACTTCTGAATAACATTATTTATTCCTCACCTAGTCTACCAGCTAATGTCCACCATAACAACCAATTTCTGCCATGTGAACAGATTCCAAAAGGCCTAAGCGGTGGCATATGTTTCCCCAAATTAAGGGCCTGTTAGAGCGTGTGAATTGGCTGCGCTCTCAGCGACTCCCCAGATGGACGGAGATTTCCCCAAGGACAGGAACTTAAACCATCTCCTCAGCTCTTCCACCTCCTCCTCTCCTCTAAGGGTCCTTCTGTCTATTGCAGATATCGTGGACTCACTTAGTGACCTTGAGAGGATATCTCTTTCTCTATTAGACGCGTGTAATATTCCTTTCCATCCGGCCCCGGCGAAGGCGCTGGATACACCTTGAGGAAAGAGACATTTCGCCCTCATCAGAGGCCGACGTTTTGAAATGTGAAAATCTGCCTTAAGTGACACATTTAGTTTAGTTGTCGGATCATTTCATCCCACATTTAGAAAACACCTATTTTCTCTCGACAGGGACTTAAAAGAAATTAGCTTTTTCAAAACACTGAGTAGAATATGTTGCAGCCTTGCCTCTGGCACTTGGGACAATCATTTCTTGCTATCAAGTCGGCCTAATAATGAAAATCTCCCCCGGAAGCCATGGTTATATAGCAATTAAACACAACGCATTTGTTCCCCGTTGTCTAATATAAAACCCTGGGAGGTAAAACCATGGTATATATTTGTTTCAGCCCTGTGGGAGGCAATTAGGGATCTACTCCTGTTTTTAGATTCATGGTCATCCACATGCACTCAGAAGTGATTTATTGATATATACAAACGAATGGCGTAAATCTTGATTAGTAAACAGCCTGTGTGGCGGAGGCGTCTGGAACCTCCCAGTGTGGATGGTGGATGGCAGAGCTCCTCCGGCCATTTCTCTTTAGGTCTGGCAGCCCTATGGCAGCCGTGGGCTGTGTCTCCGTAAATCCAGTGTGGATGAAGGATGAATACTGATCGATTAGAGCTCTGCATTAAAACAGTCCAGCTGAAAGAAAATGGCTGCCATGCCTCCCTGGCACAGAAATGAAACCGCTGTGTGAGTTCTGCTGTCATTTATCTTTTTTTCCCCCTGGAACTAAAAATATCACTTCATTTGATTATTCTTATTTACCAGGAAATTCTCATAGTTGATTGATGATCTGAATAACATAACGCATGAGTTCAAATTACTGAAGACTTTGAGTACATAAAAGAAAGATTGTTAAGGCCTGCTGATAATCAATATCAATGTTACTGCATGCATGGATTCAGTTTTACGAGATATGCACAAATGTATATAGGGTCAAAGGTGTTTACAAGACCTGTACCTAAGAGGGCAGAGGTTGCAAGGACCCTTACCTTTCAATTCTCTGAGAGTTAAATATCAGACTTGTTGAATTGAAGTGATTTGTTGCAAGAAACCCAAGAAATCCATTGTACATCTCATATTCATACACTTCAGACGTCACCAGCCAGAACACTAACATTTCCTCTTTTTATGACATTGTGAGGCTTTTGCACACAATGGTCTAGCTTTCACACAACCACCTTTCACTTCTCGCTCCAAAGAGGCTGATATCCATCCTGACTCTGTTTCCTAACGCCTCACCCAAAATGACTTCAACACTCCAACACTGTACCTAAAATGACCTAACAATACCATATAATACCCCCCTTTTTTAACCAACCATGAACATGAGGGCTAAAATCCAGTCCAATCCTCGTCAATAAGCTTTCATCATTACTTCACTTATTAAATTTGTTGGGAAATTCCCTCACGACCCGCTTTGCTCATGGCTCTTCCCCAACCCAAACCCTAACCCTGATGATGATATTGTCAATGTAGCTCAACGAAGAAACACATGACTCTCTTAGATAACTTAACAGTCGATTCGTGTTATGGCTAAAAATCACGTGGTGTTCTGTCTGGTGTGGCACTATGAGATTCCGATGTTCTTCTAATGAAGAAAAAGCCAATCAGAGGTGAAGATTGGCCAACTTAGGTGGGGGAACAAAACACCTCACCAAAGTTACTGGATTCTTCCTGTATTGACCCAGACTCTGAACCACTGCAAACCCATCACTGTTAACTGTTGAATGTATTAGCAGGTTTCTACAAAGCATCATATGTTGCTTGCTGTTAGCAGGTGTGCACAAGAGAATATTAAGCCTAGTGATTTTTTTTCATGAAAGTTTTCCATTGGACTCATAAGTCTGTATTCATACAAGCTTCTACACCTTTGACATTTGATCAAAGAACAAGCATTGGAAAAGGCTCGTTGTACATGCAGAAAATGAAGGAGACTTATACTTCCAGAACCCCAACTGATTGAAACCTCTAAATACTGTTCGGTATATATGGTAAAAACAGGACAGTCTAGTCTTCTAGCATAAGCTGCACGGTGGACGAGGGGTTCTAGTCTTATACGTTGTCGAGGGCGACGATGCAGCTGGAAAGAAACTGGGTTTGCAGTAAGTGCTTCTTTGTCACGTTTGACCTGAGCTTCTCCCCTGATGGGAAATGATTGAACGGGTAACGACAGGGATCAGAGGGGTCGCCTGTAATCTCCTGCTTCTTTTGTTGTGCAGAACGCAGGTAGAGGACAGGTGGAAACCAGCGAACCTCTCGGCTAATTGAACAATAGTCTACACCCTCCTTTTTATAGATTAGTGACTGAGCAGCTGTTTCACATTTGAAATTAAAACAATATTCATGCTCGTGGTGCACCTGCTTTTACAGTCCGACCTATACAATCAAAAGAAAAGTTAAAGTAGAGCATAATCTAGTCATGATAGAAGACCTGGCAGTCAGAAAGTTTCAGTGTGTTTTCTATAGTGAAGCATTGAATGATTATTTATGATAGAAATTACCTTTTTGACTTATCATTCTCCAATGAAAACTATTGTAATTTATATCCAATGCAACAATAGTCAAGTTAGAATGTTTGGTCTGAAGGTCCTAAGAACAACACATACATTGACTGTTCATTATACCAGGGACACTTTCCACTAAAGAAATGAAATGCCATAGAACATAGATAGCAAGTATGTAATGTACTGATAATGAAAACCAATATGTTGGTGTATGGTGTTACAGTCTATACAGCATGATAGCAAAGTCATTCAGGAGTGCCTGATAGACCTCTATAAATGCATCCTATAAACAATAAAACTGACGTTAAGGAACTCGATCAGTAACTTTGCACAACTTTCTACAGCAGTGATGACAGTCTCTGGATTATGGCTTTTGGTCTATGAGAGCTAATTACAGGGTGTTTGGGTGATCTGCACAGTTCTGGGGGTGATAAGCATGCAATGTGCAACATGGACCCCAAAGCCCGATGAAGGGGCTTCCATTTGACAGAGCATGTGGCTGATGGCGAACGGGAAGGGATGAACTCAGCAGGAGAGAGAGTTTGTTTTGAACTACAGCGGTAATTAATGGCCCTTGGCCGAAATACAGCCCCTCTCTGAGCTTGTCTAATCAAACTCGCACCCTCCCCTTCTGTCTCCCCGTCTCCCAAATGATGTCTTTCTCTGTGTTGCTCAGTAATTTGCTCAAGGTCTACCTTTATCTCTCCACTTTTACATCTCAGAGGCCAAGTAAAGGATGCGTTGCAACCATTTTAATTAATGAGCGTCAATTTAGCGGGGCTATTTGACGTGGTATTAAATTACATTCCCACACATAGTGAACATTTCCTCACCTCCCAAACCCCCCATTACACCGCTGCTTCATGTTAAGATAACTCCTAATTATTTTTTCTCATTTCTATAGAATGTTTCTAAGAGTTAAACTTCAGAGGTCAGGCATAAGAGAGAAAAGAGTTTTTCCTGGTTTAATATTAAAGATGAGCCACCGCGTTAGAAAATATGTTTCCTTCAACAAGTTGTGTTACTTTGTGAAACAGACAATCTGACTTTCACACATACTTTAAGCAGTGATTGGTCTGGTGTGCAGAGGTATAAAAGTAGGCAGGATTTGAACTTCATAAGCTTTTTATAAATACTTCACTTCACTAAAAACTGTCTATCTGCCAAAAACAGAAAGACATGAAATGAAAAGAAAAAAAAAAATTTAATGGAGCCTTCCCTCGTATTTCACATGATTGTAATTGTGCGACCAGAGTGACAAGAAACACCTGGAATCTTGAGTTTCTAAAAAAGGAAACCCTATATTATTAGTTTTTGAAAAAGTTTCAATCTTATGATGTGATGCATCTGCACTTCCAGCAGTATCACTCGGTTATGTAGTGGCATACACATACAATAGAATTAGCATACATGACCACATACCAGCATGAATATTCACATTTTAAGTTCCTTCTTTGAGAGAAGAGAATTTAACAGATTAGACATGAAAAGATAAACACTTTGTGACACTTGGACTCTCATTTAAATATATACATATACATCTTACATATACAACTGCTTTCTATGTCCATCAAACAATGCATTATTTAACTGTCTCACTGATTATGATACAAGTCAACAACATTTTTTTGTGTCCATGTGGTTTAGTCAAATATAAAAGGGTTAAAATGTGACAATAAATGTATGTATAACTTGCACACATTCTTTTTTTGTGGACCCAGCATCAAATTTCTGCTTTTAATCCATTTTGAGAGAATATATTAGAGGATTATGGTAAAAATGTCTAAGTGGTGTAACCATAAAAACTTTGTTCCAAATATTCAACTTACTTAAAAACACTATATTCTCAATAAAACACCATATCAACTAGTTTAGCATGATCTTACATTATAACTTTTATATTAAATAAAGGTAATGGAATACTATTGTTCTAAATATTACATTTAATCTGGAGAATCATGGAGATCAGGAACCATTTACATTTTTTAAAATTATTAATTGTATATGTCTACTTATAAATATTGAATATTTATATTTCACATATTCTTTTGTGGTTACACCATTTGACATTTTCAGGAGCATTCAATCTTACTTTTGTTTTTTTTTAAAAATGGTGCAAATCCATACTGTACATCTTAACAAACCTGATGCTGCTTTTATAAATGTATTTTAAGATATTTTTGAATTGCTCATCTTGCCAACCCTTATTTGTCACTGACCCATACTGTATTGTGTTGCAGTGACAAGTGACGTCTAATGCTTAAGTACATAACTCAAAATAGGCTTAATGTGATATAGCATGACTTCCTCCTTCCATAAATAATCAGAACATTGGTTTATTTTCTGATCAGCAACAACAATAACGTAACTACTAATGTTTTGTTTTTGTAAACAAAGCCTCTGCTGTGCTGCTAGTCATTAATTCTACATTGCGCCTATGTTGTTGCAGTTTTGCCTGCCGAGCATCAGCTTAACTGCTTATGGCGGACTTGATCCACAGCCTGATTTGACAGTTCCGATTAATTTCTGAGTGTGCTCAGTTTTTCTAAGTGAAATGTGGTGGTGGTGGGGAGGGAGGATGGGGCCTCGCAATACCTTCACCCCAGTAATGTTCCCACTATGAAGCTGCACTTGTCTTAACAGGGAGAACGAGAGGGAAATGAACGTGAAGGAGAGAAGGGAGGAGGGCGGTAAGAAGAGTGAGATAGACTATGACTATGCAAGACTAAACTTTGTCCAATGTGAGCTGGGATAGGCTTTAGCTCCCTGTGTCCCTGCAACATATTTGAATAGGTGTAAGTAATGGCTGAATCTGATTATTCTCTCCCTAAAGCTTTCCTGCTTAAGGACCTCCTCAGGTTTAATCTAAAACACACAGTCAGCTGGGATTTTGCCTTTGATACTACCTGCTTACCCTGCTAACATCCTGCTGCTGCTGGAATCATGAACTCTTGAACTCCTGCATTAATATTCTAGATTACTCCTAATGTTACGTTTCGCCTGCCAAGAAAATATAAATACAACTTATTGTTTATGCGGAGCATGGATATCTCACTTTTTTTGGAATGGCTACTCAAGACGCTCCATAAATTATACAGTACATTTATGTTTATCCATGTCCTTCTGCTCCATGGGGGCGGCTTCAACGTCACTTCTAATTTGCCACCCTTTTTCACCATTGACCTATTTCTGCCTCGTTTCCCATTCACCGCCGAGGCCCCAAGCGCTGAGCTGACCCAGTAACACCCCGCAACACCTGGCCAGTGGCCCTCATGGAGCTGGACGAGGGGTTAGGGGTTCAAACTAATATTAGAAAAGGGGCTTGTGTTATGTCTGAGAGTAATTGGTAATTCTGCTTTGTTGAAGTCAAGGTAAAAATATACACTACGGTAGATTTTGCGCCAAAAAAATGTTAGAAAAACACCTGTTTCCTCAATTTATATTCCTCAACAGTAAATATGCATAGAGCAGAGGGGATTTAACACAGGTAGGGTGTTCCATTCTCAATGCTTTTCATCATCAAATTATGATTCCAGTCTTTGTTCCAATCTGTTTCAGGCTTCATGTTTTATTCATTGTGTCCATGTCATGTAGCAAGTGGATTTGTTGGTGATGTGTTTTCTGTACATAATACACATCATTTCTTGTGCCGTTGCATTGAGGTGTTCGGCTAATGCTGAATTTTGGATCCCGGAAGATGTTGGCACAAGTGTGGGTTAGATTCAGAGGGGCAATTTGATTGTTTAGCTCACTGGAGTTTTAAATTCACTACAAATGTGCAGTGTATTAACATGGTCAGAGCAGTTAGAAAAACATAAAGATTATAAGTTTCCATACCATGAATCCTGACCCTAACTCCTAGTGATGTCATCCTGCTGTGTTCCAATCTGATCATTTCATGCTGGGCTTCTAAGAAGTCCTCACACTCTCTGAGAATTCATTAGTGTGGTTTCCCTGATTCAGATATTCAGTAGTGTGAAGGCCATTCTGCAGTAAGATGTGAAAAGCGTCAGTACTTGGATGAGCCCCCCCCCTCCCCCTCTTTTGTTTAGCTCGACCTTCCACGCGGCAATATCAGTGTTTGGCAACACTTTGGTTTTTGTCACAGGGGGGAGCATACATGTGGGCAAGGGCACTCTGAGAATGAGCCCTCAGTGTAGTCAAAGGGCATGTTATGTCACCCGATTAATTGATGAGACTAATTGATGACATAACGTAGCGATGGCAGTCTTCCATGCCAGTTCATCACCTCTGGGTTGGGGAGGAGTGCAGGGAAGAGGAGGAGGAAGAGGAGGAGGAAGGGAGGGGGTGCCGATGGAGAGGTTTGCACACTTTGAGCTCACGGAGAGAGAAAAACGATAGCAGCACACACACACACAGGCGCACACGCACATGCACACAGACACACACATGCAAAAATTCATTTCTCAACACCTGAATGTGCCCACACGTGCTGTGCTGTACATCCTCTGTCTGTTTCTTTTCCCAGATCACACTACTGAGAATTGTTGTTCAGTGCAGCCATTACTTAATAAACCCACTGATACTGTTACTAGTCAGCACATTATGAAGAAAATATACTTAAAAAAGAAATTTCAGCTGATTGTTCATTCCAAACAATAGCCATATCCAGGGCTGTGTTAAACACTATAGAGAGCTGCCTTTGGGCTGTTTTTTTTTTTTTTTTTTTTTTTTGGTCTCGTCTTGTAATTAAATTAAATCTATAAACATTCAGTCGCACAGAATTCACTCTCCATGCTTAAAGCTTCTCTGTCAACAGCACAAACTTGAAGCTTTGTGTGCGGTTTAAGCTTGAGGGCTTCTACGCCAGCTTTTAATTTTTTTTCCCTTTGTTATGTAGACCAAACAAAATGAATGCTCCTTAGAGAGCTTTGGCAAGAGACAGGATGTGCCTCCTCGGGCTCTGAATCCTAATGACTTGTAAATAAATATATAATGTCATCACTTCATTAATTGCAGCATAGATCCCGCAGTGAGAGTGTTTCCTCTCACATCATGTCACGCTGTCTTTCAAAACGGCGTGGGGGTTTCGAGTTTGGAGGGTGTGGATCTATGTATGTGTGTGTGTGTGTGTGTGTGTGCCTGTGCCTGTCTGTACACACAATCTCATAAATCTAACTGCTTTTTTTTTTTTTTGCCCCAGCTGAAATCAACTTGATTTATTACATTTTATATGTTCATAAACCATCCATCAATTTATCATCAGATGGCATAATTGCAATACTGGATAAAAAACCTCAAAGAAAAATTGCACGGATCAGTCATGCTGCTTATCACCGAGAATCTACAGTGGCAAAACTGCTGGAGTCAACACTGTGTATGTGACATGTGTGTCACAGCTGTCATCCCACATTGTTTATGAATTAATAGAGCTGTTCTAAATACTGTAAGTGATGAATGTACAGTGTGTTTTCCCCCCCTGACGCATGACACACCGATTCAGGAAGCAGCTTAAATAGGCAAGTTAGGGTAAGGGTTATTTTGTTTTGTGTTTGTTGTGCCACGAATGGACAGTCTTTAAATAGACCAATTAGCATTGTTGGCTCGAAGGCGAGACAAAGCTGGCAACGTCTGTCCCTCGGTCTGGAAAAGTGCTCCTCCATTCTGTGCGGTTGTACAGCTTCGGCTTTCTGCTTTCGACGGCAGAGCAGACTGTACACAGACACGCAGATGAAAGTGGCGATGTGAAGACGAATTCCTTCATGGAGAGTTGTGGGAAAATCCCCTTTTAATTCGGTCTGATCCGGGGTATTACTCTCCAGGAGATTTGCCAATTGTCGTTTAGCTCAACTTGATTTTCGAGTATTTAACACTCTTAGGAGAGAATCTGCATATTCCCCTACACAATTAGAAAAAATGTCACTGTTATACGTTTCATATCCTCCGGTAATAAATGATTGCGTTTAATAACGATGGGGATTCGTTTCATTCCGGTAGAGCTTGGTGTTCATGTTGAGATGCTGCAAATGCACAGTAAATCAGTGATGCTTTCTCATGTAGACTGAGATAAGAGGCAGGGCCATAACCTGGATATTAGAAATACTGAGGCCATGAGTCCAAGTCCCCCAAAGCATAGCCCAAAGAAATCCTGACCATGTTCCAAAGTGAAAGTCTTTTTTTTTTTCTAAATGTGTGAAGCATAAAGGTCTAAATGCTGTTTCAAAACTTTCTCTATAGTACAAGGAATAACATTCTGGTGGTTCATTTGTTGGCTTCAAACTAGTAACATTTAAAGTGGTATTACAGTAAAGACTGGTGTTCCTGTACACCAGTAAAATGCTTAGAGAGGTTGGATCTGGATCTGGGTTATAGGTATGTAAAAGGCTGTCCGCACTAAGAACAATAACTATAAAAGCGACTATAACGATAAGTAATGCACTATACAATCCTGTAAACAGCTGTGTCAAACACACACACTGCACATTCCAGCTGTGTCAGCAGCTAATGAAAATAGTTATTGATGAGCTGTTACTGCTGTATGTTATACAGAGAGAAATAAAAAGAAAAGCAGAATGGTTCACTGGCGGGGTGCTGATTCAGTGTGTTGATCAGAAGTATTTCAGACACTAGTTGAAATAATAAATAAAGTCATTTCCAGTCAGTTTCCATAATTAAAATTATATCCGAAGGTTTTGAAGTTTTACTGTAAATGTCAGGCTGGATGCAGATTTTGTCGTGCTGTATGGTTCATGAGAAAGATTTTGATTGGCTGTCAGCGTTTTTATTTATTTTATTCGCTCTGAAAGTGACCCCAACGATATCGGTCAACACTTGAGTGATTTTTAAAACTCTATATTTATAGTTATCGTTATCATTACAGTTATTGGTGTGGACTGGCCTTTAAACTAGTCAAACGTCAAGTGGTATTAATTGATTTTTTTGGGTAACTTCAGGTTCGCCGACTTTGTAAAAGTTGTCATTATTAACATTAGCGAACAGTTGCCTAGTAACACACATCCAGCAGACACGGAGCAATTTAGAGTTGAGTTTCTGGCCACCTGATGAAATAAGTCCAATTCACACTCTCTCTTTTCATCTCCACTAACTCCTGAAAGAAATCCGGCTTTAAACGCTTCACTATGTTCACCACCTGGTTGCTTACTAAACTTAGAGATGGAAAAAAAAGCTTCATAGGGCTAGGAGTTGGTCGATAATTCTCATTCCATTTGTCTCTATGAGTGACACTTTTCACATTACAAGTAATCATTTGACCCATAGTTAATATAACAGTATTGATCAATGCAGCTTTAAATATATTGAGTCTTAAAGCTGGAAATAGCCTGTTAAATACCCACTGTGTGTTTTAAACGGGAGTATTTTAACTCCCCAGGGGTTACTAAGACTTAATTGAGCATGAAGCACCTCTGTGTCCTAAATGGCATCCGCTGCCCTGGAAAACAGGAAGGTGAAAAGGTATATACAGGATCATAGCTTATGTTGTAATATGCTAATTAAAACAAAAAGGCTTGTTTATAAGTGGCAGGTGTTCGTCTGTAGCTTTGTGGAGACCTTAATCGAGCTTGTTTTCTTCCTTCTTTTATCGTACACTCCGAAATACTTGTCATTGAGCTCTTTTAAAAACAGACACGCTATATCTTCACCAAAATAGAAGCCCAGAGACTCAAAAAGGAAGAGAATAAAAGAAAGATGGAGCTGAGAAAAGATTCAGTACCGTGTGAATGAGGGATACAGATCATTCCCTGCATTTTTACAGCCCAGAAACAAGCTTCAGGTTCATTGCTTTACAGGTACCACTGATTCTATTATCCATGTATCATAAAACCATCACTTACTTCTGCTGAACCGAGATATTTTAGCTCCATTTTTTCTGCCCTCTGACAGTTTTAGAGTTTGATATTCCTTTTTCGACTATAGTTCATTTATTATATAGCCATAGTAAAAACCCTCAAGAATGATTATTGCATTGTGCAATCCAATATAAAAAAGGAATAGCAATGATAGCCATCTATCATAAATGCATGAACCCTCGATTTGACAGCAGATGCATATTTATAACGATCTTGAAATATGTTTATTGGCTTTAATCAACTTGCTCTTCATAAATTTGTGCCTTTGTTTCAAAGTTTTACCTTAATTTAGACCTCAGGTAAAGACATATCTTTGGGGTATTAATAACAAGCATGCCAACTCCACACAGTGATAATGATACAATATGTTTTCGAAATCAACCGAGGCTTCTTCATCACTAATTTTACTCTAAGGTCATGTCTGACTCCAGCTGGTCATTAGCGAATGCAAAATACTGCAGCGGCTGCCTGCCTCGAGGTTGAATTGATTTTTCTTTTACTGTTAGCCATCCAGCTAGTTAGCAAGGCAAATGCAATAGATGAAAAACATGAAGCGGTGGAATGAAATTTCTTCTTCTTCTTCATGCATAATGCTCATAGTGCAGATGAACATACTGCTGAGGCCACTGTTGTATAAAGCTGACCACATTGGCATAGAACATTTTTCTCTCTGTGTTGACCCTGCTTGACCTCTTTGGTCACCTGACTGCATTTTGGGTATGAGCTACGAGCGTAATGAGTCTCTGGGCTGAATTCTGTTAAATTGAATCCCACTGAATAATCACTCTGCAATATAATGAGCTATTACCCATTTGCTATAATTGTCTCATTTGTCTTCTGAAATGCCTATTAATTTGCCCATAATATATGATCTCTTACCATCAGATTTAGAAGCAGGCATGTGTCTCTGAATACAGCATGATGGAAGCTATTCAGCAGTCCTCATTTTAGAAAGAGATGTCCTCACATTTGATTCATTTTAGCCTCCCGCTAAGATTAAATTCGTCCAGTATCCAAGAAGGTATACTCTTATTGGATTATTCCAAACGTCACTTACAGTACATGTACAGTCCTACAGTTTGGTCCCACAGTCCTGCAATTAATGTTCCCCTTTTTGACCATAACCACAATTAACCCCTTAAACCATAAGCCCCGAAACCACAATCTTTACCTATACTACTTGTTGATGATGATGTTACACAACATTGTCATTGTCATTGAAAGTCATCTGATGTTTTGAAGAATCTTCCAATAAGGGATACATCTAATGATTAATCTCATTATCAATTAACCTGCCAATTATTTTCCGGATTGATCAATCAGTTGTTTGGTCTAGAAAATGTCAGCCTAAGGTGAAATATGTCGATGACTATTTCTGAAAACCCAAGATGACATCCTCAAACATTGTATTTTGTCCCAACCAACAACCCCTCAACCCAAAGATATTACTTCACTGTCTTCGATACTTAAGAAAATAGAAAGTATTCATGTTAGAAGCTGGAATTAAACAATTTGGACATTGTTTTTCTTTAAAAATTGACTCCAAACGATTCAATAGGTACCAACACTACCAACTGGTACTGATCACTCCATTAACCTCCACCCACACCCTCAGATCTGCCAGCAAATTGCTCCTCCGGGTCCCCAGTGCTAGGCTACGTGCCTTCTGCTGTGCTGTACCACACTTGTGGCACAGCCTTACTAACCATCTGAGTGTAGCACAGACCCCAGACTCTTTTAAAAAAGGCCAAAAAACCTTTCTATTCAGGAGAGCTGTTTCATCCTAACTTCCTAATGTTGTGTGTTCTATGTCATAAATACTGTAGCACGTTAAGTTTCAAGTATGAATGAACGTTTTTCAAGTGTGGCATCTTATATGCTGAATGATGATGGATGATGATGGATGTACCTAAATCTTGATGGTCTCATTACTGCACATCCTGGCACTTGACGGTGGTTTAGAACTGCAGTTGTAATGATGTTTTTCCCATTCCACACTCTAAAAAAACCAACTTGTACAAGTCAGACACAAAGGTGAGATTAATGCTTTGTCAGAAATAATTATCAAACAATTTAGCGAGAGAAAAGAGTTGGAATATGAAGATAAGCTAGAGAATGTACATGTGTCTAAAAGGTTATTTGCAGTGGTGGAATGTAACTAAGTACATTTACTTTAAATACAAAATTGAGGGGACTTAACATGCATATTTCACGTTTATCCTACCTTTTACTTGCACTACACATTTCAGTGGCACATATTGTACTTTTTACTCATTAGCTACATTTATTCCATAGCTTTAGTTACCAGTTACTTTTCAGCTCAAGACTCCACTATTGTCAACCCATTCATATGCAAGTCCACAGTAGGGATGAAATGTGTTCCTCTGGGTCTAATGGTGCTACATTTAACATTTAAGTAGTGCAAAGAAAGATTTTACAAGTAAAACAGATTATGTATTTTATATTTTTTAGTAATTCATCATCACTTTGTAGAGATCTGTTTTTCATTAAGACAAAGCCACATTAAATCCCCTTTAAATGCAATAAAATATGAATAATTCCAAGAGGGTTGGGTACATTTCACATGCTCTATATATATATATATATATATATATATATATATATATATATATATATATATATATATCTGTTTATATAAAATAAATATTCATATTACTAAATGAACACTTGTACTTTGAATACTGTGAAAGTATAGTAATACACTATGTCATTTGAAAAGTGATCACACATATTGTGTCATCAGAGCTAAAGTGGACTTGAAAGCTTTTTTTTTTATTCCCTTCCAATTCCTCCAATATGAAGACAAAGAAAGCTTCATTCACAGCTGGTTCACTTGAGTTTGATTATTTTAAAAAGACGTATATGTGCGGTATATAATATATACTATATATACTCTTTTGCCAGAAGTGCTTTCTTTCAGAGCGTCAGGTGCTTGTTTATCAAGCATCCAGTGAAACACATTGTACAGAAAAAGACTTGTCAAAACACTTATGTGCCATTTCACATTAATTATACTAACTAAATGGTGCATGAGCTGAGTGGCTCGCTATGTTCAGAGTCTTTCATATAGATGTTCTCAGGCAGCAAGATGACACAAATTCTCTGATTGCATAAGTATACCTGCGGATATTCATCCCTCAAATCAGTAAGTTTTTATTTCATATAATTTGTGTTAAGGAGATAAAATTGGAGTGTGTGCTTTGAAGCTGGTTCTTCTCTCAGTAAAAAATGATCAGCAAAAGTATCAGACATATATATGTAGTTATCCTTTCATCTCTATCTATCATTCATCCATCTATCCATCTATCCAACCAACCAACCACCAAACCATCCATCCATTCTTCCTTCCTACCATCTTTCTTTCTTCTATATCCTGGTTTCTTTTTGAATTACAGCAACTTACCGTAAGTCCAGCTATGGATGAATGGATCTCTTCGACCGCTCCGTGCCGCAGGGCTCTGACCACAAACTTCTGGCTTTCATCAGAAATCGGTTCCTTTACCGAGGAAAGAAAGAGAGGCAGAATGAGAATTGGGTACAAAATATAACTGACTGAGAGAGGAAAATCCAGAAAGAGGCCAACAGAAAATAACAGGCAAGAAGACATGCAGTGTTTGGAACATATTAAGGAGGCAAAGGGCATTTGTGCAAGCAGACAGCATACAGCTGGAGACTGACTGATGAATACTACAAGAGACAAGAAGTCTTATTCTGTTTCAATAATATGGACACAGATTTATAAATGGATATTTTCTGCCATGAATGATCCAACATTTTAATCTATGAGGTTAGATTAATGTCTGAAATTATAACATTAAAACAAAGATTTGAAAGAGTGAAAGTACATTTTGAAAGTGCAGACAGTAGTTCTAAAATTGAAACATTGGGATTTTAAAATTTCAATAAGATCTGGATGTCTGACAGAATTACTTCACTCTAATAACCTTTCAAATCTTACATTTCGGACCTCTATCTAACCTGAAATGATCATATCTGTGCACGGATCATCTGAAAAATCAAGTTTGGTTCATTCTGTTTAGCACACTTTTAGAGTTATGATTACTTTTATTTTTAAAAAAAAGCAACTTCCAATGTATGTAGGAAAATGTTTAGCATCTTGAAATCATAATATAAAGAATATGACTGGATATGAAATGGGTATAAGGAAATGCGGCAATGTTCTAAGTCATAAATAGCATAAATAATGAAATAAAAACATTAATGATAATAGAATAAGGCAGAGAATATCTATTAGTAACAATACGAAAAATACTAAGCCACATGAAATATAAAATGTGTAAATAAAGACTTGCTCTTTTGATAAGTAGATAACTTGACAGGTAGTGAGAAGGATGCCCATGTTGCTCAGTTTCTGCTAAATGTGTAAGTAAATCAAAATGTTATTAAAATTCTAAATTTTTACTTGTGACAACTTGATGGAATGTACTAGGTTGTCATGGGAGTATATTTTGAAGTATATACCTTCTGTCTTCTAAAAATAAAAATAACTCTCTCATTTAAACACTAAATCTCTCATTGTTATCAAGCCTCATTGGCATTTCTTGTACCTGTATAAGGTCTTTTATCCCTTCTCCATGTCTAACTATTCATTCAGTCTATCTTCTAAGACAACTAAAAATATTCCAACACTCGGGTGCTCGAAAGAAGCATGCGGCGCGCTATAGCATCTCGTGCTTTGATCTTTTCTGCTAGTGATGTGTTTAAACTGTCTCTCTGTGTTAAAAGTGTTGCGTGTGCAAGTTTTCCATGTTGAACGCCATCCAAGCTTCTGCCATTAATTGGTTTCTAAGATAAGGAATCCCTCTTTTATAACGTGGATGACTCAACCCCTGATCTTGTTAGGAAGCTTTTAGAGGATAGAGAGGATCTCAGATTCTGGCCACAGGTTTATCTGAGCACCAGCTAGTCTGGGATTGTAAGCCTCATACCCAATAATGTGCTTGGGTGAGATGACATTTGACATTGTGAAGTGTATTGAGAAGTAAAAGAAAAGAGGAGTGGCATTAGAAAATAACATTGTTCATTTTGAAGTATATAGGTATTACTCAGTGCTTCAGTTGATATTGTCGGTAGTCTCAGCTTGAAATTATGCCTTGCCTGATTGAAAAGTGAGCACTCAACCCTGTAAGGGTTGTCAAGTCGGCCAGAATCATTTTTCATCAGCCAGATGTAACACTTTACCTCTCCAGGTGAGGTTAATTATTGGCAAGCTTTCCTGAGTGCTGCTAACCTTTGGAAAACATCATAATTATACCAATTCCAAGAATATATAGTGCCTACCAATTCATAATGCCCACCACAGACCCAACAATATCACTAAATAGCCAGGACGAGGGTATAGCGGCGGCTGAAATCTGTCAGTGCTGACTGACTAGAAACTGAGAAATGGAGAGGCATAAAGCGAGACTCCACCTTGGCCTGTAGTAGTTTTGGAGACCCTCTTTTAGCCATCTCAGCTATTACACGGGTCATTTAGCATGCGGTATGAAGCTGCCTGCTATGTTTCATTTTTGTGATAGGTGTCCTTGTTGTGAACCGTTGTTGAAAGTTACTTTTATAAAGCTGATGCAGGTCATCCAGCATCTATCTTAGAGTTTCATTCTGTAAATGGATAAAAAAGTAAATGTATCAACTGCCTTCCAAAAGTAGTAAGAGTTAACTGATTTCTAAATATGTCTCATTGAAACTAGTGATGCACTGAAATTGCTTATGAAAATAGTAAAAAAAAACACAATGTAGAAAGGAGGATAGACTCTGTAATCAAAGTGTCAGATTTGTATTTGTAGAACTGTGTTTCTATTTGGTATCAGATTTTCTTTCGCGCCCCAGTGCCTCACACATTTGCCACTTCAGGTCCTCGTCTCTTGTATATAATGCCATCTTGACCTGAGCTCCCAATTTTTCCTCAGCATGCTATGAAGCAGTCAGAAAGTGAAATAAGAAGAAGAAAATTAAAGAAAACTCAGTGTTCTAAAGCAATCCGTCTGTGCCCCTCCCGCCACACCAGCTACATCCTGCCGTCAGATCTCCACCGGCACTGTGAGTCATGCCTCAGTGCTGAACACACTGGACTGACACACCTCCCAGGCTACTTGCCACCAGACACCGTCATGGCACTTTGTGTGGAGGGTGATGATGATGATGATGATGGCAGCTGGAACAATTGAGAGGTTTCTTCACTGGACGTGTTGGACATCTTCGGCTGCACCTTCCCAGACATTCCAGAGGAGAAGCAGGGTGGGGCTGGCACAAGTCTGATGACTCAGCTCCCTCCCCAGATCTCCCTTCTACTCAATGAGAGCTTTGGAGCTTGATAACAACAGGGTAGGACCCCTGATGCTCCGGCTCTCTCCTTCTCTGCTACAACCTGCCAGCCAACTGACTCCCACAAAAGCACTTTTTCAGGTCCTGTTTGGCATTAGTAAATGGTGGCAGATATGAGGAACATCCTTAATTCTGGCAGACCCACCTATACCTGCTCACGGCCTCCCAGGTGGGGATGTTTCCGTCCAGGAGCCGCCACCCAGGTGTCTCTCGGTGTGATGCAGTGAAACATGTGGCTGCATATGTCTCAGCTTCCCACATAAATCAGATGGGAGCTGCTATACGGTTCCATCGGCCCCAGCTGGCTTTTTGGTTCCCCTAGAGAACCACTGCAGATCGGCACAAAGCAGCCGAATAAGCAGACAGGGTAAGGAGACACACTTACCAGAGCAAAGCTGCACCACAGCCTCAGTGGAGCTGTCCATGGTGCTGAAAGTTTAGAGACACTTTGCCCACGCTGCTGATGGATAAGCATGCATTGGTGATGATAGACAACATGACAGCAGCAGAGTACATAAGCTGCCAGGGTGGCATACACTCAGCTCAGGTGCTGGAAATAGCCAGGAGCCTCCTGCTGTGGTCTCACACAACACCTGCACCCCATCAGAATGGTGTACATCCTGGGGGTACACAACCAAGCTGCTGACCCAATGTCACGTGGAGGTCCCTCCCCAGAGTGGAGGTTGAGTTCCACACTTGTTCAGATATTGTGGGACAGAGTCTATAGAACGGAGGTGAATCTATATATCTCACAAGAGAATGCATGCATTGGTTCTCCATGCATTTAGGACACCTTCTCTCACCGGCCCAAAGCCCTTCTTCACATGTTTCCCCCAGTTCCCTTGATTTTTGGCCTTAGTGCACATTCAGGAGAGTTGGCTCCCGAACACATCAGCACATTCTGGTTCCAGACTACAGTGAGGTACCAAGGAGATACACTGTCGCATCAGGATTGTGCAATCCCACACATCTTAGTGAAAGGCCAGTAGTTGGCACACACTATCCAGGGTGAGGGCACCTTGTATTGTGGCCTGTTACACAGGTAGATGGTCCACTTTTCAGTGCTGGTGTGTGGAGAGAGGCTCAGATCCCACGTGGTGTTGTCTACCTTTCATGCTGACACCTCCAGATGTTAGTAGATAAGAAACTGGTTCCATCAATGATTTTGGTGTGTTCTGCAGCCATTTCATCCTGTCACAAAGCCTTATTTGAAAGGAGTCAGGTGACAGTGACCTGTCGCTCTTTGGCAGCAAAGGATTTACCCCTCATGTTGCTTGCTCTGGAGTGTCCACCTTTCAGACCGATAGCCCAAATATCTCTTAAGATGCTGTCTTTGAAAACAGAACTACTTTTTAGTCCTGACGTCGGCCAAGAGAGTGAGTGACTTGAGCAAGCAATCTGTCTTGCTGTCTTGTCTTACCATCATGGAAGATAGGAGTGCAACTACTCTGCACACCAAATCCTTCATTCATACCAATGGTCATACTATTCTTTTTTAGGTCAAGGGTTATTTCTCTGGAGGTTTTTTCCCCCTCCACCATACAAGAGTGAATAAGAGGAAATGTCTTACTGACTCAATCTGCAGTCATTATTTAATACACACAGCAAATATCAGACAGATGCAGTAATTGCTCATCCATTACAGGGACATAAAAGGTATGTCACTGTGGAAACGGTGTGTCTGGTTCACTGGCTGTGTGAAGCTATCACACAAGCTTTTGTTGCAGCAGGGGCGGATCCACCGCAGGGCGTCAGTGCTCCCTCCACGCCGGCTTTGTCCTCATCCACAGCTCTTCTCAGAGAAATGGCAGTGGGAGACATCTGCACAGCAGCATCATGGGCCTCTTCATGCCTCTTTGTTTGGTTTTATCCATTTTGTCATGTAAAAATGTTTCACTCTGACTTTTCAAACAGGGCTTAGCATGAAGAATGACCATGCCACAGTCTGTGCTTTTTATGTTATTATGCTTCACACTTGGTTGTGAACTGGTGTGTGTATCTGCTTGTGGACTTGTGGTGTCATAGTAGGGCACTGACTACATAAGTTTTGCAATGGGGCATCTGGGGCAGCTTTGGGGCATTTACCATATAACTCTGCTCTCAATAGCTTGGCTATTGGGAGTTCAGGTCAGGATGTTATTATATACCAGCAATGAGGACCTGAGGGGTTCTACTTTGCGGGTAACAGCGGCACGAAAGAAACTCTTCACGACTGTGCATGCGCCTGTGAATCAACCCAACAGCTTTTAGAGGACTATGCCTATACTCATAGAATATGTAGTGACAAAACGTATCTAATTATCTCAACTGCAACCGGCAACACTCTTGCTAAAAATGAATGCACATACTATTATGGACACTTTGGACAAAGTTATTCATATGGCATCCATTAGTTATGCTATGTCTTCATCTGTGTAATGAGAAGTCAAAGTTAGGGGCAGGTTCTTAGGGAGTGCAGTGCACTATGCGCTGCGTGTGTGAGGATGAGGTTTTGGCTTTCGGATATTTATGGATGTGAACTTGGGGGGAAGGGACAAAGAAAAGGACACACAGTACAGAGGAAACAGCTTGACATGATAAGTCTATCAGATTATTATGGCTGCAATTGGTTTAAATTTAGAGTAAATATCAAGCATTAGACAATCTAGAAAGAAAAAAAAGACCACTTTGTATGCACGACATATGCACAATACCTTTCTTCTGAAAGACTTGAAGCGACCTTTACACCTCAACACAACTCAAATATTTGATGTGTAAATGTTTGCGATTGAACAGCTTTAATAAGTTGTTGTCTTTCAGTCACATAAATTACACAGTGAAGATGCTTGCTGATAAAGTGTTGAAAGGGTGGTTCCAGTCATTTGTTCAGCGTGACTTGTTATGCAAATCCAAAACCTGCATCAACACATTGCACTCGGTTATGGAGATGTACTCAAGTTGAAAATATTCAACTACTCAACACTTTAAATATGCAGATGAGGAACTACATATAGCTATAGTAAGATCACGAAATGATCATCCCGCTTGTTATCACATTGCACTGATTGGCCTCAACAAGGCAGACAAACACATTCACAAGAACATTAGCTGTGAGGACAGGTTAGCGTGCCTGATAAGCGTGCTGAAAGCTATTAACTGATATTGTGTGCATACACAGTGACAGTTACTGTGAAATTAACTGTTGAGCATTTTCATGCATGCAGTATTTAGGCATACAATAAAATGAGTCATGACACCACACTACTTTTTTAATGTATAAAATATTTCCTTTTTATACTGTGAGTGTAAAAGAAACTAAAACCCACAAGCCATTATGCTCATTAACAAATACTGCCTAATCTCACTCTGCTTTGTTTGTTTGTATATTTCCAGCAATGCAACATAAAAGCCTCAGTCTCTTTAGGTAATTACTTACCACGGAAAAAATGGTTGGAGGTGGGTCTGATAGCCATCTGTCTGAGGTGCACACTGCAACATCTGTTGCATGTCAGACCCCATCCTTCTCCCCTCGTTCCCTATCTGCCTCTTTAACGTCTGCCAACAAATGAAAGCAAAAATATCTTTAAAATGAAATAATTTAGGAGCGCCTTGGTGGTCGAGTGGTTAGAGCGCATGCCATGTAATTACAGCGTCCCTGGTTCGAATCCGGCCATGGACCTATGCTGCAGGTCATTCCCCTCTCTCTCTCCCTGTTTCCTGTCAGCCTCCCTGCCAAGTTACTAAATAAAGGCAAAAAAAGCCCAAAAATGTATCTTTAAAAAAATAAAAATAAAATAAAATAATTGAAATGTATGTGCTAACTTCACAAATACATTTAGTTTGAAGTGAGGATAATTTCTTCCTGGATTTTTTCTGTTTACCTGAAGTTTTCTATTACTGCTCTGAGTGTAAGGAAGAAATATAAAGCGCATGGAACCAGAGTCCCACCTGTGGTAAGGATGACTTAACCTCCATACAAAGGTCCTCGAACACTTTTTAAGGTTGTGGTAAAATATTGAAAAAGTAAACATGTCCTATATCATGCTTAAAGTTAGTGTTGCATTCAGGAACCATTTTTCTGTAACTTTAAAATGTTCATAAAAAATTATAATTAATGGGGTATAAGTGGAGAGAGGGGCCTTATGTTTGTCTCAAAATGTATTTTCTGTTGTTGTTAACGGTACCTTAATTCAAAATAATACATACATGCTCTAATGATTCGATTCTGTCATGATTTGATTCAGATTAAAAACGTTCAATTTAATAACCAGAAAAAGGGGTCGATACTTTCAGCCGCTTGTTATCATTATTATTATTATTAATATTATTATTATCGCTCTGTTGCACTGTGTGCCAAACCATTCACACGTACCTAATATAAAATATAATACAGTTAAGCTCACTGTTTGACCAGACAGAAAAAAGTGGAGAAAAAAAGTCAAAATATGAAACCTTTTGAATCTTAAAGAAGTAGCATTGAACTGCATTCATTGAGTTGAGATGTCTTGCTGTATAGGAATAATGAAATGAAAGTGTAATTTACTGATCACCACCTCTGGCTTGTTGACCTATTTGTATTAATACTATGGTATTAATGTATTAATACCACAGCAGATCACTTCTTTTTCTTTTTGGTTGCTCCATGATAACATCTCCACTAGTTCAGATCCCCCTCATCGTTACTCCCCCACCACGGTTTGGTGTGCAAGGCTTTTGAAATGAAAAAAAATGAGTCTTATTTTCTTCACCCAAACAGTGTTGGGTTGAAGTTTTGTAAAGTACTGGAGTGTGTGTGTTGGTTGAACAGTTTGTTTGTTAGTGCTGGAGCTCGGTGCTCCGCTCCATTAACATTAGTGTCAGCATGATGGTATAAGAAGTATTAAATGCTTCACTTTTGTTTTTCAAAGCTAATTATAAAGTCACTGAATCCAAACTTTGACCAAATGTTTCTCTTCTTTTAAAGTTAAACTACAGACGAACTAGTAACTTTAGTACATCTAATAACTGGCTGTCCACTGTCTTTGAGTGCTGCATTGTGCCCTCACAGTTAAGTTCCACCATAATAAATTAAATTGTTTTTTATGGAATCTGTGAAAAAAGAAGAAAGGAATCACAGTTCTTGTGTGAATGGATTTTTTTTCTCCCGCCACTAATAAATGCAAATCCTAGACTTTTTTTCCAGAGCAACTACTTTTCATCAGGCTTGTGCATATGTCCCCTTTGTTACAGTTGGACTCTGTGTGGGTCTGAATATTTAGCCATAGCATTCGGCATACAGCTTTCATATCAAACCCATTGAAATGACAGGTGCAATAAATGCTCACTCCAGCATCTTTGTTGTTAGTTTTACCCTGCTGAGAATGTGGCAATGAAATGCCTCGCTGACAAGCTGTTAATGGCCTCAATAAGGAAATGAACTAATTGCAATGACTTTCACAATCTCACAGCCTCTGTCCATATGTCCATTTTCCAGCCTCCCTGTGGAGTCTCAATATGTAACAGCAAATTACTTTGACTATTAGATCTCGATGTCACGCTGGCACACGGCTTATTGACTTAGGCGAAGTTTCATTGACGAGAGCTGGGGCAAGTTTTTAAATTGAATCCTTGACTGCATCACAGAGAGAGAGAGACCTGGGGTTTAAAGCTTTAATAAAAAGGTGACATGTATTTTTTTCTGTTTCAAAAGATGTGCACTCTTGCAAGAGGTCAGGCCAAAGTGTTCATGGCCCATTGGGTCCTGAACACATCAGTTGGCATGTGCCATCTGTGTTTTTTTCTCCAGGAAGAGATGAAATCCCAAAAAGACACAGTAATGTGACAGGGGAAGAAATGTCCTGGCAATGTTTCGCAAGTGTAGAACTGAACATAATTAGATTCCAGACATTCAGGGAGTTACCGAACACACAGACCTAATGTCATCATGACTCGGCGTTTGCTAAAGCCAACATTACTGTCAGCAAGCAGTTTGCTTTAACCTTCTAATCGTATGTCTTCAACATTACTGTATATCAGAGGTCAGTTCTAAAACTAAGAACTTTATTTAAGAAGCACAATCAAAAGCTTTCTGTAATGCACTTATCTTATTATTTTTTCATTTATTTGATTATTTATTTGAATCCCACAAGTTGAGTGTAAATACTAATAAATGTTGTTGCCATATTCTAGAATGATGTATTTATTTGACAGTCTACATTGTAGCTACTAGACACAGATGCTGATGGAACTACAATGCTACTTCAAGCTACTGAAAAATAACAGACATGATGATGTTCTGGACCTTCACTGGAGGAAATTTTCAAAAATTGTCAATGAATTTTAATATAATACCCCTGCTGTATATAGTAACTGTGCACTTAGAGATTTTATCAAAAGCTGCTTGGTGCACAGAAAGATGAAGAAATGCAATTTTTAGCCATCTTAGTGATAGAGCTTCAGAAAATGGTAGTGTGAGGTTTCCTCTGCACCAGAGCGGTCCAGATAAATATCTCATTACTCACTATGGCTGGATTACATTAACATGAAGTTCATGGTTCCTACAGGATAACCAGTATTGGGGTCCACTGATTTGCTAACACCATCATGAAGTTAATGTAAAAGTGAAGAAGAATCAGTGATCGGTTTGATCATTTTAATCTAAAATTGTGGATGTAAGATCACTCGATGTCTCGTGGAATGTGTGTTTTGTGATCAGTAGGAGGCCCATTGCTCTTCTTCTCTCTTATCTACCAAATAAGGTAGAAGCTCTGAGTCTTGGGTGTGGGGACCATAGTAAGGTGCCAAGAAATCATTCATGACTTGAGGCTCCGACTTTTGGGATTCATGATCAGTGTAAGACGTTCTGCTCCATGGTCATCTCTATTGGGTAAAACCATATAGGGTGATATGTTTGACCAATCACAAATGATTTCTTTGTTCTCTTAGAAATAGTTTAGGC
Source organism: Scomber scombrus (assembly GCF_963691925.1). Taxonomy (NCBI): domain Eukaryota; kingdom Metazoa; phylum Chordata; class Actinopteri; order Scombriformes; family Scombridae; genus Scomber; species Scomber scombrus. Next base: position 4,029,193 of record NC_084971.1, on the reverse strand, counting down.
TTGCTCTTTGCTTGTTGAGATGAGCTGATGCCACTATGTGTGTATGTTGTCTCCTTATTGCACAGTAATTATTGTTTAATCTTCCACCTAGATAGTTTTTTGTATTATTTCACATCCAGGTTTAGTGTTTTCAGACAATTTCCACGACATTAACATTTGTGCTTTTGAATGAAACTGTTGGATTGATTGCCATGACATTTTGTAAAGACATTCATCTCCCCCTCATGGTGAATTGTCGTCACTTTGGTCATCCTTTAACTTTTCGTCTAGTGCTGCTATTAGTTCAAAATTCTAATTTAGCCAATACCTTGTGTTAAACATGCTAAACGTTAAATCTGCCAAACATCAGCATGTTAGCACCGTCATTGTGAGCATGTTAGCAGTGCTGGCAGTAGCAGTTTGCTGAAAGCACAGTGTCAGAGAGGTGTTAGCATGGGTGTAGACTCTTAATCTTGTTTCACATTAGCTAACAAATGGTTAACCCCATTACAGTCAAGTCAGTTGAAGAAACGCAGGGAAGATTCTTTTTTTTCAAAGTGAAAGAATGTGAATTATAGTCATTGCCCTGGTGAAACATGAGGCAGAAAGACGAACAAGAGAATGAGGGAGTGGGTGGGTGGAGAGTCAAGCTAAGTGAAGGGTGGGGGGGAAAGGACAAATTGAATTGCACCTCAGACTTATATTAGTGGTTAGTGATTGTGTAACAGTTGGGGGAAACTGCGAGGTAATTTTCAGAGGTATTGTGGGGAAAAAGGCCGATGATAAAGGGGAGGTAGAATTAAGGCAATCAGCGCTGAACGACCTTATTTTGGGTGTCTCCGCTTCCCGCAGGCCCAGGAAGTGGGAGTGACACAGAGGAGGAAGTGAAATAAAGGTGGCAAGAAGTAAAAGAAGAAGAGGAAGGGAAGAATGTCTGTTGAGGATAAGGAAGAATAAAAATAAAATAAAAAGTGCGCGCCTGTGATGTGGTGTCAACTGAATCAGAAATGGGAGCAAAGGAAGAAAGAAGAAAGATGGAGAGAGAACTAAAGCCAGCAAAGGAGAAAAGTAAAGTGAACTCTGAGTAAGGAAGTTTTTTTTTTAAGTTCATGATGAATTTTACATTTCTATTTTGGCACTGTGCAACAATTAAATAATAATTGCATGGTGACATTGCAGAATATAAAATAGACGACGGCAGATACTCGCTGTATGTTTTTCAGTGTTTTACAAAGTGGAAACATTTTTGTGAAGGTGTTGCACTGTATTTCAACTGCATACATGACTGTTCATCATGTTTGTCTTTGAAGACTCAAGACAACAAAGGGCTTCAAAATGTTTTTTTTATCGTGCAACCTCAGGGCAGGATATTGAGAACAATTTCATCACATTGGATTTTAAAAGAAACAACAACACTTGAACTCAGTAACATACTGTGGCTACATGGGGGTGTGATGAGTACAGACACAAATGCCTTTTTTTTTGTCAGTGTAATGCATTCTTTACAGCTCTATACTGCCATCCAAGCCCAAGGCAATGTTTAGTCATTTCATTTAAATGGAACACAAATGGATGGAAGTGTAGTTTTTGCTTCATTAGTCCCAAACTCTGCTGCTGCCTTGATACTCCGTGCCCAAGATCCTGCACTCCCTCAAGAAAATTAAGTGCGGCGTGTGAGATTACTCTTGTAACAAATATATGAATAAAGGACGTCAAAATACGCGAGAGTGAGATTAATTACTCACTTATTCTGCCTTTGCCCCCCCCCCCTTTGGTGTTCCCCTTTAAGTGCCGTGATCATTAAATTGACTTATAAATACATTTCTTACGGGGTGCAAAAGCAGAACATGTCGTCAACCCTCGGTAAACACTCTTCGCCATCTGTTCTTACAGCCTGTCGATTACCTTTGCAGGGTGATGCATGTGAAACACTACACTGACTTCAGATCCACCAATAAATACCTTCTGTATTACAGTAGCAGAAGATAAGATGTGTTCATGTAATGCAAAGGCGGCAACTTCGTCCCCCCCCCGTGGCAATATGCAAGTTTTTAGCTTGTTGTTTTGATCGTACAGCACAATAAATGTTTGTTTCAGTCTCACCACTTCTATCAATTTTATTGCTAGCTGTGAGAGGCAATAGTCAGCAAAAAGCTCCAATAAATACTCCTGCCCAGCACCAAATGGCAGATAAAGTTAGAGGCTAGCTGGTGAACAAAGTGAAGCATCTGGCAAGCTTAAAACACATGTTTTCCTTTGGACTTGGAAGTTAGAGTGAATGTAAGTTGACAGCAACTTCAAATGAATTCCAATGTTGCTAGCATTTGCTGATGTCTTCATAAAGTGATGGTTTGCTAGAGATTGAGTTTTACTCCCCATGTATCTGAAAATAAAAAAATTTTGTAGCTTAATGATAGGGTTAGGGTTATGTAGAAGGTAAACTCAGCTCATTGTTTTAATCGTCATTATAAAACTTAAACGGACATCTGTAGCAGACAATAACATAATATGACTGATAATGTAATAACAGCTGATAATGTAATAACGACTCATAACGTAATATGGACTGATAACGCAATAATGACTGATAACGTAATAACGACTGATAACGCAATAACGACTGATAACGTAATAACGACTGATAACATAATGTGGACTGATAACGTAATATGGACTGATAATGTAATAACGACTGTTAACATAATAACGACTGATAATGTAATAACGACTGATAATGTAATAAAGACTGATATTGTAATAACGACTGATATTGTAATAACGACTGATAACGTAATAACGACTGATAACGTAATATGGACTGATAACATAATAACGACTGATAACGTAATAACGACTGATAACGTAATAACGTCTGATAGCGTAATGTTGGCGGGTAATGTGGACTGATAACGTAATAACGACTGATAACGTAATAACGACTGATAACGTAATAACGACTGATAACGCAATAACGATTGATAACGTAATAACGACTGATAACGTAATAACGATTGATAACGTAATAACGACTGATAACGTAATAACGATTGATAACGTAATAACGACTGATAACGTAATAACGATTGATAACGTAATAACGACTGATAACGCAATAACGATTGATAACGTAATAACGACTGATAACGTAATAACGATTGATAACGTAATAACGACTGATAACGCGATAACGACTGATGATGTAATAACAACATAAAAACAGCCGATAATGTCATCATTTTGCCCATGTTTTACTATAATTAGTCGATAACGCAATAACTTGCCAATAACGTAGTACAATTTATGAAGTAATAACATAATAACTTGTTGCCAATAATGTAATAAGTTATTACATTATTGAAAAACCTTTACAAATGTAATAACTGCAGTTATGCTGTAATAATATACTAATATCACTTTATTTAAGTTTCATTTATTGGATATAACGTTTCATACTTCCATGGCACTTAGTCTTACTACTTTCTCTTTCAAATATTTGATTAAATAAAAATTCATTATTACGTCATCAGTTGTTATTATGTAATTGGCTGCCACAACATCAATATTACATATCACATGTAGTATTGACATAACAGGAGTGGTGGGAACACTGCATGAGGGGTTGTTTGTGGAATTTAGAGGTATCAGAGTCCCTGTTGCAGTAGAAAACAAACTGTTAAAACGGAAAGGTTTTGTAGACAGAGACCTGTCGCACACCCCACTGAGCACACGCCAGAATACAGAGTAGTGCTTTTACCTGCCTCTTTGAATATGCATATTGCATACACTGATTGCATTTGTGGGAACAGGGAGCTTCATCTTGCACTGCAGTTATTTTTGGGTGTCTTGCTGTCTGGCTTGTTTTTACCAGACTGCTATGTCAGTTACTTTACAGACTGTTAGCTGTCTCTAAAAGAACAGTCTTTATGGGTGAGCCAGTATCAACCCAAGAGTAAGCCCACGTTTTGTTGTTGTTGATTATTCGAGGCTAAACTCTTAAACACTTATTAACCTTAACTTCAAAAACTTGCTTTTGGATTGAATCTCTTGCTGTGCTGAATGTAATATGGCCTCACCTATTCTTTGGTGTTACTTTCAAAGGCTCAACGGAAATCAGAAGTAATTAGATTTAAGTGGCAGCAAGCTAGCAATTAGAAAAGTAACTTTGAATGAGTTTGGGAACTCGAGTTGCAGCAAATTAAAATGCTTAGGTGATTTTCTTTGGTGGAAAATCTTGGCATATGACCTTCAGCAAATTTTCCCCCCTTTAAAAAAAGGGGCAAAGGAACTGAATAAGGCAGAGTCTGCTCAAAGAGGACTTATATTTAAATTAATGTGCAAGGACAGTTCAGAGTTAGGGGATACCCTCTGGTGGTTTGCAGAGGAGAACAGGAGGACTCTGCAAACAGCATGATAGAAGCCCTTTTTTTTATCAAAGGACAGGGACAGAGAAAGGAAGGCAGAGATGTGCCTAAAGAGGTTCAGAAGGAGTGATAGGAGGCATCTGGTCAAGCAGTGAAATGGACCAGCACAGAGACTCTGAGTAACATAAAAGAAAGCGATTGCACCCCAAAAACGGAGCCCCGGGGGTTCGCTGGAGCACAAAGGTTAATGAGCAGAGAGATGCTCTGCAAGAATTCTGGTGAGAGGGGAGAGGAGGAAGATGGCTGCGTACAGTATGTAACAAAAATCCTAAGAAGTTCAGATTGAGACGGGAATTCATTGAAAGCACCGGTCCATTGAACCTATTTCTATTGATTTTCCAAAAGAACGTCAGGCTAAAGTGACAGTCTTATCACTCTCAGCTGAACAAGGTTAACATGGGTAAATTTAATCTCTAAGGAGACTGATTTGAAAGGCAATATCAGTTCAGTGAAATCCCAAAAAAGATTCAATAATACTCTGTAATACCTTTTTTATAGATTTTTAAAACTACATGATAGGAAGGCACAACAATTTATACTTGTCAGCTTGTTCATGAGCCAGCTATTTTGATGTGAACACGCATGGATTACATTTCCCTGTCATTCCGACATTCAAGCTAAATTCAATTTTGCAGTGCTTGAACGCCACATCAGTCACAAAGAGAGAGATGTCTCAGACGTGTCCGCGCCGCAACTAAAATAACCTCATTCCCCCCTCCCCTCTTTCTTTTTTTTTTTATCTCCTTCGTACAAAACAAAACTAAGGATTGATTTTCAAAACGAAAGAAAGAGAGAAAAAAAGACACATCACGCCGCCTGGCAAGACACACAACCTCTCTCACCCTTGCGCGAAGGTTCCCCCAACAGAAGTAGTTGCCAGATTGCTGGAGCATGAAGCACTAACAGCTTTGCCCAAGGCTAACTTCAACCTTTTCCTGTGGAATGGAATAGGAGATGTCTGGTGAATTTCTCATTGTTTATAGTCTCATTTCATGAAGAGATTAAGAGTGAGTCTCTTGCTTTGTGAAACAAGGAAAAAGCAGAGAAGCGAGAAGATCATTTACTTCTCTGACAAAATGAGATTCCTCTTAAGTGAAGCTGTGTATGATTTAAGGATTGAATATAGCCAGAAGTAAGGTGTAATACAGAGCAATTATACTTTCTACATTTTGTCACTGTTGAAAAATGTTGGATTTTAGTTTTTTTTACCCCAAGCATTATTATGAAAAGTGAAAGTGTGGAGTACATTCACTTTTTCTAGGAAGTAGAAGGTGGGTGTATATAGGCTGTATATCACAAAGGCTGTGCTCATTTGTGCTGTATCTAAGGCTACACAGACTTGAAACCCCTGTATACCTATCACTCTGAATACCTTATTCCTCTGTCTAAAAATGTAACCTGAAAATGCTTTGTTTTTCTTTCTGATGACAACAGTCATTATTCTCATTATTCAGAGACTGGTTACAGCGTTTGCCGAAGTTAAATATGAATATGCAAATAGAAAAGGAGACTATTTGAAATGGTGCAACACAGCAAATACAGAGAGAAGTTGAAGTTTCAGTTTTAACGTAAGCGGGTCAATGATGTTTTTTTGTGTATATGTGTTTTAGTCAAATTTAAAGGGGATAACATTTGAAAATAAACTATTCATTTTGAGAGAATATGTTAGAGGATTACGACAAAAATGTCTAAGTGGTGTAACCATAAAAACTTTGTACCAAAAAGTTCAACTTAAAAACACTACATTCTCAATAAAACACCATATCAACTAGTTTGGCATTATCTTACATTATAACTTTTTATATTAAATAAAGGTAATGGAATACAATTGTTTTAAATATTACATTAAATCTGGGGAATCATGTCAATCAGGAACCATTTACAGTTGTTTTTTAAATGAAGTAATTATTTGTATAAGTCCACTTAAATACACTGTAGGTGGATACAATATTGACTATTTATCATTCTTTTGTGGTTACACCATTTGACATTTTCAGGAGCATTCAGTCTTACTTTTGGTAAAAAATGGTGCAAATGTCATTTCAAATGACATAAAACCAACAAAAATACTAAATGTACATTTTAACAAACCTGATGCTGCTTTTAAAACTATTTATATTTCTGAATTTCTCGTCTTGCCAACCCTTATCTGTTACTGACCCAAGCACTGAATAAAGCTGAAGTGTCAATGTAAATATAAAAGCTGGGCAAGGTCTAACTATCAGTGATAGTGAAAGTACTGAAAGGAGTTGAAGTGTAGATCATAACATGAGCTGGAAGAGGCAGATGGAGTGAATTGGTGCCGGTCCAAGCATGTTACGCTAAAGACCTGAAAGGATGTGACATGTCAGTTGACGTATAATAAATATATATGCATAGTAAAAGTAAACATTCATTTAGCAAGTAAAAATGATTTGTTTTTCTTTCAGATGACAGCAGTCATTATTCATGGACTAGTTACACTGATGCTGGAATTAAATATGAATGTTTAATCATCTCTATTACATCATGTATGCAAAGGTCACCAGACATCAGTGAAGTAATTGCAAGATGGAATAGCTCTCAGTGCAAATTTGATGGCAGCATGTGAGCTTTTAGCCAGGGCGTCTTCCATCTCAACTAGTCTGACGTGAAAATGATCAATGTGTTTGGTCAGAAAGACCAAGTGGTGGGATAACCCTCAAAGCTCTCATGGGACAGGTGCTAAGCTAGATGGACAATTCATCGTTACGACCCCCTGTATGGTTCAAGTAGAGTAAGTCATAAATTCCTCACTTAGTGTGACCTTTACTGAGGTTAACAAAGACTGGAAAAACAGCAGAAGAGCTGAAATGTGTATTCCTGCTTCTCATTTAGCCTTTTACTGTGTGAAAATGTAGCCTTCATCAGGTGTTAATCTTTGTTTTTAAGATGGTGGGACAGCTTGAATTTCCAAAAAGGCTCTGAGCTGCTATCATATTGTGGTGTACTGCGTATACTGTGGTTGAGGTGATTCCTCATTGCTCCAAAGATATGCAATCTGGAGTTGTTGGAGTTCAAGGACTGCTGGCCCTGTCCATGGTGCTGAAAAAGTGGTGGGATAAATGGTAAATGGACTGTACTTATAAAGCACTTTTCTAGTCTTTTTTACTACTCAAAGCACTTTTACACTACATGTCACATTCACCCATTCACACACATTCATACACTGATGAGAGGAGCTACCACACAGGTAGCCTCTCATCAGAGGCATCAGCTAACCATTCACACACCGTTGGCCCTGCCATCGGGAGCAATTCAGGGTTAAGTGTCCAGTATGGACTGGAGGAGCCAGGAATCAAACCGACAATCTTCTGACTGGTGAATGACTGCTCTACCTCCTGAGCCACAGCCACCCTTAATTTGAATTCAGCTACCTCTGTTGTCTTTTGGGTTTTGGTGAACTAAAAAGCAAGCATTTTTTAAATGGTATCTTTGAATTTGCACATTAAAATACACTAAGATATTGAGGATAATTATTAAGGGAGAGTATTTTTAGAGCAGTGGACCTTCGGAGCAGTGGGCTTTTGTTTTTGGGATAATGGGATGTCGGACTAATGGGTTTTCGGTGGAAATGGGAAGTATTTCAAACTATTGGGGTTTCAGAGTAATGGGTCTTTGGACCAATGGCGTGGCACCCTACGGAATCGGTTCTCATCGTAATGATGTGGCGTATTCCTCTTGATGTTGTTGTTTTGGATGTTTTACAGTCGCACCGATTGTTTGCACTCAGTTTTCTGAGGCTCCCTCTCTGCCTGTCTCCCAGACAAGGAAAGCAGGTGTTTGACAGCTGATGGGTCTTACTCTGCTGAGAGCGCTCGGCTCATCTCTCCTCTAATGAGCTACATGAGACGGATTGTTTCTTTATCCTTCATTTGACTTTACAACAAAAGTGTGTGTCTTAACAAAACTGTTTCGCTGCTGACAGGATATGTTTACCCCTTTGAGGCAGCAGAGAGACAAGTTGCCTCGATAAGGTCTTTGAAGGTGGCTTAATGATTTTCCTAAATTAATGTTTTGGCAGTTCCACCGTCTGGCTGCCTTTGCTGACATCGGTCTGCTTTTATCGCACATTTTAGCTGCTGTGTTTTCAGTTTGGAGAATCAGTGGCATTTAAATAGAGCGAGAGTTATTGAATGCAGATGTTGAAGAAATCTGGAATATTGATGGTCACAGCTGCAGTCGCTGTCACTTAATGCTGATAATACCAGCACGCTAAGAAATGTTGAGTGGTATTCAAGGTTTTTATACAGTGTAATAGAAAAGCTATGTGGAGTGCAGCTCATCATTATATCATTGTAGGTTTTTCCATCAAATCAGGGATGATCACATTTTGATAGAGAGAACAAAATAAAGCTAACTCAAAGTACAAAATAATCCTTCCATTAAAATAGCAAAAAACAACACATGGCAATTACAGATAAATAGTAGTGTGACTAATCCTGGCACATCCTCGGGTACGAATATGTAATGAGCAGTAGTAAAACATCTGCACAGAAATATTTAAAGATAACTTCACTAAATAAGTTCTTAAAATGTGCTCCAAGTCTTTTCAATGATAAAGTAATATTCAGTTATAGATTACCTTCAGCACCAGTCAAACGTTTAGACATTGGACATTCAGGGGAATGGGAAGGTGTGTCCAAACTTTTGGCTGGTACGGCACAAATACTCTACATATATATATATATATATATATATATATATATATATATATATATATATATATATATATATATATATATATATATAGCAGAGTATATATTACATCTGATAATATAACAAAGGTTAAAGGTGACTTCTTTTTTTTTTTAAGCTGCACTATCCAACATTTTATATGAAATATTTCTGTAGAAACAGGATGGAGGCTTCTGGCACAACTTCACCTAGTTCCATGGTGCATGGAGAAGGGAAACAAGTCTGAAAAAAAGCCAATGTGTTTCGGCTTGCCGCATTCATCAGGATCATCGTAAAACACATTACAGCAGGGCAAATAACCAATAGTTTGCATCCAGGTATTCATCAGCCAATGAGTAATCCACCAAGGTGGGTTTGGCATAAGGCCATATCACTTCAGTCTAATTATTGTCCCAGACAGGCAGGAAGGCAAGGGGAATATCCACTAATTGACATGGGTGACACCATATTTGGAGCATGAACCAGAAAAATACAGACTAAAATCTAAACTGTGTCTATGCATATATATGACTGAAAGGTGTTGCTTGTAGTTACAAACCCACAGAGAATTATCCCCTCAGCTCTATGGAGCTTTATAACATCTTTTAACTAGATGTTTTGGCTCAGTTCTGGTTCAGTCTCACTGCTCTTATGAGTGCAGTTTCTAGTCACATCAGGCAGAAACACTGAGATAAAAGTGCTGTACACTACACTACATTCCTGAATGCAGGTTTGCCAACATTACAAATTATGTAAATAACACAACATTGTGATTCTGGGTGGTGTATTCCTCCTCTTTTGGAGGTTTACCTTCTGTTTCCACCTCTAGCCTCAGCACTAAGCTAAGACATACCAAACCAGCTTGTCCACTCACCACACAGAGATAAAACTAATATCAACCCTGCTATCCAGCACCTGGTAAGACAAACAAACTAAGCCTCCGATATTTAAACTTCAGAAGCGTTACTGCCACTTATTAACTGCTATCTAATTACCGAAATTCAAATTCAAATTTCTTACGCTTCTCATTATCGAAAAAAAAAAGTTATTAATAAGTAAAGTGCTCTGCCTTGACACCGAGTATGCTCATGTGTTGATAAGCTGAAGTGCAGTTCGTGACTTGCATTCGATCACACACACTGAATTTTCTCAGTTACAAGTTAATAAACAATGTTTCTTCCATGAGAACACTCTAATCAATAATGCAGAAAGAGCAACTTTTTTTTCCCTCCCTTGGTTAAATAAGGAGTTCCTTGTCGTGTGCTTTCTGGAACAAAACTTCATCATTACTTCATCCATCTTGTACAGGCTATGTTTGTATAATGAAGGCACAACTGTGTAATTTGACAGTACTGCAACAACTAAATGAAAACACAGTAGGAGGCAAAGACATATAGAAAGGATGCTATTATCTACTGTGCATTCAGTCTTTGCTGTCATATTTGTATGTGTGGTAGCATTTTTCTAAGTGGTTTATATTGTATCTTGTCTATTAATAACATGAGGTCAAAGGAACAGGGGCAGAGAGAGTTGGAGTTCAGTGAGGAAAAATGTTTTGTTAGGGAAACCATATGGTGCACTGAGCACACATGGAACCTGAGGAGGCAGAGCCACAGCAGAAGATGATGGATTGTATGGAGCTACAGGCAGGGAACAGTAAAAAATAAGTAATAGAAAAGAAAGTGGGGGTAGGAGGTGTTTATGTGGCGAGGTGGCTCACCATTTCATTCCTTTATTCCACGAGGTGATGGAGCTTGTTATGTTGTTGATGGCATGAGGTATTGTACAAACTCTACTAGCTCCTGCTCCGGTAGGTGTTTTAGTGGAATAGAGTTGAATTATCCATTTAGTACCAGAGGGGCATATCATGACCTCTTCCTCTTCCACTCCCCCGCTCCTCCATCAGCCGCCCACAGTGGCAGCCACGGTCAAGGTTAGCTATGTGGATATTCTGCATTTTTTCTACACTCTTGTGTGATGCGTGAACCAAAGCCAGACAGGTTTTTCCTAAATAAACTCTGGTACAGTGCTGGTTTCAGGGCAAGCTCTTATAATGTAAGCAAATGACCAAGAATCTTTTCTGTTGCTATGGTGCCCGTACATCTCTATGTTCCAGAATATCAGAAAGAGATTTTTTAAATTGCAAAAAGAAATCAAATTAAAAAAATCTTCGAAAATCAGCAGGAGTGCTAAAGGATTTCAACAGGAACTGAAAGTCTAAAAATAGATGGATTTCATCTAGCCAATAAAGCAGATAAATAACACAGAGAAAAGTTATACTTGATGATAGTGAAACAACTCAGAAATTGGGGCTGATAACAATTGTCATATCATTTTTTACATTCACAAGAAGTAATTTTTTTCATCACACAGTGAAATGTAGAATCCTTTGATAGATGACTTGCTTAAGCCTACATTGAAATGTGAGGAACAATATGCTTCAAGCCTAATCTGCAGGGCTCCTGCTGATCAAAATGTTATTGTAATGTTTTATTACTACTGGTGATGTAGTCTGTATTATTAGTGTTTCAAATGTTTTTGGCATTTTCTGTTGTGAATCTTCCATGCACTGAGGAAACTACTACTGGCAGCTAATTTATGCCCTATTGTGTATGGTGGAGAGTTTTTGCTGTTGTTGGAAGCCCATCTGCTTTGGAATAGTACAGGTCACCAACTCTGGCCAGCATCTCCTCTTCTCCTTATGCATAAGGGGTCAATGATGTTTTTTTGTGTATTTTATGGTTTAGTCAAATTTAAATGGGTTAGAATGTGAAAATAAACATATTAATAACTTGCGTATTCTTTTTATGTAGACCCAGCATAACATTTCTGCTTTTAATTCATTTTGAGAGAATATATTAGAGGATTGTGGCAAAAATGTCTAAGTGGTGTAACCATAAAAACTTTGTACCAAATAATTCAACTTGCTTAAAAACACTAAATTCTCAATAAAACACCATATCAACTAGTTTGGCATGATCTTACATTATAACTTTTTATATTAAATAAAGGTAATGGAATATAATTGTTTTAAATATTACATTTAATCTGAGGAATCATGTCCATCAGAAACCATTTACTTGTATTCAAAATAAAGTCATTATTTATAAAAGGCCACTTAAATACACTTCAGGTGGATCAAATATTTAATATTTGTCATTCTTTTGTGGTTACACCATTTGACATTTTCAGGAGCATTCAGTCTTACTTTTGGTTAAAAAAAAATGGTGCAAATAAAATCAACAAAAATACAAAATGTACATTTCAACAAACCTGATGCTGCTTTTAAAACTATTTTTTAAAGATATTATTTAATTTCTAATCTTGCCAACACATTTATTTACTGATCCAATATGTGCCTAATTTTATATTTTGTACAAGTGTGTGATATATTAACATTTCATATCAATGACTAAAGGAAAACAACCCAATTTAAAAGGAACTTCACTTCATATATGATGTATCAAAAGTATGGAGAAGAAAAAATTTCATTTTTGGCTGCCAGTGAAAATAAGGGGCCAACTCTGATCTATTTGGCCAAGTTAAGCCAGTGGGGAGAAAATGTGATGTTGAACCCTGACGGGTAGTACAGGCGGACACACTCACAACAGAACAACTTGGACCCCCATTCCCATTGGGGTCAGTAACTGTAGCTTGATCTTACATTCAAACAAACTTATCTGGTCATATTTGTTCGTTGGAAGACATTGAGGGATTATGTCTTTGTTTCCTAGACTGCTGGATCCAGCTGGTGGCTGCCTGCACAGAGAGTCATGGGATCTCAGGGGGGATGGCATTATGCAGGTGTCATGGTGGTGCAGTGTGGCTGTCAATAATCAGGTCAAGGGGTTGTATTGCAGAGGGAAGTGGGCATTCTAAATAGAGGGAAAACAAAGAAAAATACCCCCCGAAGTGTACCTGGGTGCAGATGTTCTTCCTTTCCTCTCTACAGTGACAACCATGTAACCATTCATGTGCGGTAGCTTTCGGCTACTGCTTCCTTAACCAACTGTCGCCTGTCTCACATTCTCACTCTTACAACTGTTTTACCACTTCCCTGCCACTGCAAAAGAGCTAAGGGACCTCTAAAGGGTATATACTGTATATATATATATATGTGTGTGTGTGATATATGAAAGAAAGCATATACTATATAAAAACTGCACATGAATAAAAAATGGTGCTTGCTTGATCAATCAATCATCATTTGGCAGATAGGAAATTTGGTTTGTAACTGGATGCTGTCATTGATCTGATGAGTCTGCAAAAGAATGACGAGAGGGTGGATTGTGCCTCTAATTTTTCCAACCCAAATCATTTTTAATGTGCCTAATGTGCTTAAATTAAAGAACAAGTCCATTAATGAAGGGCTAGAATCAGGCGTGATGCATTATATCCACTTGAGTATGTAGAATACAATTATTGTAATTCGTCATTATTACACATAATGACTTGATTAAGGTTCATTCACACAGTCCTTGATGAATAAGCGGTGATGTAATAGAAAGCCTATGGCACCTTGCGCATCAGACTCTATAATTTAGGTGGTTTAAAAAAAAAATTGTTTTATAGTAATTGTGTTTCCAGTACTACACAAGCCAACCTATAGGTCTACATCTGAAAACCAGGTTTAGAGACAAGAAAAGATAGAGGAACAAGCTGTTGCAGTTCAGTAACAGGTGATACAGCTGTGCTTCAAAGGTATTGACGTCACTATAAAATGACAGTCGCACAAGCAAAGGATCTCATTTGGCACAAAGGAGTGGCGTGCATTCCTCCGTCCCCACATCTCATCTCATGTCTCCATTGTGTCTGGGAGGAGCTAGTAAGGAAAGCAATGACTCATAAAAGGAGTGCTGGAAAGAACCTCTGCTCTAAATAATGGTTACTCACTTATTTCATATGACAGAATCACTTTTGTTGTGATCTAAATAATACATGGAGGGTAGTAATCACTGATAATGATAGGTGAGTCATTGGAATTTTCTCCCACATGTCAGGTCAACTAATTATTACACATATTCTCACCTGACCTTACTCACAACACTCACCAGACAAAGCTTTTTAGACTATTAGAAGAGACTTCCTTAAAGGCCAAGCCAGTGTAGTGTGATAATATCCCCGGAAACCGGCATATCTTATATTCTTTGATTCTGATTCAGTCTTTTGAAACTCAGGTGATAATTCAACATTCATTTGACTAGATCTAGTGATTACTGCTGACGTATCCTCCACTGCGGTGCTAGTTTTCTCAGCTGAATTAAAGCCAACCTGAAAAGAGGTTTGCAGGTCCATCATTGCTAGTCTCTTTTAATGTGCAGTTTCTGATCAGAGTGCAAACGCTCAGGTGTAGGGACTTTGAAATGATGTTGCTAGCCTGCCAGCACAGATGATCTGCCATTAGTGAGCAGAATGATTGATTTCTTAAAGAGGATGTGTGGCACTGGAAAAGAAACATTTACCCCTCAGGCAGAGAGGCAGCATTAATAAAACATTACATGGAATGAATCGCCAGCTCTTCAGAATCCAGAATGTTTAATGACTGTTTTTCCTCTCGCCCTTTCAGATATGGCTTAATTCTGTACATTGAGATTTTCAATCCATAAATATGTGAGTCACATGAACCATCAAGAGGAAAAGTAGGTTAACTTTGCAAACTTTAACATTTTATTTGAAAAGTTATGAATCTCAGGTGGTGTTTGTGCTGGCGGTTCATTTTCCGATGTGATCTCCTTTCTATGAAACCACTTAGAATTCTAGTCATTGCCAGTGCCAGTTTCAAATGTTTCCATTAAATTTGAAATGGTAGGAAATTACTGTCAGTTTGACACATTAATTCAAAGCCAGGAGCTGATATTCCAAAACTGCAGTACTGTTTACCCAGCCATGATTTGGAGTTAATTAACTGTGCTAATATTTCAGATGTAATCTGTATTCATTGTCCAGACTGCTGTCTCTTGTTTGTTTGTTTGCATGACAAGTAGCATCTCATTTAACAATGAGAAATTCAACACCTGGTATTGAAACAATATCAAACATTTATTTTGTGAAATTTTGCTTCTGTCCACATTTAATTGGTCTTGGTTCACTTATCAGATCTATTAATTAATTTGAGTTTCAGTTCACCCAGGAATTGTACCCAACATTAATAGTTTGAAGAGTTCCTCAAATAAATGCTCTAAAATAGGGAAACAAAGCTATACGTCGATCTATCTCCGCTGTTTATCTGGCTCTGTGTTGCAGCTGTAGGCGAAGCAAAGTAGCCCAGATGTACACGACAGCAACGCCCTCCAGCTCCTCCTAGGAGATCCCAAGACATTCAGACAGGACATGTAATTCTTCCAGTATGTTCTGACTCTGCCCGGAGGTCATCTTTCAGTTGGATTCAGTTCACGATATTTTCCACAGAGAGGTGTTCTGATAAGATGTACGAACCATTTCAATTGACCCTTCCAAGGTGAAGGAGCAGTAGTTCTATCCTGGGCTTGTATCCCATTTTCTAAGTTCTTCACCTTCTCCCCCAAATGTGAGCCTTGAAGGAAGATCATTCACAGAGCCACAAAGTACATTCAGACTGGATAGGCCATCTCCCGTCCCCACTCCAGTGTTTCTTGAAAGAGTAAAGATGTATATTCAGTGTCAGGATCCATATTGCTCATCCCAAATCCAAGGTTCAACAGCAATGGTGTTTCCCTTCCATTTCTCTGGCATAGGCACTCCCAGGAAACCTGAACAGTGTGATATTCTGATCATTTTGGCAGAGCTTCAAGCGATAAAGATGGGAAGCCCCCTCCCCTCTGAACAGTCCATTCTTAATACACCACGCATTATAAAGGCCTGCCAGTTAACACTGTCTAGAGCATTCTCAGGGCTAATCTTCTTCACCACTACCACTGGCCACTTTGGAACTTTTATACTACCTCACTGACATCTGCCAGAGAGATGCCCAAAATGTCTCCAACTCAGCAATGAAAACCAAGGAGTTTTGCTCAAGAAAAATACAGTTTCTTTGGCTCCATTCCACATAATTATAGTCATTTTCTGAAACCAGGAGTCAATCTGCTAAGACTTCCTTCCTCCACCTGGCTATGCACTAAGTAATGCACCTAGCCTTGTGGGTGGTGAGCTTACATATTAATGGCCTTATGCTGTTTTCTTTGAGCAGAGGCTGGTGAGGCCCATGAGTAAAAGCCCCACCAATAGGCACTCAACTGACTTGAGGCGGGAGCCCTGGTTTACATACTCCAGGTGAGGTCACTCTTTCCCACTCAAGCTCATTTATAGGGGTCTATGAATCATTTGGCCCCTCACTGAGTCCAATTTTTCTTCAGAGACCAAACCGGCAGCTATTGCATCCGACAACACAGCTCTCAGGGTATCCAGTGCATGCAGACAAGTCCATGATAAGGTAGCAAGCAATGCAGACTCACTGACTGCCCAAATTAGCTTTTCATTTGCATTCATGAGGACGCTTAAAAAAGGGACAGACAATGATGAAGAAGCTTGATCACAACATAATGAGTAAGTACAGGAGCTAAAGCTGGCTGTTTTTAATAGAGGGGATTTGAGTGAAGCCTGCCGTAATATAAAAATGTGCAGCAACTGGCTAGGTGCCACCTCCATGCATTAAATAAAGTGCACTTGTGTGCTTGCTCAGTGGGTTAACAAGGCGCTCTCAAGTGAAGAATCAACATGCCCCAGAGAGAACAAAGGCTCATTCATATCTGAGCCTTTCCAAAAAGTCATAAACCTCTCAAAAGGAAAAGGAAAAGGGAAAAGACCTCAGCATAATAAACCTCTCACACCTTTACAGTTACATTTACAGGAAATGAAATCGTTGTACCTCATGTGTTAAAGTGACATTTGGAATATGTTTTTTGCACAGTCACTGTTTTTTTAAGGTAATATCGATGGTCTTTTATGGAAAGAAGCAAAAAAAAAAAGTGTTCTGCATCTCACATCTAAGGCAATATGTCCTAGCTAGTGCCTTTTTGTGCTGCTCTTTTTTGTTCTTTAGCCCTTAATGGTGGCACAATGCCACAAATGTAAATGCATATCAATCACAAAGTCCATCCTGTGTGTCATCTCAATACTGGACTACCCTGCAACAACAGTGTAGACCGAAATAAAGCTTCCCCTCAAATCATCCCGGCGCCTTAACATTTGATTTCCCTTTGGATCCCACCAGCCTGTTATCTCATGTCCTCTGCAACCTTGTGGACTGTTGCCCGTGACATTCCCTCTTTGAGCTATCAGCATCAACACTGGGGAATAGAATCTCTACTTGTTTGACTGAATTAAGCCAACAGGCAGGCTAATAATAATAACACTAGTGTACTTAGAGTGCCACGAGCAGAAAAAGGCTCTCGTGTTTCTCAGTGTGGTTTTCTTGTTGGAAAAGGAAACTATAACAGCATTTCACAGAGCATCAGCTGATTTGATGGTTTGTGTTGTTCAGAACTGAATGGGGTTTATTCATTAATCCTTTTGTACTGTTTTTTTTTCTTATCATACAAGTTTATGTTGTAAAGCACAAAATATTGATTTTCTAGAAATAAGACAGTAATCTTTAGGACACTTACACGTAATCATACAGTCTCCATCTCAAATAAGAGAAAGAGTGACATACATCATTAGTATTAACCCAGGTGCTCATCATTTCCAGTGATCTTTCAAGTCCTCTCATTGGATGATTGAGGCAGCTCTTGTTTATACATGTGCAAAAATGTGCAATTGACATTTCCACATCTTCATTATATATTCTTTAAAAGTGTGGTGTTCATATGAAGTATAGTAGATGGTACATGCTGTAAAACCAGCAATAGATTATAGGTAGGCCTCTTCACAGCAAATCTAAGACATGATTTGAATCTCTACAACACACTTGACCTCGATGTCTTAGTGTGTGGAATTAGTATAATGCTGTTATCAACTAGTCAAGATGTGCCTCACCATCCAGTGGCACTTCAGACTGCACATTGAAAAATGCGACCTCTCCAATTACGGATCCAGCGCACTCATCTGTTGCAAAGATCTACACCCAAAAGCAGAGATTTTTTTTTTTTTTTTTTCAATAACCTTCCTCTTAATTTCCACACCAGTGCACCTGATCCAGCATTGTTTATTTATTATTGTTATATCATCGGTATTATTATAATGAAGAATCTCGACCTTAACCTCAAGGCTTTTCTTACACTGTTTACATACTGATTTAAAGAATAATAACAATAACAGAGAGAATAAGGAACCATGTGTATATTAATTGAAATATAATATAAAAATATGTCATGTAGAGTTTTCTAAAAAAAGATGAAATGTGTTCCTGTAATTACTTTACTAATTTAAAGTAAAATTACATGTTTATTGTTTTAGCTTTGACCAACGTTGTTTGAGACATTTAACTCATTAACTTCAAAGTAAAGATATGAGTCATTCAGGAAATTGATTTCATAATAAATTAGCCATTCAATTTTGTAGTATATAGTTGATAAAAATGATGATAACCTTTTTATTTTAAGGCTATTCTCAAACTACTAACCATTCTTACCCAATCACACACCGTTGGCACAGCAACAGGAGCAATTTGGGGATAAGTATCTTGCCCAAAGACGCATCGACTGGAGGAGCCGGGAATCGAACCGCTATTGGTGGACGACCGCTCTACTTCCCGAGCCACAGTCTCCTCAGTGCTGTTCAAAAGCAGCCGTTTATATATCTAGGGCAAACTCTTTGCTACATAATACACTCTTGAATCTACATTCACGCAGCCAGGTGTACTAAAAAAAGAAAAGTGACACTTTGCTTTTTAACGGGACTGAATACGGAGCGAGCTTGTCATAAAACCGCCTTGTGTTCAAAGAGTTAAGGTGCGCCCGGTTCACCGACACAATCCTGCCTCCTTGACACGTCGTGCCTCCCGCCCCCCTCCGCCTCTCCCACACCCCCCCCCCCCCCCCTGCTCCAGCTTGACTGAAGAATTACTGTATTTGGTGCAATTTGATGGACTGCTGAACTGTGAATATGCTTCAGCCCCAGACAGCTGTCTTGCCCAGAGTGAAATGTGATGGATGGGTAGGAGAGCAAGGGGGACATATGGAAATGACTGGGCATGAAAGCAAAGAAGCAAAGAGAATTTCTGCGTTCCTTTGTTTCACCAATCCCTGACCACACACACACACACACACACACACACACACACACACACACAAGAAAGAAACCCGACAGTGCCGGCTGTTTCTATTTCCAATGAGCTGATATCTGTACGCCCAAATTGCTGGTGACTGATTCAGACTTGAATCCGTCAAGGTAATGTAACGCTCTCTCTTTGCAGGTCACTAATATTGACCAAAAAAAAAAAAAAAAAAACGGAAGCGTGGACTCATTGGAATGCATTTATCACACCTGTAGTGACATCTGCTCTGTCTCCACAAGCGGCGTCAGGTCACCGAGGCATCCTGGGTGGTACTACGGTGACAGCCGCTAAAGATCAGGATTGACAAAGTGGATCACCATCCCAGATAGAGTGGCAGCTAAGCATAATTTCCCAATAAGTCACCATATTTGGCAACGCCTTAGTCAGCAAAAGGCCCGCAGGCCATCAATCCAATCCGAGGAGATTGATCCACTGAGTGTGTTTGCATGTGACTGCGAGGGGGGGGGGGGGGGGGGGATAGAGGATAGAGGAGCAGAGAGGAAGAGTGCTGGAGGAGTCTGAGAGACATGTGACTGCGTCCATAAGGATGGCAAGGATGTGGAAACAGCTTTGTGTGGTCTTATTGTGCGATAGCGCCTATACTCAGGGAGCAAACAAGTGTGTATTTTTGTGTGTTGCCTGTCATCCAAAACAAGAGATGTGTTGGAGCTGGTGGGTGTTGGGGAGCCTTCAGCGTCGGAGTCTTCACATGCCAAGTTAAAGCTGAAGAGGTGACTGGAGGCTGCCGTGTGTGTTGGTTGTCTGAAAGGTCACTGGCTGCTCCAACCCCTGACAGACACCTCCGAACGGAGCCAGCTAACCACCGCTGAAATGTGGCAGGACCTGACAGATACTGTTAAATATAAGGCTTTTTTTTTTGGGGAACAAATATAAATACTGCATGCAGAAACTGGATTTATATGTAAATAGGGTAGATAATGACCTTCAGCGCATCTTAACTCGGAGCACAGAGCGGCCGGTTTGCCGAGTCTAAATGTATCATAATGGAAATAAAGAAAATATTGTGGCTTGAAGAAACAAATGGATAACCAAATAAATGAACACGGCTCTTTCTTAGGCAGCATTATTCACATGCATACTGTAGTTTATATGAAAGTGGCTGAAATTGGAAGTGCAAAAAGGAATGCAAGCAGAAATAAGGCTAAGTTATATATTGTTTTTCATTACTCTTGTAGTCTTGTAGCAATATGACTCATGGCAAGTATTCTGGGTGGAAAGTACGTGATAAATGTTGATTTTTTTTTACCCAGCATCTCTGATATCCCAACTCAAAGAAGAAGGATGTTTTACAGATGCAGTGTTACATTTGAAGTATAATCCGTTAATTCACACTCACGGCCTTCGAGAAACATTTTAATAATTCTACCTTTATGGGTTGTGGGCTGTGGAAAATTCCACTGGAGGATTTTTTTAATGGGCAACCTGCCATTTTAATTCATCAAGTGTGTTATGGATTGTGGGATATCTGCCCACCTGCAACTACGGTAGCGCTTTGACGTTATTAGGGAATTACCTAATGATGTGCTGCTCCTACCTACAGTGTATGCCAAGTACGTGGACACCCAAACACTACACTGGTATAGGATTGCTCTGCATCTTATCTCAAATCATGTACATTAATATGCTCCTAAAACATTATCCACTCGCCTGATTCCCAATAAGATTTTGGAACCTCGCTAAAGCATTTTAACCAACTCAGCCACCAGAGAATTAGTGATGATGGCCCACTTATGTTGGGTGACTCACAATCTACAATCCAATTCATCCAGAGGTTGTTAGAGGGGGTCGAGGTCAGGACTGTTCAGTCCAGTCTAATTCTTTCACACCAAACTGGGAAAGTTATTTCTTAATGGATCTTACTTTATCATGTTGAAAGAGGAAAGGCCTTCTCCAAACTGCTGCCACAAACTTCAAAAGGTCACTATTGTCTAAAATATGCATTATGTCAAATTGAGATTAGAACCCGACCGATATATCGATCAACTGATATTATTGGCCGATATGGGCTTTTCACATATATATCCGTATTGGTGTTTATGCTGTCTGATATGTGCTGCTATTATTTTTAAAGATGTGTAGGCCACATTTTATGTATATTTGATCCTTTTTCCTATTTAAAGTTTAATATATAAATATTAAATTCCCAGTGAAGTTTGCTGTTTAAGAGCACTGATGTAATTAAGTTTATTCTTAAACTGTAAAATATCATGCCACCATTACATATCTTGTGTTTATGCATATATACTGTATATATAATATTATTAGCCGATAAATCGATATCAGAATTTTTTTATTTCCTAATATTGGGATCGACATCTGCCCTAAAAATCCAGTATCGTTGAGCTCTAATTGAGATTTAAATAGATATAAATAGAGAGGCCTAACCCAAACCTGATTACCAGCCCTAGATGAAAAGTGGAAAAAAGTATGTGGACTTAAGTGTCCCTAGCAAGGTTGGATTAACCTACTGGCTCCTGACTCCCTTCACCAGGTGTCCTCCATTCATCGTCCATATTTCCTGTTCCCATTGAGTCCAGTGCATACAACAGACCGTACATGACAGCTTCATTATTCAGACGGAGACCAACCTGAATTTCTTCACTGGAATAATACCTTGTCCAAGGTTTTCCATCTGTCACTTAGTTTGTGCTCATTTATAACTTTATTTAGAAATATGCACCGTGTAAGCACAATATAAACCGAAGTAATAACGGTCTCGAAACAAGGTTTGACAGGACACGACCGCTTTTAGAGCAGGACCTGCGTAAGTTAAAGGTACCCTGTGGTGTTCGTGTAAACAAACAAGTTGTGTTGACATTCACTATTACTCACCAAAAAAAACCGCTGTGTTTATCCAGAGGTCTACAAACATGTCAAATCCATTTCCTTCCTCGTGAAACATTTGCAAAACAGATGTTCCTAAAAAAAAAAAGTCGAACTACTACATAAATTCTAGCTTGCAGACTTCTTCTTCCCTGTATTTGTTGGTCCATTACCACCATCAAAGTACAACAAAAACAACAAAAAAACTGCTCCATGGCACTACTATGGGACAAAAACTACATAGGGTGTGTCTAATCTTGAATGATATCATGTGTTTTTCCTACTACATTTTACAGATTAATCTAATTAAGCAAAACCAACTGATGTTCAATGAGTTCAATGAGTTGTCTTCATTATCTAGTTGGTAAACCAGCCTTCATCCACATACTTTTTGGTGTAATACAATGTAACTTCTGTAGTGCACGGGTTCACATCCTCTCTCTCAAGCAAATGGAGTTTATTTTGAAATTTGTGTGGCTATTCTGGTTCAAAGAGTTTAAAAGTCTGTGTTTGACAGTGCACTGTAATGCCTATATACTGAGAGATTTTTTTTTATTTTTATTTTTTTATGTAATCTCTTACTGTTTGCACTTTGGAACTGGGAAATATAATCAGGAGGCAGTGTAACGTTTTGTTCAATTTTACTGTTGCCGTCAGACTGAAAAGGCAATATCCACAGAGATGCTTCTGAGCCGTAGAACACAGCAAACCCAATAGCATTTTATAATACATTGGTTGAATTACAGCAATATTTCATCCTTTATTGTATATAGAGATCATGAAGTGAATGAATAGATGGAGAAAAAACACTCTTTCTTTAAAAATCCAACGGTATATAAAAACGGGTTAGATTTGATTATAAATGCACTCTGCAACATTGCAGAGTTGAGCGGGTTCAAGCATGGCGGCAAGTATCAGAAATGAAAGCCTAAATGAAGCATTGATTTTCGGGGGGGGGGGGGGGATTGCAGCTCTGTTTCAGTTGGTGGCGAGACAGAACACATTTCCAAACATGATGTAAGTTTAAAAAATGTGCAATTCTTAGTTTTCACGGTCCACCGGCTTTGTTTAATTGATTTTCACAATGAACATAAATTCCTGTTTCCAGGGATTTAAAGCAAAAACAAGCCGCTCCTCCTACCTCCTCTGTCATATATAAAGACATGAGGATCCATGCCTCTGTGTTTGTGTTTTTCCACTGGCTATATTAAATGTTTTGTTTGTTTTCTGCTGAACATAGCTTGTGTTTGCCACCATAATTCAATAAACCCCCTTTGGGCTGACAGGCAGTATTTTAGTATTGTTTTTTTAGTAGTTGAACATAAAATGGAGAAATGCATGACTATATTTCTCTTTTCTTAGATGTGATATTTGTTGTTCGGTGGCCTGACAAATCATCAAAGATGCTGTGATGTACAACCGTATATCTCTCTGGTCATTTGCTGTATGTGTATGTGTATATGAGTGTGTTTGTGTTTGCATGCATGAGGCTGTTTCCACATTCCGAGATGTAGGAACAGACACTAAGTGCACCGACTCCAGGTCAGCTTTTAAAATTTAATGATTTGCAACTTCACAAAGTCACATTCTGGTCAAAACAACTCGGTTGGTTCAAACCAAAACCATTTAAAGACCAATTTGTGGAACAGGAACCAACCTCTGAGTTTTAAATGCTGCGTTTTTGTTGCTGCCGTTGACCCGAACCAACCCCATCCACACCAACTTCTATTACCTGCCATAAGGGATGACTTGATGCTACATTTTCGTTCAGCTTTTCAAACTGGATTGGTCTGTGAACTCCTGATTATAACTCACTGCTGTCTATGGCTGGGCATCGTTATCAAATATTATGATACCACTAGCAATCCAAGTACCATTAATGTGATACCGATACCAATTGAGTACTTAATTCTACACCCATCATGTGAATAGTATGCTTTAGTAGTTTGGTATACTACAATAATACTTAAGAGCATTTAGGTGGCATCTTGGCTGCCGACCTGCTCGGCGCGCTAACTCAAATTCACCAAGACTTCACCACCACAGACGGGTTGTAGCTGCTGCGGCAGTGGGCCAATCGCATGTCGCGTTAAATCAAAGAACGCTTGCATTGATTGGCCGTGAGCAAGTCCATACAAATAGTCATATTTTCTAGCTCTGGGTGATCGACTGCGCGTATCGTTTGAAGGGAGACATTTTGATACTACTCGGTATCGATTTATTTCGGTTGATACCTTAAAGGTACTGAGCACTGAAACCCAGCCCTACTGCTGTCACTCATTGTCAGACATTGTTACCGATTTTTATATTATTGGATATTTGGATATTTATCCATGAAGCATCAATGTTAAGTCTTTCATTACCAGCTTGTAACACAACGCTACCAATAATCAACACAAGAGACGCACAAATGTTCTTTTGTTATGGAAGTAAGGAACAGGGGTACATTAGAACCTTTTTGGCATATTGGTGAGTAGCTTCCATTGGAACGAATTGGCTGCCATGTTTGTATGCAACGACCAATGTTATCAATACATTTCCAACGCTCAAATACATGTAAAACTATTAACTTAATTAAGGTACAAAGTGTTGCTGAAAACTGACAATTACCCATTAACAAATCCAGCAGCAACATTAGCATTCATTTGGAGTTGTTTTTGGCCAGCTAACAAATATAAATCCAATTTTCACTCTCCTTGGTCTCCACCAGCCCCTGAGAAAAATACCTGGCTACTTAGCTACTAAATGCTCCTCTGTGTCGCTTACTTTCCTGTCTGCTGTTTGATATTGGGCAGATAGAGTAGGTTCAAAACAATAGAATTAAAACAGCAAAGTCTGCCAAAAAAAAAAAAAAAAAAAGAATTATGAGCTGAAAGATGATTAGTTACTTCTTTCTTATTACAGTAAATTGATGGATTGCTAATATAAAATATTGAGTGGTGCAGTTTAAGTTTACCATTATATTACTCTCATTTAGCATTTTTTAAAAGTGTATCACAAAGTGTGAATTCAAATCCATTATAAAAATGGCTAGATGTCATCAAAATGTGGAAGTGGAAGTGGAAGTGAGATCTCTTGTTTCTTATATCAGTGATGGCTGTCCCTATTCCACTGTCATAAACCCTCCTTTACCCACTCAACTCTATCTCATACATCATAAAACACAAAGCATATCAGTGGGGTGTAGCTTCACACTACTACATTACATTATTATTTAATAAGGCCAATTTCAGGAAGTAGGATAATCCCACTTATTTAGCAAGGTTATTCTTTATTTGGGTAATTACTTAGTTACCTTTGCAGATAGTCTTTTGTTCCTATGTGCAACATGTTGCCTTATGTTAAGCATCATCACTGTACCATATTAACACTAGCTTGTGTTTTACTGCTAACATGATCCAGACATTACCAGGGTTGGGTGTTAGAGTACTCAGATTACTTGTTTGATGTAACGAGTAACCTAACGTTTTAGGTCTGCAATTTAAGTACTCAGTTGTTTAGTTAGCTCGATGAGCAAGATGACAGAAGGGTCAGCATTCACTTCTTGGAAATATTCACATTATTTTGAATTTATGGGAGGAAATAAGGGCAAGAGCTCTACAGTAAAAAAAAGCCAATGCTATTTGTGCCCAGGTAACAAGAGCCTGTTGCCCTGTTGGACGTGATGTAGGGATGTGTTTGAAAAGCCTGTATGTAGTTTATAACTTGTATTCAGGTATGTGATTTGGAAAGCCTATATGTAGTTTTATAACTTGTATGTGTCATTTTATAATGTCATTACTTTTTAAAGTAACGTTCTCCAACACTGCACATTAATAATAAAACAACATAATTAATGTGCTCTGCTGAAACGGAGTCCCAAGACAAAATATGTCATGGTTATATATCATATTCTCTTAAATCCAAGTGAACCACCATCTCTGTTTCTACATTCTACTCTGTACCCAGCTACAGAGAACCAAAGCCTTCTTTTAATTGACCACCAAAGCTATCACAGTCTGCAGCTAGGGTGCCAGACTTAATTGAGAAGAGATGTCAGCTTCAGGATTGGTCGACTCAACCCCAGTAGTCCTCAGAGTCTGGTGAGAGTCAGCAAAGTCAATGAAAGCGTTGAACTTTCAGACAGCATGAAAGAAATGAAGGCAGGCAATAGAGATAGGGGACAGGAAAATGGCCAAGAGGGGGGAAGATGGAAGGAAAAAGAGGGGGGGTGGGGTGGGTGTGGGGAAGAGTATAGAGTACAGAGAAAAAGGAGGCATAGAGAGAGAGAGGGAGGAAGAGGACAGCAAAAGAAACGGAACAGAGGATAGATATGTCCCCATTCTACTGCCAGCGAGTCTCAATGCTGCTGAATTACACCTGATCCGAAAAGTGCAGGCAGTTCCCTCCTCTGAGAGAGTTAGGGGCCAATAATCCTCCGAGTTGATAATGAGAGCCTCAACCTCAATGATACATCAGCCCAATGGAGAAACTTAACAGCAAAGGCATCATTCTTCCTTCCAAAATCCTGACACTTTTATTACCTCGCTTTGCTGAGGATCTCTATTTATAGCTTAGCAATGCTGTTGTAGATACAAAGAGAACAGCAGCCAAGAGAAGCAGTTGAAGAGTAACTTTTAATACTATAGCACACAGCCAAGTCCCACTTTTTTAACATTTAAATTTAGCGCTGAGGAAAGCATGAAAGAGGAACACACAAAAAGGTTATTTGGTGATAAAAAAAAGGCAATATGAAGCTATGTTGGTGTTCTCGCCGTCATGAATAAAAATGGCTCCACATGAAGACCCCTATATATATTATTTGCATTCAAAAGACGCTCCCTGACGTTGATCAGTTTGGAAAAGAAAGCAAAAGAGATCAAATCAATACTCTGTCTCCATCTCCTTCCACTTGTTCTCCCTCTCTATCTCCGTCTTCCTCTGCTGGTGCTACGACAACAACACAAGCATGCTTTTCTAGGTGCTTGTTTTTGGAAAGTTCCCTCCCATTTCCATGGCTTTGAGAAATTAGAGATTCATTGGCAGCATCCACTGTGTCTCGGTGGCTGACTAAGAAGAAATGTGCTTCTCTTTGCAACAATCACTTCAGGCCTTTCGCTATCTCCCCCAGCTAACTGAATATCAAGAAAAGCACACAAGCAGGCTCTGATCAAGTCTCTTAATGAGACCTAATGGTCCTAATTCTCTACATCAATGGAGAATCCTTTATTTTCTTCCTGCAGTCAAGGCAACAAAGTAGATTATGCTCCCTCAACAGCAGGAGGGAAAGAGGGTTTTTTTTTATTTTTTTAGCTTTTCACACTGAGAACAAAATCTTCCTCAGATTGGAAGATTGTGGAGTTTACTGAGTGATAGACATGAAAAGGGATATACCATTAGAATGTTTAAAGATATGCAAACCAAACAATGAAAGAAAATGAAATGTCTTTTTATGGGGCATTGTATTATCCCAAGAGCAAGGATTGATATGGATCAGCAGAAAACAGCTCATATCTTATTGGTATTTGGTTTAAAATGTCAATTGTGGGGTTTTGTTAGCACAGTTTTAAATAATAGATGTCGATAATTACTTCACACAAAATACTTTCTTGGTTTTTCTTGATATGCATTTATACTGAAAAGGTCTTTTTTTGATAAGAATTGATATGACTTTTGACTAAGACTTTTGTGTATCGGTTCTGCTTTTTACTGTGACATCCTGTGACATACAAACAGATGTTTTTCTTACGTTAAAGGTTAAAAGCCAGGTATAGTTAAAGGGCCAGAGGCTGTTTTGTCCAGACGGACCAATTGCTCAGAAGGTGGAGATTTTAGAGATAAGAAACTATAAACTGTAGAGATCAGGGACTCTCTCAAGATTGTTTTTTTGACACTGTTCTCTTTTGTAATAAAATCTTTAAAATATACAAGTGAGACGTGTCAGCGCTGGTTTCCTTCTTCTTCATCAACACATCAAGAGACAACCATTATAAACTGCACTGTCTTTCTTTGGTGCACAAGAATCCATCACCAGAAACTAAGTGAAAAAAAGATTTTGCTCATGTTCCCATAAGATGTCTCTACTTTACCCGTATTTGTGACTATTGGTGTGGCAACGATGCTAATTCATCTTGACATAATTTAATTTACTAAAGGATTCAAGTGTTTTGGGAAATACGCTTATCCACTTTCTTGCCAAGAGCTAGATATGAGAATCAATACCACTCATGTTTATGTGCGTTAACAATGGAGCTGGGAGTTCATTATCCTAGCTTATCATATGGACTGGAAGTCAGTGTGACTGGTTGCCAAGATAGTTCCAGCAAAAGTTTCCCGTAACACCATGACTTATCATTTTTACATTTACATTTATGTACAGATTAAACAAACAAGATATAATGGATTAATTAAAGGTGCTGTTTGTTGTATTTTTGAAAACGTTCTAGACTGTTAGGCTAATGCTCCCTGTGTTAATGCTAGGCTAAGCTAATTAGCATCTGGCTCTATTCACTGCACAGGCGTGAGCGTGGTATTGATCTTCTCATCAAGCTCTCGCCATGAAAGTGGGGAGTGTAAAAAAAAAAATATGGCGCTCAATATAAAGCCCATTTTGCCATAGGAGCCGATATACATGTCTGTTTGTAGGCAGCCGCATGAAATGTACCAAAGTAGACAGAAACAAGCACAACTATTCACTCCTCAGCAGAAACACATACTCATTTGAATCGATGTTGCCATAAAACGTTGTGTGTCGGCTACAGCAGCGTTGTATTATACTGGTCCTGTGAAATTTTCGATGTGCAGCTGACTCCTCTGTTCCCCTGTATTCACCGATAAGCAACTCATGTCTCATGTTGTTGTTATTCTTACAAAACTTCATTATAGATTGTGATCAATTTTCTTCTTTTGGGCACTTTCAGGGATCTTGGAGCTTGCATTCCCATTTTGATAAGTTTTTTTTTTTTTTTTTTATCAGCAGCTTTCAGAGAGAGAATGAAATGGGCATATACTCTCATCCTCTCTCTACTTCTATGCTCAATTGAATAATTACAGTAAGTGAAAAGTGTGATGGTCAAAATTAGAGCATGAACCAATCCAATCACTCTTTTATCTCCTTTTTCCCCCCCTCCAAGGCTCTTGTATGACCTTTCCTTCCTCTAATTGGTTTACAGAAAGTCTCTCATAGCTGCACTGGAGCTTGGCTTGATAAGTAAAAGCCGTTTCCAAATGTCTTCTTTATTCTCCCACATGAGAAGTGAACTTGTAGCAGTCATTCAAGCAATGTCATGCATGACCGTAAAAAATAGTGCTTTTTTTCATGAACTGTGAAACAAGCATAGTCTTTTAAAGTTCACTGAGGCTAATCGATTGTTCAGCTTTGCAAAATCGATCCCAATCAGATGTCTTGTGAAGAAACTCTCAATGCGGTTTTATTTGGAACTAAATAGTTTTAATTTTATAAGTTGTGGCAAGAGGTCAAATGATTTCTTCTTGGCAGGAAGCAGAAGCAGTATAATTGATCTGGTAAATAATGATCTTGTGCTCTACAATTCACACATGGGGCAGGCATGACTATAAAGCCTCGGGCGTTTCTAGTGATATCTGAGCTCTTGTTTTTTTGTCAGTGTGTAATGTCACGCCACTCTGATCCACCATATTTGTTGTTAATGAACTGTCCTGTACTGTCCTGTTTTTATGCTAGGTGGCTAATGTGACATTTTCAAATGTGTGATTGTCAGGATGAAAAACAGTTAGCGACATGAGCCAACCAAAGCTAATTGACTGGGGTGACATTTTAGATGAAATCAGGGTTTAAAATAATGCTGACATCAAACCAGTGAAAAAGAAAGACATGTAAATGAGAACAGCTATTGTGTGATCGTCTGTACTCAAAGGCAGAGCCCATCTGTCTAATACAAGTAAAGTTTTGCTTTCAAATTTGATTGCACTTATATAGTACATATCTACCTTAGTGGACAAAAAATATTACATATTCAACATATTCGCCTCTCATTCAACCAATGAGGTGCACATAAATGGTGCCCCGTGGGAAGCAGTTAAATTCAGTGACACTTTGACATGTGGATGGGAGAAGTCAGGGATTGAACCTCCAACATCTGAAATGAATGGGTTCTACCTCCAGAACCACAGATATGGCTTATGATTTAGACAACTTTTACGAAGATGGCAAACAGGCGTTGGTGGGTCAACTAATCAAAAGGAAACTTGATACAGACCTTTCTTCAACAGAACTCCTTTCAAAAATCTGGCACTTTTATTTCTACCTTGCAGGTAAATGTTATATGCACTTTGAAACACTGACTGATGGTGTCTTCTGGTAAAGTCAACATTAAAGGTAATACATCGAGTTATTTCAAGAAACTTGCATCAAACACTAATAATATTACTCTATTTGGAGGGTATATAAACAAATCTAAATGACACTGCAGCTATGATGGATTAGCCTCTGAAATACAGAGTGCATCATGATGCTGCAATGCCCCTTTCCCTGCAAGTTAAGCCAGACAGTAGTTGCTAAGGGCACAGCTGTTGCTTTTGTTTAAATGACTGATTATTATTAACATGTTCTGTAGAAACAAACACAGATGTTGGGTTTTTCCAACCTCTGCACTGACAGCGAGCATTTTCTGTTGTTGCAAATGATTACAGGTGGTCATGTTGGGGAACCTTCTGTGCAAACTGTGTTTATTTGATGTATGTCATTATGTAAGACATTACCAACACATCCTCATAATTAAATAACCACAACAGGAGCGTAATATGCTGTTTCCCAAAATCATTACAAATCACTGTTAGAAAATAATGATGTTTTATGATCTGACAATGCTTTGGTTAAGGTCTGGTTAGGTTTAGGTACAAAACAACATGGTTAGGGTTGGACCAAGATCAAGGTTTGGGTTAAAATTCATTCATTCATTTTCCGTACTTCTTATCCTCTACAGGGTTGCGGGGGAGCTGGAGCCAATCCCAGCTGACACTAATCTAGAAGCAGGGTACACCCTGGACAGGTCACCAGTCCATCACAGTGCTAACACATAGTAGATGAACAACCATTCACACTCACATTCACACCCAAGTAACCTAATCTGCATGTTTTTTGGTGTGTGGGAGGAAGGAAACTCCAGGTTTTGGTTGAAATGTGGTTTCTACTTCCTTAAATTGACTTACCTTTATCATCATGGCAACAGTAAACAGCATGACAATCTTGAAAAAAAGGTCCAGACTCGCAGTTTGAAACATGACACTTGCGGTTAAAAGCAGGATGTGACTATCTAACCATCCCACCTCCTCCTAAAAAGACATATTGTCACCCTGTATATCTGAACTGCGTCAATTCCCCGGATCATAATTACTATGGCCGCTACATTGACGTAAACATAACTATGGGTAATTTTTGCTGGCTGAATTTTAGACCCATAGTGTGTTTTTTCTTGTGAGAACAGGCTGGTCATTGCATCTTGTGGCAAATTGTCGGAGCAAACCTTTAACATCTATCTCAGTGTCTGTGCAGGCATTTGTTTTGGGGACCTTCTGCCCCATGAATCTCTTCCCCTCATTCATCCAGAGCCTCACTCCAGAGTCTGAGCTGGCTTTTAGAAATGGCTCACTTAAAATTCCTCGGCTGTGAGGATGCTGGATGCTGAGCTTGTCAAAATGAATCACGCCATGCAACACATGGCACCAACTGTTTTGTTTGCCGGGCTACTGTTGGTGGCACAAAGTGATGCCCGCTGCCCATTACCCACAATGGCACCGGATGACGGGGTTGAGACGTGTGGGCTTTCTCTGAAGCTCCAGTCCCGAATGTGTCGACAGGACTGGAAAAGCAGTGCTGTCTCTTTGGAAATTCACCAGAGTGACAGTTTGTGCTTTCGGTGGAACCGTGGAGTTTGATGGGGGCCAATTTTATAGAAATGGAGTGAAATTTTTCCTTGACTTTTTTTTCTTCTTCACCTCAGCGGTTGACTTGATGAAAAAAAATACAAGTCTAAGAGTGAATGTGATGTCTCTGGAAAAAAACAAGACTCTAGGATTTTAAAATGTAAGCTTCCAATTTCCTTTTTCAGTCCTACTTCATTAATTTAGCTATTCAAATACCTTATCATTTGACGTTTTTCATTAGTTACAGAAATCCCTTCTATTTTTTGACATTTTTTTCATTTAAATATTTGCTCAAAGCTTTATCTAATCTCACTGAATTCTTTGTGACGGGAACGTCAACGTAAAGGTGGATACAAATTTTTTGGTTCCCTGAATAATTTTAATCTTTTTCCTGTAAAGTAGAGAAACTGTGATTCATGAGTAATACTGGAAACATTTGGTGTTAGTGACAGTTCAAAGACAAGCAACAGTTTAGTTTTATCTACTCCGTGATTACAAAGTTTTTGTCTGGCTTTAAATCCTTAAAATGATTCCCCTAGACGCGGTCGATCTGTCAGGTGGAAGGCATAACAGTAATGAATGGTGTGCTAGGGTGGCATCAGTAGTGCACTCCAGTGTCTGCTCACCCAGCATTGTCACAGGAGATATTACTGTAAGCTGCCCCTGAGCCATCAGTGAGCTGGCTTGTGCTGAGCCGAGCCAATGGATCAAGTGCTTGATGGATAACATAATGTCCCTAAAAGGACAACATATTGCAATTTTAATTATGACCGCCGCACTTCCGATGCTTTTAGTGCATCTGAGGCGTCTAGGCCAGTGAGGTAAACCTGCATTAGCTCAAGATACGCTATCAGTGACCGAGCAGTTCTTCAAACTATACCTCAACCCCCTCCCATCACCACAACCGCCGCCGCCGCCACCATCATCAGTATGTACCATCAGACAGACAGGAAACGGCATCGGAGGGGGAAAAAAATGTAATTAAGAGTTTGAGAGGGAGCCTGGTGTTAATCAGCTGTCCTGCTGCTTCCACACTGTGTCACCTTGGAGAAAGATTCACAATGACACGTGAGTACGCCTGCAGTTAAAGCTTCTGTCTCGGTTCTCCTCTACTCCCGCTGACACCAGAGTGGGGGGAAATTACCAGAGCTCCGAGTGAGAGATTGTGAGAAAGAAAAAAAAAAAAAAAAGAGAAATAATATGAAGATGAAATGACAGACTCTAACTAATTCCTGTCGCTCGTTTGCTGAATAAAGAGCAATATGTCCCTCTAATCAGAAATGATGTGCCTGTGGTAACATGGCAAGAAAAAAAACCCTGTGACTCAGTGTAGTGGAAGATGACTGTGATCAGATTAATAGTAGCTTGTGCTCGAGGATGTGTTTAGACCTTCGGCTGTCAGGGTAATTCATGCTTTTGGAGAATCAAATCTAGCAGTTTTCATTGTGGTAACAGTACACAGAGGGTCTTTGGGGGTGGGGGGGGTGGGGGTGGTGAGAACATCTTCAAAGAAAGAGGTGGAAATGTTTAAATAGCCACCATAGCTGTGGTTGGTGACACCTCTTACCCTGTTAGTCTTCTTCCACTTGTAAAAAATATATTTTTTTAACGCTAATTTGCAATAAACTGATCATTTTTGCCAAAAAAATAACAAAAAAACCTGCTTAAGACATAATATTTTGCCCACTCACACACTTCAGTAGGGTGTCTGTCACTTGTAAGCCATGGACCATCATCCCACCTGGTTCCCTCTAGCAAAAAGTGTATAATATAAAGCTTCCGTCAGGGAAAAACTTCTCCTATTTTCTGGTATTTTTAGCAGAACTTAGAGAGCATAGCCTTCTCCACATGAAGAACATCCCACCCAATACTTTCAACACCCACTGCAGAATTTCAAGGACAGTCATACATTTTGTGATAAAATATTACAGAAACACACTTTTGTGGCACCGCCGTTTTATCACAGTTATGTATGGCAAAAAGAAACTTATTCTAAAAAAGAATTAAAAAAGGATATTTACAGATCAGATTTATTGTCCTTCAAAGGGGCATTCAACCACTTTTACACACTAACTCATCATGGGGAGTTCTGTACTCGGTATTTGTGGCTCTGGAGGAGCTTTCTAAAGTCTGACACAACAACAACAACAATAACCCTGGAGATGTCATCAAGGATATCTCAGCTCAGGGTTGGAGACTACACAATTTGAACAGAAAGCCTTCATTACAAACCTGGACTGGAGCATAAAGTTTCAAAAGTTTCTCAAAATGTCAAAGTTTTGTCGATGTTTACGAGGCAGGTAGAGTCTATCTTTTGCATTTATTAGTTTCAAATCACAGTTTGAAAAAAATACTGCTTTGTCAAAACTAGAGGTGACATGTGGCAGGTTGATTAACAAGATGAGTTGCTGCAGAGAGTCCCACTAATTGGTCACTGACAGATGTGTTGAGCACTTGTTCAAGTGCATTTTTGGAGCCTCACTGATGTCTTCGACTGTCTTTGTATATCATATGTCCAACTGAGTCTCCCTTTAATGAAGTAGTACATTACATTTCATGATGGGAAGTGTAGGATTCTGTGTTTTTGGAGCTGGACCCATCCTAAAAACTAGGGCTGGGTTTTCTCTACTCAATATCTTTAAGGTATCGACCAAAATAAATCGATACTGAGTAGTATCGAAGCATCTCCTCTCAAACAATACCGAATCATTTTTTAAATGATACCCAGCCCTAGTAAAAAACTAAAAGTGAGGATTTTTCAGCCTCTACTACCTGTCATCATTAAGCTTCTCAACTTTTTGGAAATGAAAAAATTGCTGATGTATCCCTTAAGGAAACTTTTAAAAAATCATTATTTTGTTGCTGTTCACTACCCAAATCACCTATTTGAGATTAGTCTCGAGCTCCTTTCGGCCTGGTTTCGACCCACATTTGACTACTTTGATTTCCCCTTTGTTTGTACAGTAAGTACAGTATATCTGCTGAAATCTCACAAGACAGACAAAACTGCTCAGCATGCATAAACATTACAAAATGAGGATATAAAAAGATGAAAAGTTCTCCTACACAGTACACTGTGTGCATTTAGGTCCACAGGCTCTCAACTGGCTTCATCATACCCAAAACAGGGATATATATATATATTTATTGTAGATGCTGAATTCTTCTTATGTAAGGAAGGGCTTGGTGATTTTTTTTATAGATATGCTAAAAAACTGCCTAAATTAGATAAGCTTTTCAGAGTGTAGCTCCTTCAGTCATACCTTTCCCTTTAAGGAAACATGCCAGTATTGCAGCATTCAGTAAACTACATTATATATATGTACAGGCTCACTCACAGATATTCATTTAGCTGGTCAAGTCCAATGGCATCATCTTATTAGTGACATTCTGGGCTCTTTCTGTGCCGCAGTCCAGTTTTCAACATGAGGTATCAGTTGCTTCCCATATATATGTATATATATATATATATATATACACACACACACACACACACACACACCAGCTACTGGCCCGTTTTCTAATTAGCGAACATGCAGGGCTACATTCTTATAAAAATAGTTCCCTCAGAGAAATGGAAATTCTTTGAACATCTCCCAGATTGTCACTGTGGGCTCCAGCTGAATTAACCCTCTACTTATTTTATGATAAGATATGAAGAATCAGATGCAGGAGAACAAAGAGAAACTGGACTGCTTCGCTTCTCTTTTTTATCGTTAATTAATACGATAGTTTCACGTTCTTTATTTTTTTCCTCTAATTGTCGGTTAGCTTTTGTTTAGTTTCAGTTTTGCTGTGATGTTTGTCAAGTCCGCACGTCATTGAAATGCCACCACTTGAATTGTTCTATCTGCCTGTTGTTATAGACTATGATGGTGAAAAGTCAGAGAGGTTTTTGTTTTTATTGCACTCTTGCTTGCGCTGTGATAAGCCCTAACCTCCAGTGCAGGCTCTGCGGCCGCCAGATAGTGTTTGCTTCGCTTGACTACCTCAAGAGCTGGCCTGAGAGACAGATGCACCATGAGACAGAAAAATGGGCAAATAGGAGATCTTAGTGGCTGGTGTCTTATAGGCCTAAAATAGCCCATGCAAATGAAGACTAATAATAATGAGTTTTTCTCCCACACACCAAAAGACTTTGATAAGCTGTGTTTTTTTTTTAAGACAATGTACATTTCCTTTTGAATTTGCACATATTTTTAGAGTTAGTTTAAGCCTAATTAGGTGTTAGAATGAGGCTGTTGTCTACCTTACTCTGTGGAGCTCTGTTCATGCAGCAAACAACATCCTGGGTGCACTCCAAGTGGGGCAAAATAAATGCCAAGAATTACTTGGAAATACAGTTTTTATTCTAATTTGAAGGACCGTAGCAGCTTTTTTTTTTTCAGATGAATCATCCATCAGCGTACTGCTATCATTCAAAATGGCAACAAATGTTACCATGCAGCCAAGCAGCTCAGTATCATGCTTTGCATATGGACAGCCGGTTCACGGCAATGCAGGGGGAAAAAAAAGAAAAGAAAGTAATGTAAGTAAAATAAATCACTTTCCAATTTCTTCTTGACGTCAGGTACATTTCAGCATTTCCATATCGCCCGTGCCAGAATATATCCTTGCTTTTGACAAATTATTAATCCTCTCTAAAGAAGATAGCTGTGGGTTTTTTTTCTCTAGACTTTTTTTTAGAAAACTGTGGATCCAGAATGGCTAGGAGCTTTGCAAGCATTTGCAGCAGCGTTTTGCAGACAGCGGTTGTTATGGTAACGTTTCTATCTCAAGTCTTTAAAGCTGAGGTAGGATATAGTGTGCCTGTGTGAAATGGCAGTGCCTAAAACTTTTTTTAGGTAAAGGGAGGGGGGAGGGGGGGGGGGGAAGAGGGGGTTTGTACAACGCAATATGACAGGTTTATCTCAGTGTGCTGGAAAGGTTATCCCTCCCACAGTGTAGAAGTCCAGCTGAGGTGATGAAGCAGATCGTCTCACAATCTCACTCCTACCATGCAAGGCACTTGATTAGTTTATCAATTGACCTTTCCCTCACCTTGTAGCGCCAGATTGATCTTCTGGCTTTTTTTTTTTTTTTAAATGCCATGTCACCGGCTCAAGCAGAAAAACTTATCTTGTAGCAGTCAATTAAGAGCTTTTGCTTCAAAATGATAGCTGTCACTTAAAAAAGTTCAAATGAAGTTACTTGAAAGAGGAAAGTTTTGATATTTAATAACTAAAGTAATGATTAGTCACCTAATCTCTAATTTATTGAAATAGCAAATTAAGAACTACTTTTTAAAAAGAAGGAGGACATTAAAGCTGCATTAATTGCATTTTTGACCACTTGAGGGCAGCAGAATGAGCTGAAAACACAACAATGACATTGCAACTTAAATTGCTGTTCGCATGAATGTGTTAGCAAACACATGGCTTACATATACATCCAAATGAAGAAACACCTCAACCCTTCCTTCCTTCCGTCCGTCTGTCCTTGCTTCCTCCCTCCCTCCTTCTCTTTTTCTTTCCCCTCTTCCTTTTGTCTGTCCTTCCTCCCTCCCTCCCTCTTTCTCTCCTTTCCTTCCTCCAATCCCCCTTTCTTCCTTCCTTCTGTCCTTCCTTCCTCCCTCCCTCCCCCCTTCTTTATGTCCTTCCTTCCTTCCTTCCTTCCTTCCTCCCTTCCTTATTTCCTCCCTCCTTCTGTCTTTCTTTCCTCCCCATTACCTTCCTTCTTTCCTCTGTCCTTCCTTCCTCCCTTCCTCTTTTTCTTTCTCCCTCCCTCTCTCCTTCCTTATTTCCTCCCTTCCCTCCTTTCCTTCCTTCTTCCTCCCTTCCTTCCTCCTCCCTTGCATCCTCTCTCCCTCCCTCCCTTCCTTCTTTCCTTCCTTCTTCCTCCCTTCCATCCTTCCTTCCTCCCTCCCTTTCTTCTTTTCCTTCCTTCCTCCCTCCTTTCCTTCCTTCTTCATCCCTTCCATCCTCCCTCCCTTCCTTCCTTCCTTGATTCGAGGACAACAGGAGGGTTAAACTAAGTTAAAAGTTTGGACTTGCACCTCCATCAGGGGCCAAACAGGAACACTGGGTTGAAAACCACTTTTATACATTTCCAAACACCACAAGACATCCTATAGGACAGGCATGACCAAACCATTCCATAAAGGTTCATGTGGCCGCAGGTTTTCATTCCAACCAATCAGGAGCACACCAGGCTTCACTTCACGAATTATGTGTGCTCTTGATTGGTTGGAACAAAAACATGCACAACAAATTGTGTCAAAACTGAATAATAATAGTTAAACTTAGTGTGTAAGGAAACAACTCAAGTCTAGCTCTTCATTCAGTTCATGTATTCAAAATGCATCATGTTTCAAAAACTATAGATCCAGATTGACACCTTGCTTATTGTGATACACTCTCTCAGTGCCTTAGCATCATAGACTAGCAATCGTGTAGCTGTGTTCTACAGGAGAAGTTAGATCATTATATATCCAATTTTTTTATGTAGAAAAAACCTTCCAAAGCACATGGCTGGTCAGGAGGGTAATGAGAAGAGCCAGAAAACCAAAATAGACTTGGGAGCAAGTTTTTCACTAGGAGTGAGGATTTGATCTTTTGTTCATTTTAAAAGTATATAAAAAACTTTTTTTTTTTAAATATATCAGAGCAGCTTCAAAGATTTAATTTTGGATTTAGCCATCAACTCACTTTCAGAACAACTAAAATTTAGTGCATCGACCCACCAGACATCTATTCCTAAATTACCAATTAAACAAAAATTGCTGTAAATGGAAGTTTTTACAATTAAATTGTGAAAAATAAGATGTTAAGAATAACATCCAAAGCAAATAGCAGTCAATCTGGTGTAACAGCACACTTCCTGAATTTAAAAGCAGACCTTTATGATTCCATATTGCACTTTCATAAAGATGGATGGACTGGTGGGAGACACATTTAAAGAAAAAGAATGATGCCACAGAGGCCATGATATCCTGATTCAAGTGCTAATATGGCTTATTTTTTCAGACTTAAAACTTTCACTTCAGAATTTGGTTCACGAGCTGAATTGTGCACTTCAAGAAGAAGAAACCAATCTTGATGTGTGAAATCAGTGGAGACTGACTAACCTTCAAAGTGAGGAGAACACTAACTGTGTAACTGAGAGAGAGAGAGAGAGAGAGAGAGAGAGAGAGAGAGAAGGAAACAAAACAAGGCAGACAAGTGAAGTAAGAAATAAAAGACGGTACACAGAGAGGGACATGAGGAAGAAAGTTAAATAGAGTGAAGGAGACAGTGAAGGTGAGGAGCAGTGGTTAGGGCACATTACTGTAGGAAGGGGCCTTGAGAAACAGCTGAGAGAATAAAGATAAGAGGTAGGCGAGGGGACCAGGAAAAACAAAGGGGGAGTGATGCGAAAAAAGATGAACCCAGATAAACAGAGATAAAGGGGCTTTAGTTGAGGGAGGAACACTCAGAGAAAGTACGGTAATGGTGAGATGAGAGATGGTCGGCAAGACAACAGGAAACAAGGGAAAGACGGACACATACATGAGAGAGGACTTTACTCCGGGGAGGCGCACGCAGAAGGAAAGGGAAAGGAGGAAGAAAGAAGAAGGGAAATAGTGATTCATACACTGAGAGACGGAGACAGAGTGCATGAGAGGAGGGAGTGCGAAGGAGCGGAGTGACAGAAAGAGAAAGAGAGGGAAGGAGCTGCAAGCAAACATAGTGAGTGATGTCCAGAAGGGGCACAGTGCTGCAGTCTTCTCGGCGGTGTGGTTCTTGCCAAAAAAAAAGCTACAGCATACCCTGGTGGACAACTCATTTCACATCTTAATTCGCTTCCTTTTGATCTTATGATGCCCTTCAGCTCAGAAATGTTACTTGTCTTTAGTTTTGAGCGGAATAATTGCAGCAATCTTAGCGGGGAGCTTTAGCGAGAACCTTGGGTTTGGTCTTTCTTGAGCTGTGAGCAATGGTAGCTATGAGGCAATGGTATACCTTCAAGGCTAAAAGGAGATGATTTTCTCTTTGTAGCTTGTGTTTACATATGCGTAAAAGATAAGTCCATGCACATATGGTGCTCCAGTGTGACACATTACCCTTAACAGTGCGGGAGGATAAAAAAAAAACATGTAGCAGAGAGGCAAAAAGTCAGACGCAATGCACCTAAATCCAGTTCCCTAAGTGAAATCCTTTTTTTTCTTCCCCTTCCACTCAAAATCCTCCCATTATTCAAGCCTGACATGGAGGCTTGACATTATAGTATTTGTGTGTTAAAATGCACGGAGGACCCAAGGCTCTGCGCCGTCCATGAAGCACAAACTGTGGAACACAAGCCTGTCGGTTATACAGACTCCGCACGGACCCAGAATAGTTGAATATTAAGAGAGATGCTCGCTCGTTGAAGGACGGATAATTGAAACAAATGGGGAGTAATATAAGAGGAAGCAGGTGGGGGGGGGGGTTCATAAGGACAGACCCCGTAAAGCCTTTCATATTTAAAAAAATTTTCAGGTAGTTCTTCTTGTTTAAATGATGAATTGTCATGAGATTACGCATGTCTTGTTCATTTTAACCATTTATTTGAAAGCCATATAATACATTCTAATATGTTAAATTGACATTTTGCGATGAGAACTACTCTACTGTGTCTACTACTTGCAATAAGGGCATTTAACAAGTCATTTGTGCTGCCCTGTGGTGTTTCTGGAGCATGAAACACACACAACAGCCTACGCTCCTTTATTTGGAAGGTCTTGGCTCAAAATGGAAAAGATGACACCGACTATCAGCTGCAATCTAGGCTCCATTGCAAAACCAGCGGTTGGTGTTGGAGCTCTATCAAAGCTTTGCAGCTGCTTATTTACAGTACATGCAGTAGGCCATAAAACCAAAACCACTTAAAAGAGGCTAAAGCAGCCATGTCCAAACTATTCCATAAAGGGTTGTGCGTCTGCAGGTTTTTTGTTCCAACCGATCACACCACATGATTCAACCAATCAACTGTCTCAAGACTGAGATTAAATGAGTCAGGCCCGGTGTGCTCCTGTTTGGTTGGAATGAAAACCTGCAGCCACATAAACCCTTTATGGAATAGTTTGGACATTCCTGGACTAAAGTAAGAATTAAGGGGGTAGTGTGTGGCGACTAGGGCTGAGTATCGTTTAAAGAATGACGATACCAGTACCAATCCAAGTACCTTTATAGTGATACTGATACCAATTGAGTACTTCGTTCTATACCCATCATGTGACTGGCATACTTTAGCACTTTAGTACACTACAATAATACTTAAGAGTGTTTAGGTGGCATCTCGGCTGCTGAACTGCTAAGTGAGCTAACCCAAATTCACCGCAACTTCCACCACAGACGGTTTGTAGAAGCTGTGGCTGTGGGCCAATCACGAAGAAGGCTTGCATTGATTGGCTGGGAGCAAGTCCATACAAATAGACATATTCTTTAGCTCTGGATGTAAAAAAGGATTGATTGCAGGTATCATTTGACGTTAGACATTTCGATACTTGGTATCGATTTATTTCGATTGATACCTCGAAAGGTATCAAGGAGTGATTCGCAGCCCTAATGGGGAGCATTTTTCTGTGGGTTCATCACTAGAAGCATCAACTTATTTGGTCCACTGTGTGAAACATATTGATGAGTGCAGCTTTAATCCTCCAGGACTATAATGGTAATCTATTTTATGGTGAACAGACCATTGGTGACCTTGCTGTTGTCAGCGAGAAAACGAAGACGAACATATGACAGTCAGCTCCCGTACAACAGATATGTCTCTTTTATCTTAAGTCTCTATTTGTCTCTATTTATGATCCATATAATTATTCAAAAACATCTTACTGTGTGTTTATCCACTTACCATTAACTCAATAGCTTCATTTTCTCTCTCAATCATGCCAAATTATAAGAGAAGATTCAGTGTTTTTGGGGCCTTGCCTCGATGTCAATTGTAGCTTTGCCGCCACCGGTTGACACCGTGTCTCATAAAAACAGCTCTTGCCAATTGACAAAGTAATTGCTCAGCTGTTGACATGCTACCGAGAGGGAGAGAGATGCTTAATCACTTCTAGATAATGATCGGTTCCAGCTGCCATTTTGGTGTTGACTATCCCGACGTTTGTTTGCAGACTACAGAAAAGCTTGTTTTCAATTGTATGCGAGACCGTCAATACTGGAGTACCATGACATTTTTTTGCAATCAAAAGGCACAGAAGAGCTCTTTTGTTCAGAACGGAGAGTACAAAGCGGACGTCTTTGAAAATCGTGTGAGCCAAAATACAAAGTGTCAGAGTCGCTGTATTTGAGAAGATCCATGTGCCGTGGATGTGGATTCAAGTTTTAAAATCTTTTGTTTTTGCCTTTTATCATTTACTTTGATGCCACTAGAGACACTGAATAGAATAAAAACTATTATGAAGCAGGATTTAATTAACACAATGATATAAATGCTGCTCAAAAGGGAGACTTTATTAATCATATTAATCTCATACAAATGTGTTGTTCCTTTTTTTTGTTTTTTTCATTGTGTTTCTTTTTTCCTCACATCACATTGCAGCTTTTCGCTTTGTGAAAAGTTTGATTTGAGTGAATAACAAATAAACTGACTTGAATCTCTGACTTCACACCAAACTGTGATGAAAAATAACTACTTGTACTTTACTGAAGTATTTTTCTATTTAGTGCTGCTTTATACATCCACTTCACTATATTTCAAAGGGGAAACATTGTTACTTTTCAGACTAAGATTTTACACAGTGGATAATATGACAAGCTTTTTGGAATACAACACATCTTTTGACTTTTTACAAAAAGACGTCAAGTGTGTAGTCGGGCTCACATTTCAGATGTCTATGAGTTGTTAACAGCTCCACCAAATATGTTTTTTTCCCTCTAAACTTCTCACATGCTTTCATTTTAATAAATGTTCAAATGATCCAATATTTCAGCAAAAATCAAAGATTAGAGAAAAAATCCAAAAACTGAAAACACATTTGTGTATCAGAACTTTGCTACAACAGTAACATGCTGCTCTAACCCTGATGCTTCACTATTAATAATCTAATGATGTCATAATAATAATATATCAGTCAGAGGGACCAAACCACTACTTTTACTGTAATACTGCATACTACATCACTCATAATACTGCAGTACTTTTACTGTAATACTGCATACTACATCACTCATAATACTGCAGTACTTTTACTGTAATACTGCATACTACATCGCTCATAATACTGCAGTACTTTTACTGTAATACTGCATACTACATCGCTCATAATACTGCAGTACTTTTACTGTAATACTGCATACTACATCACTCATAATACTGCAGTACTTTTACTGTAATACTACATACTACATCACTATAATACTGCAGTACTTTTACTGTAATACTGCATACTACATCACTCATAATACTGCAGTACTTTTACTGTAATACTGCATACTACATCACTCATAATGCTGCAGTACTTTTACTGTAATACTGCATACTACATCGCTCATAATACTGCAGTACTTTTACTGTAATACTGCATACTACATCACTCATAATACTGCAGTACTTTTCCTGTAATACTGCATACTACATCGCTCATAATACTGCAGTACTTTTACTGTAATACTGCATACTACATCGCTCATAATACTGCAGTACTTAACTGTAATACTGCATACTACATCACTCATAATACTGTAGTACTTTTACTGTAATACTGCATACTACATCACTCATAATACTGCAGTACTTTTACTGTAATACTGCATACTACATCGCTCATAATACTGCAGT
This sequence comes from Scomber scombrus, assembly GCF_963691925.1. Taxonomy (NCBI): domain Eukaryota; kingdom Metazoa; phylum Chordata; class Actinopteri; order Scombriformes; family Scombridae; genus Scomber; species Scomber scombrus. The sequence goes on along the minus strand of NC_084971.1, from coordinate 3,985,390 downwards.
ACTTAACTGTAATACTGCATACTACATCACTCATAATACTGTAGTACTTTTACTGTAATACTGCATACTACATCGCTCATAATACTGCAGTACTTTTACTGTAATACTGCATACTACATCACTCATAATACTGCAGTACTATTACGGTAATACTGCATACTACATCGCTCATAATACTGCAGTACTTTTACTGTAATACTGCATACTACATCACTCATAATACTGTAGTACTTTTACTATAATACTGCATACTACATCGCTCATAATACTGCAGTACTTTTACTGTAATACTGCATACTACATCGCTCATAATACTGCATACTACATCGCTCATAATACTGCAGTACTTTTACTGTAATACTGAATACTACATCGCTCATAATACTGCAGTACTTTTACTGTAATACTGCATACTACATCACTCATAATACTGTAGTACTTTTACTGTAATACTACATACTACATCACTCATAATACTGCAGTATTTTTACTGTAATACTGCATACTACATCACTCATAATACTGTAGTACTTTTACTGTAATACTGCATAATACATCACTCATAATACTGCAGTACTTTTACTGTAATACTGCATACTACATCACTCATAATACTGCAGTACTTTTACTGTAATACTGCATACTACATCACTCATAATACTGCAGTACTTTTACTGTAATACTGCATACTACATCACTCATAATACTGCAGTACTTTTACTGTAATACTACATACTACATCACTATAATACTGCAGTACTTTTACTGTAATACTGCATACTACATCGCTCATAATACTGCAGTACTTTTACTGTAATACTGCATACTACATCACTCATAATACTGCAGTACTTTTACTGTAATACTACATACTACATCACTATAATACTGCAGTACTTTTACTGTAATACTGCATACTACATCACTCATAATACTGCAGTACTTTTACTGTAATACTGCATACTACATCACTATAATACTGCAGTACTTTTACTGTAATACTGCATACTACATCACTATAATACTGCAGTACTTTTACTGTAATACTGCATACTACATCGCTCATAATACTTAAAAGTGGGAATTTTCATGCATGTATTTTTACATTGCTGTATTTATACTTTAAACTGAATTGCAGGATGTGAATATTTCTTCCACTACTGATGCCAAACATTGCTGTCAGTGTAGCTTTCTACACATTTTAATGATTACTCCATTCTGTATGAATTAATACATTTATCCACTGCTCTTCACAGGGGGAAAAAAGATTCATTAACTGGTCTTAGTGTGTTGCTTTGTAAAACTGACACTGAAGGTTACAGCTATTAAGGCTAGGATCACAAACTATAGCTCCTCACTCTGCAAAGAGAAGCCACTTTTTTTTTTCCTCCAAAAAAGTCATTAACGCCATCATTACTCAGCTATGAGCCGAACCAATGTTCAAAATTGTGTTTGACACTTTGACTTGGTTTCTAAAGGACAGCAGGACATTTAGTTACGCTAATAACATGTTTCCACCACAGTTTGTTAGTTGCTGAGGCAACAAGGCTAATGCAAGTCTAATGTGACTGACATTTTGATTCAATAATTGCAAGTCAACTGAGGATTCAAAAGGGGAGAGCACTTGAAATACAGACACCCTTTTAAATTTTTTTTTATTTAATTGTGCTGCAGTTTTGTTTTTCCATTATACCCGCTGTCTGCTGTACAAAGAGACGAGCAGTGGGGAGCAAACATGTAAATAAACAGTAAGAGTATCTGCCTGGTGGTCTTTGAAATCCACATGCCATTTTCATTCAGATCTGAGGCTTAATGCATTAAATATTCTTTTTTTTTTTTAACTGAAAAGATGTTTTTGAGACACACTTTAAGACGTATCTGAAGGGGCAAAAAGGACTTTCCGTGTTTTTTCAGCATGTCCTGACTGTTCAATGTGAATTTCATATTCAGGCTGTCACATGGGGAATGAGACGACTCGTGTCCGTGTGCGTCACCCCGCGAGCCGAAGAGACCACACATCTCTGACAGCACAAAGCCAACAGCGCGTACACTGCTTTCTCTCAGATACACTCATTTCTGTAGTGATACACACGCACACACACACACACACGTACATGCTTGCAACAAATATCCAACCAAACAAACACACTCGCATACACACAGAAAACCACTTTTGCTTTGTGGTACAGCAGCATGGCAGGAATCCATTTTCAAGTATTCAACATTGCCTTCTCTCTGGCACTGCAATCTGCGTGGGCTTGACCATATGGCCATGGTCTTGGTAAGAGGATCCCTTGGGCCTGTGTGACATCATCTCACCAGAACCAATTCAAGGGTCCCTGGTGAGGAGCTGGCATGTTTACAGGGCAGCCAGAGGTTGGAAGGTCCTGGAGGTCTGAAGTCCTCAGAGCTTCACTGACATGAATACCAGGAGTCAGGACGCTGGTTCTTATCCATCTGCACAGAGTTTCTATGTCTTCTCATCTAGCCCTGAATGCGGATGTCTGAGTCAAGACCACACCTCATGCATCCCCCTCCCAGCTGAATGACTCAAGTCAGGCTTGTCAGGTTGTTTTAAACAAACATAAGCTTGTTGTGGGACGGAAAAGCTAACGAGAGTTGCGGATACTAATATGGAGGAGCAGCAGTCATTTAGTCAGGGAAGGAAAACAGAGCAGCAAACAACACCTGGTCCGATGGATGAAAATAGCATCTATTATGTAAAAGGATGTTTCCCCCGGTGAGGTCAGGTCAAGTGTGTGATAAATGCTGAATAATTGCGTGTGCACTCAACTCACTCTTTGCTGTGTTTTTACATTTGCTCGGCTCATTTTCCCCCTACTCACCTTTAACTGCATTCTGTTACCCAGAGGTGAATATCAGTCTCCAGATGGTTAGGTGTAATAATTCCCCCCCCCCTTACTAGTATTACCTCTCATTTCTCCTGCAACTTTCCACCCCCAGCTGTCTCTCTGTGCAACAGAATTGCGATACTCCCGCTCTGGAGTGTAGTAGCATCACAGCTGACCACTGATCCTTTTCACAGCAGACTTGGTTTTCATGTCTTGCGATTCGCTCTGAGGACTTGCACAGTGCTTATCAAAGTGCCCCGCCTGCTGATTATCACTCCAAAAGAGCAGATACCAAAGCTGTGAACACAGAGACCATTTGGATCAAGCTTTTCCACAGGGGCGAGGATGGCAGTCACCAAGAGAAAAAAACTAAGTTTCAAAGTGGCACTCACAGCGTTTGTTACACACTGCTAATTATGTAAAGCGCTACCCCCCAACATGCTCATCTCTTACTCCCAGAACCTTGTAGTGTTTTTCGCAGCAGTGCTGGGGAGAATTCAATTTACCTTGAATGCAATTAATTATTGTGTTGAAGGCATTAAGAAGTGTCTTCTATATTTTGTTCTAGACAGAGAAAACAATTATGGTAATCTCACTATATTTGATGATGTGTTGACTGAAGCAGGTTTGAAGACAGGTAACATGTGCATATATGGCCTGGCAAGACAAAAAAAGCCCAAATATAGAATTAGAGCAACTTCCAGATGTACAATTAATAATCGACCTATACTATCAAACCTGCAGTTCATTCACTGTTATATATATTTACTATGAAGCAGCTACAGGAAGCTCCAACTACAGTTCCAAATACCTTTGGGAAGCTTATTATGTGGGTTGCTGCCAGGCGGGGAGTTCTGGTCCTCTGAAATGATGCGAACGCGGAAGTAACTTAAAACTGCATTCTATCAAAAGGCCACCAGGGGGCGACCGTTTTGGTGTCAAAAGGACTTCGTCTCTATACAAGTCAATGGACAATTCACCAACTTCTCACTTGATTTCTAACCTCAGTAAACGTTTTCAAAATGTGTTTATGGTCTCAATCGCTAGTTTAAAGCCTTCTTCAATGCAGTATGATATTCATTTGTGAAATTTTGGCCTCCCTGATTTTATATTTGACGATAAAGCAGGGTATGCATTAGGGCGTGGCTACGTCGTGATTGACAGGTTGATTGGTTCACAGGTTCAGGAGGGCGCCTCTTGCTCCTCCTGATGCCCATATAAGTAGAATCCGTGATTTTTTTTACCCTGCATGCACCTGAAATTTTCAAGATGGCGCTGCCCAGATCTGAAACTATTCGCTTCCAAGCAGCAGTCCACAAACCAATGGGTGACGTCACGGATGTTACGTCCATTTTATATACAGTCTATTCATGTTTCCTAAATTGCATGAAAAAGTTGAGGACATAAATTGATACAGTATATATAGACATGAGTTTTGTGTACCACCATACTTAAAAACATGGGTTTGGGTGGCAGAGTGAACACTCCTGATTTCTCCCTGTTTTTAACCCTTTCTCCCACCGTGCTCCTGATTGGTGCTTTCTCCTGTTAATCTACCGATTTCATATCAAATCTCAGTTGCTGTGTGAGAAATGAGTTGTGATGCCTGGCAAACCAGAGGCAGAGGTGCACAAATGACCCTTGCCTGACGTGCGTCACTGCGCTCGCTCAAGCCCTCAGTTTGCCGCTGAGAATTAAATGTGGGGTCGGTTTGGCTCAGGCAGCAACTACGTTTCCAAGAATTTGCCATTTAAAAAAAAAAACGTGGCTTATTCAGATAAAAAGGCTACATACATACATACATACATACATACATACATACATACAGGCAACTTTTGTGTTATTAGCTTAACTACTTCGCTGTGGTTGTTTAAAGCTTAAATTCTTATTGGCTTTTTACAGTTGTGTTGCACTCACCTTAGTAGTTGCCGTCACCTCAAGGAAAACATTATCTTTCACTTCTTTCCAAATATTCTCTGCTGGAAAAAAACCACCTGTATTCTGAAACCTACATGTTGGTTGCGAAAAAAGATCCAAATATGCTTCTCCATCGCCACGACCTCTCGCTCCTCCTGGGGGATCCCAAGGCGTCTCCAGGCCAGACAGGAAATATACTCCAGCGTTTTCTGGCTCTGCCCCGAGGTATCCTTCCAGTTGGACGTGCAAGGAATATATTACAGTGAGGAGTGAAGGAGGCATCCTGATCAGATGCTCAACTAGCTTCTTTGAACGCAATGAAACAAACCAAAGCAGACCAGTGTATCTTTAAAGGAATATTTTGACATTTAGGAATTGTACTTCTTCTGTAATTCTCCATCTGCTGAGAGTTAAAGGAGAAGTTGCACTTTAGAAATAGTATGACACATCTTAAATCAGTCAGAGTATTTCTTGGCGAGGTGTAAAAAAGTCTTGAAGTCTCTTCTGGTTGCCTGGCAACCTCATAATGATAACTTCAGAAAATCGCTGCACCTGGACAGGAATAATTCGGCACATACCATCCATGACAAACAGAACCTGGTTGTTTTTTTGTGTGTGTGTTTTTTTTAATGAAAGCCAGAATAGCTGTTTCTTAAACTCCATTTACTTTGATTGACCTATTGAGATTGTAATAGTTCCATTCCCTCTCTTTACAGGTGATCCTGATTCTAACCAAGCTGTACGACTTTCATATTGGCAGTGTCACTGAGAGCACTCTTTGGAGGTGAGTACAAAGGAGATGTTTACACCTGAAATATTTACAAGTCTTTGAGTGTTATAATGGTACAAGGTGTACTAAAGGGTAGAATTAGCTTTGTATTGGGATTGCGATTTGCCTCCCTGTGTCAGTTATTTGATAGTCATCTCTGTTTTGCCAGTCATTCAACCATCATATTCTTTCCCCCCCCCACCTGAAATCACTCCGTGTCCTTTTTCTCACCTATTCCTTTGGTGCTATGAACACAATGTTCTGGTGTCATGCACGGTCAGACAGGGCACTCAGGGTGGAGGATGCTGTTTGCCATGCTCTTGTTCTGCCGCATTATCTGATGTACTGCACTTGCTCACCCCTTCCGGGAATAAAAGTAAACACACATGCAACACGCACACTGAAACAACAGGAGTTCTTGTAGAGCTGTTGAGTAAAAATACACTCGCAAAACACATCCCGATGAGTTGGAACAGTGTGTAACCCATTTTTCAAATTTGGATGGATTTTGTAGCTCAAATACTGTTATTCCATCGGGTTTTAGGCTGAGCTAAATTTGGGCTTTTTTTTTTTTTTTTTTTTTCTCAATGAAAGTGTGTAGTTGGGGTGACCGTTTGCTGAACACCTCCACTGAACTGTGATTATCCAATCATAGCTTAGCAACTGTAACTAGGCACAGCACATCTTTTAAGCTGTGGCTTTCTCCACATGCCAAAGTAGTGTTCCATATTAAGAACCATATTTAGGGGTTTGGAGGGTGGTGTCTAGCCTCTCCAAAACCAAAAAAACAAGAGTAAAAGAGTGTTTCAATGTACATATGAGCATGTGCGTGTTGATTTAAGACAGACATGTGAACCCATCCTTTTAACAGCTTGTTTTTCTGCTCTAATGTACAGCTGCAGTTGTTTGTATGCCCAGCTAACAAGCTCACTACCCATAGTAGTAACCTAAACCAGCCAAACAGGGTTATGACAGAAGACATCATACATTAGACAATCTTATCTGACATTTTTCATTATACTTAGATCAGGACTATCTAGCTTTACACCGCAATACAAGAACAGTGTTACTTCTTTAGTTCCATCTCATCAGTCATCAGTTGAGGAGGTTGTTAACTATTTGCCAGGGACATTAAGCATTACCCTCTGTCATATTGCACAACTCATTTAGGAGCCATCAAGAGCATATTCGGGGCCCGTTTACAGGATTCCCTTTACTGTCATGTAAAGCAGAGTAGGTGGACTCAAATGCAGGGCTGACTGAAACTGTCTTCATTCTTGGGATGTGTAACAAAAACCGAAAGAGCAAAGCTGAACAGACTTGACAACAATCAATGATAAACCGATGAGAACTTGACAAGAACGAATAAAGGATCCAACAAAGACCAAACAGAAAACCAAGACTTAAATACTAACAGAACAAATGAGGGAAAAGGTGACTAGGGCTAATGAGGAAGATGCGGGGCAAGTGTGAGGAGGAGAACATGAACATAGGACGAGTCAAGGAATACACACAAAAAACACAGAGGAAACTCAAAACTCAAAACAGAGGAAACCGTCTTACATAACCCAAATATAAATAAGCAAGAGTCCAGAAACGTGAGGCCATGACACTTTACAGTCTGCAATTAAGTCAACTCGAAACATTAAAAAAACGGCTTTCAACCTTCAGGAAAAAAACGGCTTTCAACCTTCAGGATTTAATATTAATTAAAAGTCTCAGTGATAGTCAGCAAAATTGACGATTGCTACCAAGAAAGGAAGAGTCTGCTTTTGTCTGTCTCTGCCTGAAATCAAGGATCTACTGTTTCAAATATTACTAGAACTGTGACAGTAAATCTGCCTTTGTTATCAATGTAAACTGCATATGTGCCAATACCAGAATAGAAAGCTTGACAGGCATGGCAACACCGACTAACAGTCAACAGCATTATTAAAATAGAGTAATAGTCATTTGTTTGTTTACAACTCAAGGACATTCAACCCCATCCTTTTTTTGATCACTTCAAATTTGCTTTTTTGACTAGCCAATGATGCGGTTTTGTACTTGTGTATGCAAATACTGGTTCAAACCCCACAGCTCTGTTTGCCTGAAGAGAAACTAACAGTGTTCCATCTGTGCGCTCTTTTTTTTTTTTTTTTAAGAGTTTTTTGAGATGGCAGTCCTTTAAAGCACAAAACACTTCCACTTCTCAAGTTTGCTTACTCTGCCCAGCTTGAAGTGATAGCCTGAAAATGATAAGTGATGCCAAAGTGACTGCTGGCAATTTCTGACATTTAGACAGCTACTATGTAATTTGGGCCCTGAGGTAAAAAACAGAGTTGTGTTTTTTGGTGTTTGAATAACTGTAAAGAAAATGCAGTCCCTTGATATTGTGCGGTGAGACGTAACGCTGCTGCTTCAACTGCACACACTATGGATTCATATATATATATGACAGTTCTGCTTTTCCAAACACAGAGCGACAAAAAATGATTTTATTTCAATCGCTAAAGTTAGTACTTTACTTACTTTGTCTGCACTACTTAAATATACAGCAAAATATTGAGTTCTCCTATGTGTAGAAGTTGAAATCGGTTCACTTTGATGATCTTTATAGTCCCTTTTGTAAAAACACCCCCAAACATAAAGCCCATGAAAGCCACCACAGATGGCAGCTGTACTGTAGCCTACAGGAGAGACAAAAACCACAGTAATGCAAACTATATGGAGCTGGAAAAACTTGTAAACAGAAATCTGCTTTTCTTGAAACTACACTCACCTACTTCATACTCATGATCATTACTGAACAGCATCTGATATCCCACCTATGTCACATTCAATGGTGCTTCCTTTTGTTTTAATTGCTGTGTATGTGCATATATGTGTGTGACTAAAATATGTTGATTTCCTTATTTTGGTAAGTTGTGTGTTCGGTATAGTTGTATTAAGTTGTCTAATGTAAAATGGCAAACATACAGTCAAAAGGGATAATGGACTTCAAATATTTTATTTTAATTAAATGTTTCTATTGTGTAGCCAAGAAGTGTCTAAACTATTCCATAAAGGTTCATGTGGCTGCAGGATTTCATTCCAACCAATCAGGAGCACACCAGGCTTGACTCATTTAATCAACTATCTTAGTTTTCAGACAGTTGATTGGTCGAATCGTGTGCTTTTGATTGGTTGGAACAAAAACCCGAAGCAACACAAACCTTTATGGAATAGTTTGGATATGCCTGGTGTAGCCCATTCCACTCAGACTACATCAACATCAAGGAACTGACCATTTATAGATTACATTTTAAATTATGATACCAAAATCTTTGCGCATAAACAGAAGGTTTAAGTGGTGGGCCAAACTGCTGTAGCCAATGATGTTAGCATGAGTGTACCAACAAAGTAATACTGAGAAGTGCCTGGTTATAATTGTCATGCTGTACACTTATCCACCGATATTCGTCAGTTGGTAGCCAACTAGCTGATGAATCAGTCAGTGATTCTGAAGCATGAAAGAAGCAGCTAGTGCTGATTAGCTAGCTTCAAAGACTAGACACGATGGTGAGTCATGACAAGTACCACTGTGCTGTCATTGACACCATCACTGTTACTGCTACCAAGACTGACAGCTATCGTGTACTATGGTTTTCCTTCCCCAACATCAAAGTGTTCCGTTAGATGTCTCTAGGTCATGCGGGAGGCTAGAGAAAGGACTTGATGGCTTTGGATTGGATTTTGACGCTTACCTCCTGTCTGCAATTAAATCAGTATGGTTCCAGCTACTAGTCCAATCAAGTGGTAGGTCCCAGCAGAAACACACTACATGCCAGGAAGAGTTTTAATATAAGTGTGGTGATTGAAGCTGTTCTGATGAAAATAATCTGAAGAAGGTTGGCTATACAGTTGTCCTTCAAAAGAGGTGGTATGTAGTGGCCTGGTGGCCTAGTAGTTAAGGCACACACTATATAACTGCAACACCCACTGATCGAAATTCTAGATGGGGCACCCTTATTGCATGTTACACTCATCTCTATCCTCCCTTGCTTCCTGTCTCACTACACTGACTCTCATATAAAGGCAAAAATGCCCAAAAATATCTTCAAAAGGGATTTTAGACAATCAGATGGCAGGCTCTAAAACCAGGTTTAAAAAAAAAAAAAAAAAAAAAAAAAAATGGCTAAACAGCCACATATGAGTCCTCAACTAGTTGCATAAGGCAAACAATACTAAATGAATAGGAACGTGCTGTTCAGGTCAGGGAAAAGCCAGTATCTGATAACACTGCAGGCTTTGAACACTCACATAGATACAGCAAAAATACCCAGTGAGTACCTTCATAAACAATATATGTCATTATAGCAGCTTTTAAAAACATATATTCTAGGTAGACCAACAACTGGGTGTTATTCTTAGCTTACAAAGAACATTTCCAAAGACAAGTAAGTGATGATTGGACTCACATAGACCTATAAAACCCTGGCACTGCCATCAGAGTTAAATGCACCATGACAGTTTAACTGTGTAGGGAGGAGGTAATCAGGTGAAGTAACTTATACTTGGTGTGAGAACAGGAGACATCACGGTGGTTGGCGATCAGCGTTGGCAGCGCTCCCAGCCCTGTCACTCACCCACAAACCTACAGTGTGTGGGGAGCAGCTGTCCATCTCGTTTTGACTTTCTAATATATCAGTGTCTGAAGAGATGTAAGGTTGTGTATGTTAAAAAAAAACACACAAATAATCACATTCATCTTGGTTTTTTTACAATAAGCTAGAGAACATTTGAAATAGGAGAGGTAGAAGTACAGGATGTCAAAGGAAGGGTATTCGATGAAGGGGCTGTTTTCTTGAATCAGCTCAGCTGTGGCGGTGCTGAGAAAACCCTAGCTGTCTCATGTCAGCTTTGCTCATGACTTGTCTCTCTATCGCTGGCTAATTGAGATCACAGCTCTGATAGGGTTTGAAGAGGAGCGGTTGGACTGAATGTTTATCACTTCATGGGAAGACGTCCCAAATGGCAAAGTCTAACATTGCCTTTTTTTTGCAAAGGTCAAGGCAGTGGCAACACCTCAAAGTATCGCCCAGTCAGCCTGTCAATTTTAATGAACATCCTGACCTTAAACAATGAAAGCTGATCAGTCAGTCTGTGCATAATGTTTCGGAGCCTTCATACCTACGTGGTAGAGGGGAAAGAAAATGAAGGCGAGTTATTCATTGTTGACAATAAATCAACTCAGCAAAACAATTCGTCTTCAAAGTTGTTCAGCCTCTCTCATCTGGCCTCTGGAGTATTGTCCCTGTGTGGATGAAAATTTATCAAATATGACAAGCCCTGTACTCATTTGCAGGTATTCAGACGTGGGCAAATGAATGCCAACAACAAAGTCAGGTTGTATTTCCCTCCTATCACGGTACAAATTCGACATATTCTATATTTGTACTTTTTTGCGAAACAAGCCCATGCAGCAGTTGTTTTTCTGTGCTATATGCAGTGTGTTTATTGAAGTTGTGCTCACAGTTATGTTGAATTACTGAGCTGGGAAGCTTGCGGATGAGCTGCTGTTAATCTTTTTTTTTTATACCACCACAAGATGCATACGCAAAATCCAGTCTGATTTTTTTATTATGTGTTCTGTTCAAACAGCAATGTCTTGGATATTCAAGCAATGACATATAAAGGCTTAATTACTGGAGGTGCTTAGTACATGAACGAAAGAAACTTATTGACTTTATTGAATCATGATTGTTACTGTGGGAAACAGTGCCAGCTCAGTTGTGATATTCAGTATGTTATTTCCTGATTATAAGCCAGTTGAAACACTGCAAAAGCTACAAAAGCAATCATGATGTGACGACTATGTTGCAGATAGGTACTTTCTAAGGTATTAACCATAAAAAAACATACTTAGTAGTAGCTAGACCAAGCTTGTCAGACTCTTTTGAATGGCTATGTGATCTGAACACTTACATTACAAAAAATTAACACACTACATGGTCAGTTACTATGTATATACCTTTGTATTGGATTGGACGAAATGATTCACATCAGCAAAGTAACTGTAAATAGTCAATGCCATTGATGAGGTAGTCTCATTAGGGTTTTTTACAGGCCTAAAACTGAGACCTGAACCTATGTCTGTACCTTCTTCTTCACCCAAATACACCTGGTGCAACCGAATAGCAGATCTGTAGACTGCAGGACTTGTGTTTTCCCTAAGATAAAACTTAGGTAGATTTACGCAGTATATGAGCATGACCATCAGCAAAGACGTTCCTGATAGCAGGAAGCCTTTGGGCCTGCAGCTGGACCATCAGCAGCCTCATAGCTGACATTGCTACCATCTAAGTCAGGAATGTCCAAACTATTCCATAAAGGTTCATGTGACTGTAGGTTTTTATTCCAACCAAGCAGGAGCACACCAGGTTTGAAGTACTAACTAACTTGTATGTTTGATGAAGTGCAGCACATTTTATTAAAGGGATTAGCCTTGTTTTAAATTCTATAAATTGTTTTTGATTTGTACATTTCGCTTCTTGGGTCTCCTGTTTTTAATTCCTATATTATCGATTTCTATTGTTTCTCTACATTCGCTACATATATGATACAAATTACGATAAGAAAGTTGTTATATAAGTAACGTTTATTGTCATTATTATTATTATCCCCATCATTGTAGTGGACGAATAAGATGCTTAATGATAACATGGAAAGGAAAACTCCACCGTCCTCAGCTCAGTGTGAATCTAGTCATTATCCGTGGCTGGACATATAAAGGTATAGAGATATATGAGATGTTCATGTCAGGTGATGTTCATGTCAATTTTTCATTGGACAGTTTAAATACAGTTGCAGTTAATTTTAAGAGGCCTACGGATGTATCGTAGATGATCCTTTAAGGCTCTACTGCTTCACTGTCACCGCAGTGGAAACAACACTTAGGTTAACAATTACTCCGTTATCTTCGTTGTCTGGCACAGTTCGATCAATATCTGTGAAAATGAACAACTCGCTCCCAGTGGACTTGTATATGATAACACCATACCAACAACTATCATGTAGTAACTGTCTGCTCTTTTGCTTTTTTTTTTATCCCATCGTCCAGGTAACACCGCTGTGGTCTTTTTCAGTTTGTCTTTTTCCATTAAGGAATATTTTCACACCACCGATGATCGAGTCTAATTATTTTAATTTAACTAGTCGTATTCTCGCCCTCAGCAAATTAACACTGATCTGATAAAAAAAAAAGAGCACTCTCTTCACTCTTCTTTGTCCCCCTGTTAACATCCTGATTACAGTTGTAATGATGTTTGGTATGAAGAAATGTTCCTTATTAGGATAACTGGCTGAAATTAGTGTCACTACAAAATGACAATGATTATGAAGTGTTACGGAACAGTTAGACTTAAACTGATTGGGAGATATTTGTGCAGCAGTAGTTGCTTCACCTCACATGAGAATACTGTAGTAATAATAATAAAAATAATAATAATGATAACACCTTTTATTTATAGAGCGCTTTTCAAGTTACTGTACGACTCAACTTCTCGACTGACTCAATCTCTGCTGATGTCCTCAAGGGGTTTTTTTTCAACTGTATGACAGAAAGCATGTGTTATGAACTTGGGGCTCGGGGTTTGAAAGATGTTACCAGGTAGGGACGGTCTGAGAGAAAGGTTTGGGTGGACTTATGGGAAATGTAGGACCCAGCGTAGATCTATATAGGGAATACAAATCAGCGATCTTATACAACTTTATGTAGTGTCCCTTTAATAGAAAATTATAGAGTTGGAGAAAAAATCATGGCATGCATTTTCCTCTGTGTGAATAATTGCAGGTAATACAAGCTCTTGCAAAGGGTTGACCTTTTTCAGTTAAGATATTTGAGGTGTATACTTGTAAACCAGCCCACTGATTACACATTTGTTCCCTTTGAGCATAAATTGTAATGTACCTTTGGAACTATTTCTTTTTTTTTTTTAATTGACCCTGTGTGTCGTCTGCAATTTTTTCATTATATTAAAGTGCTGGAATAGGGACTGGAGCCACAGTAAAACATGAAAATGTAACTTACGTGGCATCGCAGTCACAATATGTAACAGACCAGCTCAAATTTGTCCAAATAAATGTAACAAAACCATGTAGAAAAAAAACACATTTTTAATTGTTTTACTTTTAACAAATTGTTCGTTTTGATTTATTGATTCACACTTTTGATTTTATTTAAAAACAATATATTTTATCCTATTTTACTTGTATTCATATTAACTATGTATTATCATATTCATAATAATAATAATAATAATTATTATTATTATGATTGATGTTATTGTTATTATTAGTATTGGTATTATTATTAGTAGTAGTAGTATCATTATTATATATGATATATTTAAAGGCAGGTTAAACAGTGTAGAATGAACCACAAAAAGGTAGCAAGATTCTGTTTAGAATTTCTTTTTATGGCAAATTATTAACAAACAAAAATAAAGGATGAATAAAACATACATCGAAAGTGGCTCTTCGTTGAAAAAGCCATTGGAGTTGAGGGGATACTGGAGGGGATTCCCTCCCTCGCCCCAAATACAGGGGACCATCAGGCTCAGAGAGAGAGAGAGAGATTGCTGTGTGTTATCACTCCCTGGCTGCAGACTCCTCCTCTCCCGCTGTGCCAGGATGGGGTCACCTAGGGGTGAGGAGTGACATCCTCTCAAATTGCATCATTTTGCTGAGCATTCTCACAGGCTATGTGATATTTCACAGGTCAGTGCCTGTAATAAGGGCCTAGCTCTCTGAGAGAGACCCACCTGATGTCTGTGACCTTTTGCAATTGGACTTGGTATTTCCCCTCAAAACCTCACCAGCCTGGACTCAGCAGAACTTTTCAAAAGCACTTCTATGAAAGTGCTCTGGAGAGGATATGATTGATGTAACTACTGTAGGCTATGTGGAAGAACTTAGTGGAAATTAAGATGAATAACATAACCACCAGACAAAATGCTGATTTTGGACGATGCTGTGAAGCCCCAGCTATTCTGAGCTATTTTTACATTATCTGTGCATGGCAAATTCATCATGGTTAAAGCTGCACTATTATTTATTTTTTTAAACAATGGATCAAATGTGTATGGGGAATGTGTCACTCATAGTGATAAACCCACACAGGATTTTCACCAAACTCTGCAACTGTCCACTGTTGAGAGAGAGAGAGAGAGAGAGAGAGAGAGAGAGAGAGAGAGAGAGAGAGAGAGAGAGAGAGAGAGAGAGAGAGAGAGAGAGAGGGCGAGAGAGAGAGAGATGCTGCTTAATTATTAAAACTGGTACTGCATTGTGTTTTCCTGATTATACATTTTGTCCTCAGAATTAGGCCAGTGTGTATGTCCCTGTATTGTTTCCTGTATTAGCAGCTCTTTTGTGTATTTAGTTGTGTTTCCTGTTTTTGGTTTTCTGTGTTTGTCAATTGGCAGCCTTTTCTTTTTCTTAATGCCACGCATGTGTTATCAAATTGACATTAATATTTTATACCTATTTTCCTAATTTTCCTCCGTTTTGTCTTTTTTTTGCAAAATATTTTCATCGCATTGAGCTGTAAGGTTTATTGTAGGAGAGACGTGGGATTACGTAATATTAATTGATCGTGTCTGATGTGTGTGATGAGACAGGAACTGAAGTTTCTGGCATAAAAGATTAACATACTACATAACACCCCCCCCCCCCTAACCCTAACCCCCGCCAACCCTAACCCTAACCAGTTCGCTTAACATTGGTTTCACGCCTGAATCCTGCACCGTAGAATCGTACCTAACCTAAAAATGAATCTCTTTGCCGAGCTGTCTTGTCATCGGTATCCACTGCTAGTTAGTATACAATACAGGCAGTTACAAAGATCACAAGTGTCCACCAAAAGCCAGTCGAACACAGTATGTGTCAGGCAGAACTAACTAACTAACTAACTGGATTATTCATAAGCAGCTGTCAACCTGCAGTCAACTCAAAGCCAACACATTCTCCTCACATCATACATTTTATGGAATTAAAAATATATTAAAAAGTGATAGCGCAGAGTTATGAACACGCTGAATGCATGCTGCTTAAAAAAAAAAAAAAAAAAATTCCAAATGAATTACAACCAGCCGTTGTGTTTTCCTCCTTCAGAGTGACCAAATAAATCACCCTCACCATTATTAAACAGGTCATTTATTTTGATCCTTTTCTCGTAATATTTAAATTCTTACCTTTTTTAATTACACACTCTCAGGCTTTTTCTTTCTCTCCCCCTCCCCCCCCTCCTCATATCCTGAAGCACATGCTCATTTTGCTTCCTGTCATAACTGCAAATGGTGGATTCCATCATGAGGCTTTTAGTCCTGGGGGCGATGTGGAAACTCATTCCACTGTGATTCAAGGGCATCTCTCTTTTGTTTCTGGTTCACTGTAATCAACTTACGGTCTCATCAGCTGTCCAGATGTTTGCAGTGATTAAAGCTCATTCTTTATCTTTCTGTTTAGGAATGTTTACTTGAGATTTTATTAGTGTTTAAAAGTGATTAGATTTGTAGATCATCAACATCGCGGTTATCGCTTTTTTTGGATGTTGCGTGAGCCTGAACTTCTAAATCTCTAATGTCCTCACAAGCGAATATAAGTGAACAGGCAAATGTATGACAATATGTCCTATGTTTGTTGACAGCAGCGGGTAGCCCGAGAGCTTTGACTCCGCTGCTTATCTGAAATGACACAAGTAATTCCACGGAGGAGGACGACATTGTGACATCGGTTACCCGCAGTGCACATGGTGACGTAGCTGGTGGCGTGGGGGATGCTACGGCTAGGTGCGTGTTTTCTTTTTTGCATGTGTGCTAGCAGCTGCCCGCCGCTCGCACGACGGCCGGGTTCTAGAGTCGGCGCCGAGGCCACGGGGCTCAGATCTGTTGAGACTACGGAAAGAGAGGGGGGGGGGGGGGGATTGCTGCCAACAGAGAGAGAAGCTGCCAGGACCAAACATAACAGCGTGAGCAGCATAGGAAGAAAGTTTAGTGATGGTTGGAGTGAAAGTTTATTATTCATTTTCCCTCTCCTTCTGCTTACTTACCTCAATAAAAAAAACCTTCACCTTCACATGTGTGAGTTATAAGTTCCACATGATCGGCTGTGGAGCTGCTTATCAGAAAGAAGAAAAAGGGTAACGGATAAAGGCGCCGCAGAGTCGTGAAGGATACCTCCCACTCACCTTCCAGGAAAGCACTTTTTTCCCCCCCCACTCTTCACTTTGGAAAATGGCAACAAAAATATTTATTTACCTATTTACCCCTGTGCTGCTGCTGCCGCCGCAACAGGATGCACGCCAGCAAATGAGCAGACAATCAAACAAAAGACTTTCTCGAGTAGAGCGCAGACTTCTTACGCTCCCGCCTTGGCTTTTATCATTTCTACTTTACCCGAGTCTCTCCACCAGAGAAAAACAGCTGGCGTTCTGCTAAACACTCGCATTTGTGAGTTGTTCATCCCGTGCGAGTCGACTTCGGCTCTGACAGAAAAAGGAGGGAATGATTTAAAAATTGGATTCTGCATACACGGTACACGATGAGAATAAATCCGAAGGAGCTACGGTAGATATAAATCAAAAGTTTGTTTGCAGCCCTCATCCATTACGACACGGTTGAAAAAAGCAAGGGGGGGAGGGGGGGATTCAGAGACGTTCCTGCAGTTAGTGATGCACATATTTAAAAAGGGGAATATTTCTTTTTTGCTGTTTTGCCTCTGCAGCTGTACCAGTTTTTTTTTTTAAAAGCAAGCTTTACTTCTGTGCTGTATTTTTAGAGTAAGTCTTTACAGGCAGATCATTAAGCTATCTCCAAATGCCATGGGATGGATACATTGGAGGAAACGATGTGTGAAAGCACACCTGACCCCCCCCCCCCCCCCCCCCCTCTGTGCTCTACACCTCTAATAATCTCCCTACAGGCAAATCCTGTGAGGAAATAGGACACTGGGCAAGCTTAAACTATAGAAAATGTAAACTTAATGCCAGTACATGGATATATAATACTGTTGAATCATTACACTGGAGTATAAAAGTGGATATAGAAGTGTAAAGCTTTATTCTTTTCTTTTAACCTCCAGTCCCTTTCTTTACCCTTTCATTCCCCACCAGTCCATTCAATATGCTAAAACTTGATTGATTTCACCTCTGTTTATCTTAGTGGCTTATTCTATATTTTTTTCTTTTTTCATCTGCAGACATTTAATAGTGTGTCTATTCCTTATTTTCCCCCCCGTGCAACATTTCCAATTTTCCTAGTTTTCATGATACATGATAATGAGATGATGTCTAGCACAGTGATTGGCCCAGGAACATTCTCCTATGCTTCTATCTCAACACCACAGTTACAGTAATGAAACATTTATGATAGAAAATCATCTTTTTAGTTTTCAGATAATGTTACATTTAAAATTCAAATCTGACAGAGTAGTACTTGGAAAAGGAAATAAGTGTCAATTTAGTCGTAATTAACCGAGATGACGTATGGCGTAGACTGTCATCGTCTGTCATCGCATATTGAGCTGATGCTGCATTCATGTCACAGAGGATGGATGTCAGAGATGGGAAAGATTACAGTGTTAATTATTTACGAGCTTTCGTGTCATCGAGGCCAATCGCATATGATTATAGAGTTTATGTAAAGATGAAAACAACTACGCACTGACGATATAACACCACGCCATTCAATGGGGTTTATCGCACTGAGGGGTCTCAGTGTTTGTTTGGTTTTCAGGTACTTGTGTATTATGAAGTGCCACATTGGATATATTCAATTCTAGTTGTGGTATCGAACCTGGATGTTGACGTGAATACTATTTTCACGTCGGAAACTCATAATTACGATAACTCTGATGTGACACGAATGCAACACCAGTCCACTGAGCTCAATGTAGCGTTGATCTCATTCTACTAGGATGAGAGGAGGAGTGAGATTTAGTGGAATACAGCTGAACTTCCATTGGTGGAAACAATTTATTATCTGCCTCATTAAGTAAGAAGTAGCCTTATTGAGTGGAGAACTGCCCAAAAAACACTGTTCTCCTGGACACACATGGGCACGAGGAAAGTTGGACATTTCGAGAGGGGGGAAAATAGGGAATGGATCAATTATTAAATATGTGCCAAGATGGGGAAAAAAGAAAATGAAATAGCTGAAAAATAAAATGAGTAGCTGATAGAAAAACAGTTAAGTGGAATAAATTAAAATTTAATCGACAGTCAATGTTGGAGTACATTTAGCGAACGTTTTGTGCTTTATATCTTGCTGTTCTTGCACTTTTCATTTAAAATAACTGATGTGGATTTCCAGTTTTCTATTACGTATAAATATAAATACTTTTTTTTAACCTATGACCTCTCTGTACAAGAGAGCTCCCCCTTCTTGCCCTTTCCCTTTTTTTTTTTAGCTCATGGACTTCCTCTTCTTCCTGACCCCGACATGTCAGTTATCACCACTAACAACACTCCAGAGGCCTTGTTGGAGCACAGACTCCAACCTACCAGCCACTGTGGTGCGCTGCTACTCTCCAGCAACAGAGCTGTGATAATCTATAGCCATCGAATAGCTGTTTTCCAGGCCTTCTCCAGGCATGAATAATGAATAGAAGGCATTTCTGGTTGTTCTTTACCCACCAGCTTTGCGGTTAGAAAGATACTCTGAGGAGTTCTTTTTTTTTCCCCCTTTCCAAAGCCTGCACTCTGACTAAGATTGAAATCACATACGGTACAGTGGCATCTCTGGTCGACTGCGAGGGAGGCTGGTGGTTCGGTTCACCTCAGAGTGGACAGAGCAGAAGAAAGGAGAGTTAGATAAGGTGACTAAGTCATGAGACGATGCATTGTAGGTCAGTGTCCGACATTCACGGTGAAAACAAGGTGGATGTTAAACTCGGATTTATCTTTTCTAACGTTTAAAAAAAAAAAAAAAAGTCATTCTAGACCTCATGAAAAAATCATCACGTCTGGGAGGAATTTTTTAAAAGTTTTATACTTTATTTAAAGATTCATTCTTGAGGGGAAAAAAAGCATTTCTAGAGCGGTGGGGCGCACGGGGGAGGGAGGAGATGAAGTAAAGATACTTTCCTAACCACTGTCAAGGTTGAACGGAGAACACGGGGGGGCTGTGTGCGGGATACACGACAAATGTTGTCACTGAGAGCGATCTTTGAATGTCAGCACTTCTGTCCCGCTCCAGCTGTTCCTTTTAAGGTATTTCCTCAACACTGCATTCGTCAGGCGCGGTGCAATGATGCGGTCGGGGCTATATTTGGGACGGCCCTGATGGCGGTGGAGGATACTGTGTGGATGTTATATATATATCATCCTGTTTGCTTGTTGTTTTGCAGCACCTCACTCCAGACACACAGTTGTGATGTGAAATCTTGTGTTCGACACCGTAGGATCGTCGGCGACTTTTCGCAGCGCCGCGGATCCTAGCGCACCGATCTACAGGCGCGTTTCCTGTTTCTTGTTTGTTTCACACATGGGTCGCTTTTATAATTTTTCCTTTCGCTATCTCCCACTAACACAGACACATACATTAAGATACTCACACACACATACATACACACACACACACATAAAACACAGATGAATATGCATATGCAACGCATTTTCTTAATCTGTTGAAAGAGAGACAGACTTTGGTGTACGCCGCTCGGTCTTTTGAGGTTCCATTATTTTTTCTCCGTGCTTCACTTGTCTTCCGCTCTCACGTGTGTTTCACAGACAACTCCGCGGCAAACACCTGCAAAATATACGGTATCTTCCAATCTCGACGTGGCAATTCTCCAAAGTCGTTTTCAATTATGCTTCAGTGGATTCTGCATTAGGGGAGAGATTGTGCAGCAGTTGTGCCTCGGGGTGAAAACATGGAAGGATGCAAGCTTGCGTCTATGTGTGTGTGTGTGTGTGTGTGTGCGTGCCTCCTTTGAGCATGACTGTGTGTATCCGCTTCAGTTGTGTGCGTCAAATAAAAGGGGGTGAGTGTATATTCCAACAGATAAACTGCTTGACAGCTTTTACATGATGACGCTCCTTGTTGAAATATGCTTTGCTGATGGTGGCAGTGATTATTAAAACTGCTGGATGTTCGCTGCTTTTACTGCGGCACACTCCCCCTTCACGCCTTTTTTTTCTCTTTTAGATCTAATATCACGACTTCTCATTCGCTTGGCATGCGGCAAATTTCAGAGCGTTTTTATATTGTCCTAAAAGGCTTTTTCTGGATATATATGTGTGCCTTGAATATCCATTTGCTGGAGGAAACACATGGAAAAATACTGTCTCTTTCCAACTGATGATATACTATGTAACATACTAGCTTTAGCAAAGCAGGGATCTCCTTCTGCTTTTAAACAAATCCCTTTTTAAACATTTGTGAAGTGAAGTTTTCGTGCATCGGTGGTAAGAAGTGATTTATTTATCCGTAAAGATGCAGGACTCTCTTTTCACAGAGCTTCCTGCAGATACTTCCTCCCCATCACTGTTAGTTTAGATGTTGGGGAACATTTCTCTAACTCTTGGGTAATGCCTCTATGTCATTAAAAAGTGATGCTGCATACAGCACATAGCATGGAATTACAATTGAAAGTCTGAATCTGATATACTCTCCAAAAAAATCTCATGACGCCACCTGGAAGTACTTGAAAACAAATGTCTCATTATCACATATATACCAATGACTTCTACATTGTTACTTCTTCTGACTCTTTCTTGCATAATAGAACATCACACAATCCATTAACCTATCAGAGAAGTCTATTTAAAGCGCCTGTTTTTCACTCAGGTGTCTCCAAGGTTGGGAAGATTACTTTGGAATTGCATTAGGTTATAGATTACTAGTTACTCTATTTAAAATGTAATAAGTAATGTAACTATTTCAATTACTTTTGAATTGACATATTACATTTGATGACTTTTCTAATTTTCTAACCGATGTTTTCAGCTGTTAGGGTAAGTGTTCCCATTAAGCACTGACATTTAGGGTTAGGGTTAGTTCCATGGAACTGGAACATGACTGAACTGTGATGATTTATAAGGGAGATCATTTCTTATAAAGCAAAATGTATCTCTCATTTGAAAATGTATTCATTAGTTCATGTAGATTTTGGAATATAAAATAAAGATATTTGATGAAAAAAGTCAAAGGTCTGTCATGGGCTTAATTGGTACTGTGACACCATTTAAGCCCATGTGTGCTCCAAATAAGCCCACGTCATGAATTATTTACTAAATATAAAAAAATATTGTCAAATAGTATATCAAATATATCAAATAATTAAAAACAGCAATACATGTATTCAGTAACATGTTAAATATTAAAAAAATGAGGAAAAAACCATCCTGAGCAAAATCTTAAAGGTCTGACATCAGATGTAATATCCTTTGTAATCATCAACATTTTCATCAGTAACTGTCATTTAATGACACATTTTATTTTCAGTAACTGTAACAGATTACAGTTACATTTATTTTGTAATTAAAGTATGTAACGCTGTTACATGTAATTAATTACTCACCAACACTGAGTGTCTCTTAGCATTAGTATAAAAGAAAGTACAATAAATGAAGTAACTTAACTGGGGCTGTGTACATTTTCTGCAAACAAAGACATAAAGATGCTACAGTCATATTAGAATTCTATATGTGGGAGCTTTAAATCACTTATGGTTACTGCTGGTCATCATAGGCCATTGATGTATTATCTATATTAGTAGGTGATATGGGTTAAGTCATTTATCATGATAGCTCTAGTTTCACATCGTAATTCCCATGTATATATATTGATACACTACATTTTATGGGGGGAAAAAATCAATAGTAAAACAGCTCATCTGGCAAATCTAATACCTGACAAGTCAAGCTACTTATCCCATTGCTGCAAAAAAGCCAATAATTGTCATAAAGCAGTCCAAATCATTGATTGATTTGCAACATTGCTACATTGGAATAACGTGCGTTCAGTGTAAGTGATGGGGCCCAAAAGGTCTCACACTTATATGTCCACACAATCATTTAATGCAAAAATGCATGTAAAAGTTGATGTGAAGCTTATATGTCATGTCCAGTGGAGAGCTGCCACTTTTACAGTCTTTTTAGCATCAAATTTCCTCTTAGTGTTTGGCACTTAAAAGACTGTGATGTTAAAAGAAGCTTCATATCATCTTCAGAACAATGCTTTTTTTGTCCCCCATCACTTACATTATAATTGCATGAAAGGATCCTCCAATAGCCAATATGAACAGGAGGAATGAATAGGGCAAGAACAAACAATTCCAGCCTATCTTTTAAATGTATACTGATTCATGGACTGATATTTTCAATGGTAAAACAGACATTTCAACATATATTGTAATCTTCTAATATGTTGTCGCTACTGATAAACAGTGTTATGCCTGACTCTGTTCTCTCTATACCCCTGGAGTGTTCAGTTTATTGCCCCATCTAATATGAAATTATTGGACCACTGCTGCTTTGAATGGGACCAAAATGCTTAAAGATAACCATTTTTGTCATGAAAGTGAACTATGACAAAGTGTTTCTGCCTGAATGTTGGCTAGAGAGTGTCAGCTTAGTGTTGTGTAATAAAACATTTAATAATCTTTTGGTTGAATGAAGTCTAACACTGGCTGCAAGCAACAGACTAATTGCCCCGAGCAACTAACCCATCCATTTATTCACCCATGTATTCCTTATCTGGCTCACAGGGAGGCTCGAGCCTTTCTCTTCATGCCTCTGATAAAATGGCAGTGAAACACCCTGAATGGGTCACCAGTCACTGCAGGGCCATGCAGGCAGACAAAAACATTACAAACTACCCTGTGGGCAGTTCTGACTCAGTAAGCATTGATTTTCAGTTTGTCTAGATGTCTCGAAATCTACTGTAGGTTCAAATTGGGCTAAATTTGGTTTGAAATTACGTATTTCAAACATGTAGTTTAAATATAATTAACATGCCCCTACTACACATTAACCCTGGTCTTTCCCTATCCTAAAACAGTTCAACCAAAACAATTAGTTGTCTACTCTTAATTGTATCTAAACCTACTAAGACCTAAGCTTTTGTTTGGTATGCATTTTTAATTTCTCCCAGATATTTGGGATTAGTAGGATCTGATAAGTACAAAACTAAGCATTGTCTTTGAACAGGAAGTCGTTTTTGAAAATAAACAAAAACGTCCTTATATGTTTACTATGGACTATTGCTAAAATTAGTCAAATGTATACAGCATATCAAACTACAAACATTATTAAGCATTTCAACCATTAACTTTGATAAGGTTTTGTACCTGGTGCACTTTTGTCTGGGGATCAGCTGTTGATTGACTTGACCAAATGCCTGCCATCTAATTTTTACACAGATGTTTACACTGTAATGTGCTTTTCTTACCACTAGGTGGCACAAACAAAGTGTGTACGAACGAGGACAACAGGTCAAAGTTAAGCAGAATGAGGTATAAGGTCCAGCAAACCCAAATTGTAATGTCCCCATATGAGGATGTAGGGTTGCAGTACATTAACCGTGCTTGATTTGCCATTAAACATAATCTTTCGTTAGCCTTAACCATAGAAGCTACATGCAGACATTGCTTCCTCTTCTAAACTAATGGCATTGACATACCAGTCAGTTTACATAGGGTTGTTTATGAATTCTACTTGAGGGAAGACCACCACTCTTCCAAAAAAATATTCTTTTGATGTTGGTGGTACAGTGCACTGTCCAACACGCCTGTCCAAAATCTCCTTAAGGCAACATCTACAATCATTACGTTTGTCTGTGTTTTCCTTTCATTTGTCACCTGCCTGTGAAGTGGTTGAAATGATGACTAAAACACACCGATTTTTAATCAAATGTGAACCTACGTGCATTTTGACCTGCAAATCACCAAATCAATGTCTACTGAGGTGGTTCAATTTTTCCTAAACTGCATGTGTTTGGAGTGGGAGGACATCAGAGCAGCAGAAAGAAACCCACACAAACATGCCGAAAACATCCACACAAACATATCCTCTTGCAGCTCAGTACTGTACTTCAAAATGAGTCTGCAAATGAATCCAGGGCACAGTAGTGTAGAAGGAGAGCATAAATGCCCAGCCAACCCTTTTCTTAGTAAATTAAGATTAATACAAAGATTTTCAGCTTGCCCAAATTCGGTGCCTCATACTCTCAGGCGTTTTGATGTGGCAACAGTTCTCTTTAGTTCTTTTCCTGGTCACCCAAAGTTCCCTGGATTCTATCCAGAGAGCAGGCTTGTGTCAAGGACCTGTGGCTGGAACAGAATTGGCTTTGTCATTCCCCTAGAGTCTGTTCCTGGGACTAAAGACTGCAACAATTCAGACAATCGCAGTGGAAATGTCTGCGACGCATTCAGGCGTCTCTACCTCTGACCCCTCAGCACTGCATAGAACGCTTCGGCTCACCAGTGCCAAGAATGTTTTTCAAGCGCAACAACTCAGCGAGTGTTCAGAGTCTTCAGGCTTGATTTTGCCGCAGGGTTCTCTGCTAAGAAACCTTTACTATCTGTCTCTCTCTGTCACTCTCCGAGGCCCCTGTGTCTGTGTGACTCTTTTCCTGAGGACAGACAATTGAGTTGTTGCTGCTTCGGTTCGACGCCGACAACCACCTGATGATGCTGTCATCTTCAGACCCCTGATGAATATTGATTTGCTGTTTTCTGTTCTCATTGTGCCTCTTTGTGAATGCATGCTAGTGCATAAGAAACAGTTTTTGTCGAGCAGCAAGTCAGTCAGGTTTACAGTCAGAGGAGTCAGATCAGTAACCTTTTGTGTTCCTTAGAAACAACATTGCAACAGGCTTCATTTCTCTTTAATTCTCGTACGCTTCAGGGTGATGTGTTTTGTTTGTACGAGCTTGAGAAACTAAGATGATTTGGTTGGAGTTTTCATCCTTCAGTCTTTGAAGTGCATGGCTTTTTTCCCCTCCGTCTCTCTCCCTGGAGCATGGTCAACGGTGTTGTACACCAACGCTGAATTGTTCTGCTTTACTGGCAGCCATCTGGCAAAACCTCACAAACATTCCCTAATGCAATTTCTGCCTGCCTTTTTTTTCCCAATCATTTGATGTTCACACACTGCAATGCACCGCGCTATATCTCTCTCTCCGGCACTTGAAAAAAAAACGGAGGACTTCAATTTACAAAAGAAAAATAACAGAAACCTCCACTTTGTGGCAGTTCAGAGACAGCAGGAGTCATTTTTGATACTTTTGATTTAGTTTCATTTCAAGAGGAAGTCACATTTTTGACCTGCTTTGCTAAAGCAGGAATATAAGTTGCTTTTGGTAAAACACTATTATCACTGAAAAAACTGAGAATATAAAAGAGTGTGATAGAAGTAGCTTTTGCATGTACTGTAATCGATTATGCTCTTTAAACACTGTACCCCCTACAACATAGTATTACCAGTGTGGTAAGTCTGTTTCATGGTCACAGACTTACTGAGGATCATCGACTCAAAAGAGTCTGATTTAACATCCTGAGTCAAATCTGCCTTAATCTCTTTTACTGATAGTCACAAAAAAACTCCAGCCGTTATCTTTCACCACAAGGCAGAGACAGACTTTAATTCTACAGGCAAGCTCACAAACTGCTTGTCTAAACAGAAATGGAAACAGGTTGCTTTTTGCAGAGAGCATACTGCTGTTGTGCCTCACACTGAATTGGTATGTAGAACACTCAAAGCAGCAGCAGTATTTCTTCGAGAAATCGTCTTTGAGAAACTTTGCCTTTTTATTTCTGCACGCACGGCGACCAGACAGAACAAGAAGTAAACAAGAGTCTCAATGGACCGAGCTGATGGGGAGGAAACGACTGAAACATACGTCAATGAAGTACAGGAGCTCTGAATGAAAAGCACGGGCCTGGGTAAACATTGTAATCATATGTTGATTATGAGAAGAGGTTTGTTCCTGTGCAGATGCAATACAACCTTCGTTCTTTGAATAAAAGGCAGAATGCGCTCCTCTCATCCCTCAAACTTAAGAGTTCTCTGAGACTAGTGAAACAGCGGGGATGCTGATTACAGGACAGAGCAAACGTTCTCCCATCAGCCCACGATTGACGATAGTCAATTTGTCCCACAGCCAAACAGAAAATAGCCCTGCATATTGCAAAGTCTTTAAACAGAAAAATGTTTGTTATAAAGGCACAGTAGAGTTGCTGATAAATGCTTTAATGTTGTGTGGGATATTTTATGGGCACAGTATATCAGTGTATAAGCTCTATATTGCCGATGACATAGCAACCATGAATGTGCACGAACAACATTTGAAGTAAATTAATAAATATAAAGTCAATTCAGTCAGCTAAAAACTCTCAAATTGCCACAGATTCAGCACTATTTTCTTATTGCCCAACCCTAGCTTTTTAAAGGGCTCTGCTCTTTATTTCTGGACCTATGTCAGTGGTCTCCAACTCTGCTTCTGGAGAGCTACTGCCCTGCATGTTTTAGATATCTCCCCACTCTAACACATCTGATTCTAATTATTAACTCTTCATCAAGCAGCTGAAGCTTGTCAAACAGCTTGATAATGAGATCATTATTAGAATCAGGTGTGTTAGAGTGGGGAGATATCTAAAACATGCAGGGCAGTAGCTCTCCAGAAGCAGGGTTGGAGACCACCGACCTAGGTTGACAATAATTTACTAAGGCACTAACACTGTATTCTTTGAGGTGTCACTCAATGGTTTTACCAGGCCTACATCTGTTATGGAGGCAGCAGTGCCTCCAGATACGTTCCTGTCTGATGGTCACTGGACAGGCTCTCAGCCTGAATAGATACTACATCCAACCTATTCTTGTTGTAGTGAAGAATTGTGGTGGTCTGTATACTACACACACCCTGGGGTTTATCAACAGAACCACAGGTGGAAGTGGGAAGAGGATTTGTATTATCTTGGTTTAATTAAAACCAGTATCCTTAATGAATGAATCCTTAATAGTAATTAACACAATCTTAAAATCAGTTCTTAAATGCACAGACAACCAATGAAGAGAAAATAAGAACAAACAAGGTCCCAGTTCTTACTTCGGGTTAAAAGATTGGAAGTATTATGCCTTTTTTAAGGAAACAAGGCACTGCAGTAATTGATGTACTATGAAATATAAGCGCGGATAATCCTCTCTGCAACATCGGGAATGCTTAAAAATACAGCTCAGGTCAAATTGAACTTGTCAGTTCCTGAAGACTTAATGTGATTAGAGGGCCAAGGGCAGGCCAAAGTTTGCCGGAAACACGCTCAGCCTCTAACAAAGACTTTCAATTTGTCTAAATGTAACTGTAGGATTGCATTTGTAAAGCATTATAGCCACTAATTGGCTTTGACTGACCTGTTATGCAAAGTGTGAATTTAATGCATGTAAGAAAATATGTTATTCACCATACAGTGAACAAATAATAGGTCTCAGTAGTTAAATGTACAGCTCAACAACTTAACATCCCTCTCATCCCACTGCAATAAAGAGTAAAATTACCAGCTTCACACAGGACTATTGTAAAGACTACACATTTAGAAATTTGCTTGGGATTATTGTCCAGAGGCTGAACAGTGGTCCCATGTGGGAAAATAACGTACTATAAACCCTGTACCCTGTGGAGTTTTCTTGTAAACAAACACCAAAATGTGTTGTGTGCATCCCTTCTAGAATGAATTTCCCTCCCTGTTAAATAGTTGCAAAGCAGATGTTTTAGAACATTTGGAAAACCTGCACTTGCTCAGGTTTCTTCTCATGAATGTACAGGATACAAACAAAGTAAGAGCCTTCACATAGAAATGTTGCTCCACAGCGCTTACAGTGGTCAAATCACTACAGGGTACCTATACGCACCTAAAAGTCCTCCAGTGAAAACAGACTATAAATGAGATGGGGTTTGAGCTTGATTTTTAACGTCAAACTCACCCGTGACAGTCCACACAAACACAGTATTTTTCACATTTTGGGCACATTTATGCTTACAGCTAGAAGGACCTGCACACAGAAAGACCAGTGTCTGCTGAATGCAGCTGTTATAATCTATTGCCTTTTTGGATACGGTGTAACCACTGGGTCATTCTGTAGCCTTGACAGTGCCAACCTCGACCATTTTCCACTTCCATTTTCCCGTTTATGAACTGTTTCAAAGAGTTCGACGTGGGTGGAAACATTTCTTTTGACATTCTGCCACCTCCTTCTGTACAACCCGGTTCATTTCCTATTTCATATTGATTGAGCTTTCTCATGCTAGGTGTCACATTTAATCTCGGTCTGCGTTTGAGAGCTGACATCTCCATCTTTGTCCGAGCTATCGGCGTTTCCTTTTAAGACATCTAAGGATATGTATTACGGTGACTAGATGAAGGGCTAGGTGCTTGGCAGTAGTGCTAACTCAAGTTATACCAAAAACAACATATGTTTATTTGTTATTTATGAAGTGTCATCTAAAGCAGGTCCTACAGTGTAGTTCACTGCCCTTGTTCCAAATCAGGATCTTTCTCATTGAAGCACTTCTCCCCACAGCTCCACTTTAATATACAGTGGAAATGATGCTGTCTGTCTGACTCATTATTGTGCTTTGTAATCATAGCAACTACTGTGTCTCTGAGAGGCATTCAGGAATGAATTTGAATAAGAGAAATCTCTCTGCAATTTCACTGAAAGCCAGTTTCCAGTGAAGGAGCGCAGGCAGCACGACTGAGCTGACTGAAAGAGAGAAAGAACACTAAAATAGGTATCATCTTCACTTTCCTCATAACACCGTGAAGTAGACCGCAAATCTAAATGGGAGTTATGCCATAGTTGGGTGGTGGGTGCTCCTGTCCCCATAGAGAGACATATTTGAAATTACTGGGCACATCAATGCGGCTTCCATTGGGGAGAAAAAAGCAAAACGGAAAAGCGAGTACAGCCCTGTAAATGCTGTAATATTCTACTTGAAGGCAGATTTGGTAGTTACTAGTGATGATGGATTCCTGTAGAGTTTCTAGGGGACTAGGCTGGCTAACAGGCTCATTCCCACTGTTAAATTATTAAAGCCCATGGGCTCAGGAACATCCACATGTTTTTGCACTCGTCATATTTTATTTCATAGTAGTCATTGGGAGAGAATTAATTATTTACCGCGCCTGGTCCCTAGACATACTCGAATGGTTCATTTTTGTTGGCAGCCATAGATGATTGGTTAACCTTCTCTTTTTCTATTGCCAGATGTTTCCATCCTGCCCAGAGTGACTGTATATGTACAATACCATACCTGCCTCTATCCGCACTCTGTTTTACTGTAGGGTGTGATATTGCATTCTTTTTCATCACCTCGAAATAAATATCATTTGACATGAATCGTGCAATGTCCTGGTAATCCTCAGTCTGTTTGTTTACCCATTAGCTTTTCAGCAAACCTTCAGTCATCTTTTGTCTGGTTTATCTACAATAGCCTTTGGCTGCTTCTGACTGTAATCTCCCTTTTTTTTCTCCTCCATTCAGATCTACCGACTATGGCTCCACATACGAGAGAATGAATGACAAAGTCGGATCTAAAACCGTTTTGAGTTATCTCTACGTCTGCCCAACTAATAAGAGAAAGGTAAGATGCTGCAAGTGTTCATTAACATCAGTTTTCTGATTTGCTCCTGTCTCAATTCGCTGTTGATACTTTTTGCCATCAATGCTAAGTCAAAGTTTGATGTTTACCCATTGTGTTGATGAATTCAGTTACTGTATGTAAGGGCCCGACTGATGCTGGGTCTTCGGGGGCCAATGCTGATACCGATATTAAGTAATAAAAAAATTCCGATATCGATATATTGGCCGATAATCTTTTATATACAGAATATATACATAAACACACTTTTTTTTCTCCAAATGTGGTTACCATGGATGTAATGGAGGCTGTGATATTTTACAATTTAAGAATAAACCAAATGTTTTATGAAAATGACATCAGCACTCTGAAACAGTAAACTTCACTGGGAGTTTAATGTGTATATGTATTAAAACTTGTGTTCATTAATTAATTGAAAAAGGATCCAATATACATAAAATGCTGCCTGTATATCTTTAAAAAAAAAAAAAAAATTGACACATATCGGACAGTATAAACACTGATACTGATATATCTGTGATAGGCCAATATCGGTTGACCAATATATCGGTCGGGCCCTACTTGTATAACACTGTACATTTTTACCACACTTAGTTTTATCAGTACAACAATAGAGTGAAGTCATACTCACCAATCTGTTGAATTATTCCAGTCACTTCCAATTAGCAGTTTTTCTTAAATTGGTGTTAAATACAAGTCAATGTAACTCTATTTCCAGCACAGATATTTCATATTAAAAGCAGATGGGGGGGAAATCTTTCTTGTTCTTGCTTGTTCCAGGCTTTTAATTTGAAACATTTACTGGAAATGTTGAGTTTTCTTCTCAGCAACTTCATGCTTATTGTAAAAACAGCAAAGTTAACAAGGTTGGAATCAATTCGTGAGTGAGGACTGTAGTAGTGAGAATGAACCGTTGTACTGATGGAATAAGCCTTGTGGAAGTACCAGCTATTGGTAGCTATTAGAGAAGAAGTAATTCTCTATTTTTACACACCTATTATTTGAGACTCAGCCGTTATTTGAAATGGATTTGGGTACCTCCGGTATGCAGTTTTCTGTGGATATTGTGTTAGCCTGCGGCATTGCCTCTCTGCAAAATACAAGTCGTGAGCAATATTACACACAGGATTCAGGTATATGTATTCTTTCCTACATAGAAAATGTTTCTGCAAACCACCCACATAAGGAAGTCAGGCACAAAAAAAGCACTGCCAGCTGCCAACCGTCTGCCAACTTCTTTCTGCTGCCTTCTGAGTTGTGTCAATTATATTTGACTTACTAAGAATTTAGTTAACTGATCAGTATATGGTTTACACTTCATTTCTACCATCTGTCTCAGTTTTCTCTTCATTTAATGGAGAAAAATAAATAGTGACAGAAGCATCTTCACCTCCCCGTTATTAAAAATCACATTCAGCCTTTAATCTGGCTGATTTTAACTGCGCAGGTAACTGATCTTCTAAAGGATTACACTCATTTATGCATCACACACTTTATATCCACGTATAGGAAACACTCTTAACCCCTTACACTATCCTTTACTGTGATTCACAACTCGCAGTATCAGGCAGTAAATGTGATTTGCCCTTGTGTGTGTGGTGAACTCCACCCGTCTGGTGCTTCGAGCGCAATTTTGATAGACAAGTGGAATCGTAGCCAAGAGGTCAGAGTGCTGTAAGCAGCCCAGTTACAGTAATCTCCATCTGTACACCAGACCGCCTCTTGGCTGTTTCTGTATCAATATGTTTTCAGTACTGTAGTTAAAAATAAGACCATAAGCTACATATATATATTTTTTTTTTTTTAATTAAAAAATTGCTAATTTGACCAAACTCATGTTAGCGTCCCACTGCTAATTATAACAGACTGTATGCATATGGAGGAAATGACATTTGCATAGTGTTAAACCGATCTGTTCCTCTGGTAGAACAAGTGTTGGAGATATTACTATTACAGCTTTACAGGGAGTTCGACATGATAATTAGTTGCAATAATAAGTCCTTGCTAAGTCTAATACGTCTTTCTGAGTATTTTCAATGGATTTTATAAGCATGTCTGAGCTATCACTCATTACATTTGCAATCAATTAGCAATTTACATGAAATTCATTTTAAAAACAATGTAGCATATAATGGATGATTCGTAACTTAAAGATGTGTTATGTGACATGTGTATTAGAAATTCCACCAAACTAAAAGCATGTAAGAAATTAACTCTTCTTTCTGAATCAATTAAGTAATGCAACATCATAACTGCTCTCACTATCATATTCTATGCATCTGTAAATTGTCACCTTTTTTGTTACACCTTAGTTTTTTAATATTTTTGTTAAGTCATTGTATGTATTTGTGTGTATTTATTTCCTCTTAAGTTTTTATGTTGTATGTCTTACCCATGGAGGGCCACTCAACAAGCCCTTATTGGTTTTATTGGCTCCTCCTGCAACATTTCTTTTTAGTTAATTATTGTTCTCTTTTCTTAATCTCAAAAAATTCTGCATGTATTTTTTGTATTGTGTTTTTCTCATCATTTGAAATTAATAAACATAAATAAGACATAACATAGTCTTACATTTAAAAATTAAAAATTGATTACATAAGCTATAAAATGCTTCTTTGATCAGATTATTACATTCAGTCTTACTTTGTCTGATATGACCAATAGCTAATGGTGGCTAATGTTAGCTAATGTTCGCAAACTTTAAATTAGCATTAAAGTTTGGTCATTGACTTTATGACTATTCTCGACTTGTGCCACTGCTACATTTACATACATGGTCACATTTACCAGATACATGTTTCAGTGGTTTTATCTCAGTGGTGAAACACGCTCTACCTCGACAGAAGACATGTTTGATATTTTCTGCTTGTGGTTCCACTACACAAGTCACGTTGTGCCCTTTAACTGCTACTCATGGCCACAGACTATAGTTGCTGTAAAATATGTATAAAAAGGCCATGACACAGCAACAGAAAATCTAACAAATGGTTGTTTTTTTGGTTGTATTATATGCAGGAGAGGTAGAAATGAAATCATTTTTTCCTTTGTTTTGAATGTAGACTTGTTTTTTCCAGAATAAAACAAGATAAATTGATGGCACTTTGCACAGATTCAAGGACCCATGAAAATTTGAAACCATAGGACATCAGCATAATGGCGTGGCAAAGAACAAGTCATGGCCACCTTGTAATAGAGTTGAGAATTTTTCTGCAATACTACAGCTGTTGCATAACAACAACAATAAAAAAAAAAAGTTATGCTGGCTTCAGGTTGACCTGACTGGTCAAATATAAAGACTGACAAAAAAATAAAGCATGACATGCCGGGAGGTGCTCAGGTTGATCAGCCTCACTTTTGCAAGGCTGAGCCAAGGTACTGACCATGAACACGTTTGCATGATGCAGTAGTTAATAGGATCTGTTGAGCTAAACCACGACAGGGAGAGGAACAGATCATAGCCGCCGCTGATTACTCTTCATGACTCACTCCCCCTGTCTGTTTTTATGTGGTGAAAAATGTAATTCCACATCAAGGGCAAAGCAGGAATATAGTCCCTTAGATTGTCTGTCACTGATGTGACATACTTTTTCATTTTTACTTCAGTTATAAGGTTAGATAAACTTAAATAAATTAAAAAAATAATTCACACTCAATTCACACAATATACAGGTCAGTGACAAATACGTTTTAGCAAGATGAGATATTCAAAAATGATAAAATGTTAAATATCGTCTTAAAAGCAGCATCAGGTTTGTTAAAATGTACAATTTGTATTTTTGTTGGTTTTATATAATTTGAAATGAGATTTGCAAAGAAAAATAAATCCAAACCAAAAAAACCCCAAAAGTAAGACTGAATGCTCCTGAAAATGTCAAATGGTGTAACCACAAGATTTGTATTTTGACATTTACATTTTAAAGCACTTTGTCAATATTGAGCAGGACATATCCTAAAAACACCAATTTTTTCTACA
The DNA here is from genome assembly GCF_963691925.1 of Scomber scombrus. NCBI lineage: Eukaryota > Metazoa > Chordata > Actinopteri > Scombriformes > Scombridae > Scomber > Scomber scombrus. The sequence continues at coordinate 3,951,262 of NC_084971.1, read as the reverse complement.
TTAGTTTTTTTTTTAAATGGGTAAAATAAGTTAAATGTTGTTCAGTTGCAAAAGTGGATTATATTTATTCCACATTTTAGTATTTTCCTGTATATAATCCGATTTTTATGGTAAAATATTGGTTACACCAATTGACACTGGGTTGCATCACATCGTTGACCCGTATACAATGTATAAACACCTAGGACCAGCACTGTCCTGAGATCAGTTTCACCAAACGTATGTAGAATGAAAACAAGATATTAGATCCTTGATGAAACAAACTGAAGAAAAAACAATGTTTTACTGCGTGCATGTTACTGTGTAAGTGAGTCATGACATCCAAGACCTAGCTATCTCACGAGAATATTTTGCTTTAATGGTTGACCTCTGGCTCAGCCTGTGGACCAGTTCTCCCTGTGCACCTTATCTCTAATCTAATTATTTCGATTTGCCATCCGCTAGATGGATGAAAGTTTTCCTGTATGCTGGCTACATTCCTTTGTAGCCTTCTTGCATCTGAGTGGCCTTATTTAGCATCCGTGTGTGTTCTGCCAGATAAAAAGAGATGCCCAATCACTCACTGTAAGATATAATCGTCTGCTGCTCTTTGAAATATTCCTTTCAAACACAATAAAGGAATCATTATATGTCCACTGCAGCAATTCGGAGGAGCATATGTAGAATTTTTTTTTTCTTTTACATTGTCCAAGGAATAAGCTGCAGCTGTGACCTTTTACAATGTCACATTATAGATCTGAATGATAGTAATGACATTTAGCGCAAAGCCTCTGAAAATGACACCTCCCATGAATCTTTCTCAGCTAAATTTTGATGTCTTTCTTCCCGAGCTCTGTGCTCGCTCAGTGTTCGAACAGCTTGATTGAACGCTCGGTAGATTAGGTTAATTTAAAAATAAAGACATGCACGCTTAAAATGCCATTGAGGAAGCGAGACAGTGAAAACATGATAGCTAAATGCGGGTGATTAAGTCTTGATCCATGGTTAATGAGCATATTGCAGCGATAACTCTGTTAAAACCTTCCGTCAAAGACACGCTAAGCTCAATTGATCTGGTGTGACGTGATTCATTTGCTGCAGGGTGTCTCTCTCTCTCTCCCCCCCCCCCATCTCTGATCCATACCTCCACTTACTTCATGATCTGACAACTACCGGCTTCTATCTCTGTGCTCCAGCTTATGCACAGCTCAACATCAGGCTGATAAAACACAAAAGGTTATCCCTCCAACCCCTATCGATTTACCATTGTTACCCTCCCCGCTCGGCCCCCCCCACCCCCCGCTTCCTCGAAAAACGAGTGGACGCCGTGAGCGAAATCTTAATCGCCCCTATGCTGATGCTATTGGTCTCTGTGATTTTGGAAGTGAGTAATTATTGTTTGTGGGTGATTGTTTTAGTAAGGCTGGAGCAGAAATTGGCTGCCGCTCCGTGTACCCCGCCTTTATATTGGCTTTGAATTGTTTGCGGGGTTCTTTCTAATTGCAAGGGGGACAGACAGAAACTGGCTGGTTTTACGATAGTCGTGTAAGGTCGGGGGAAGTAATGTGGCTGTTTTCACACTTACATGGCAGTAAATGAGTAATGTGAATGTGATGATACTTTCTAGGCCCTGTTCCCAGTATTAAAGAAGCACTTCCTGAATCAAGGCTTGAGAATCAAGGCTTGAGAAACAATGAGCATAAAGAACTGCAATTGAAAGTTATAGTATTATTGGAGAGTGTAGAGAGGGGTACACAACACTCAATCAGTTCAAGGCTTAAATAAAGAGCATTGGTAGTTTAATTAGATTATAAAATTCATGTGCAAACGCCTTTTCAAGGCATTTCTACATTTCTATTTAACTACTACTTACTCTAATATTCTAGAATATGATTACTGCTTAAAAACTGTAAATTACATCTGACAAGCCTCTACAATACTGGCAGATATCAGGAGGCCTTGGCATTACACAGTGACAGGTAATGAATGGCAAGATGGGCCAGCCCGGGCCAATGAGAAATCCAGGTTCAGAATGTGCTGGCTGTTTATTGGCTCTTAATGAAAAACTATTTATCTAAATCACCACCAGGGAGGGTTTGTGGTTAAATCTGTGGAAAGAGGACTAGCATTTGTGTCAGTGACAAATGCGCTGCTGTTTTTCCAATTCAAATAGAATTGACGAGAGAAAACACAGCCAATTGGGCCTCAAGCGAAGTCACTATGCCCACAGTCTTGCAGCACAATCCACACAGAGGTATGGATGTGTGCAGATTAAACTAGATGAAAGACTCAAGTCAAGTAATGCTGCTTTTAGACAGCAGAAGACTGAACATCGGATTTACATGTGTCAGGTTCTCCAAACTGGGTTGCACCATATCATGACATTCATGATAACACCAGTACAAATGTTAATGTGATAAAACAAATTACTTTGACTTTTACTTGACCATGATGATTTTACTGTTGTAATGGGTTGAAATGGAGCCCATTTTGAAGTCATTTATAAAGGACTATGACTTATAATTAGTCTTAATTATAGTTCCACTGCTGATTGTTTTTTACTTTAATTAATAAGTTGATTGGTGGGTTATGTAAAATAATCAGAAAATAATGATAATAATGATAAATAACATCAAATGTAATGCCTTAACTCCTACAATTCCAGACATTTTAAGACTTTTAATCATGACTATGTACAACAGCAACACACACACAAAGATAAAGTATGGTACAACATTTCAAAAACTGAATAACTTTACTACTGTGGAAGAAGTTTGACAACATGAACCTGTCCTGGCTGCACTACAGTACAGTTTGAGTTTGGTCCTGCTGCTAATTTAGCTCAGGTGGTGATGTTTCATGTTTTACCCAACACGATCTGTACTGGTCTACACTTAAAAGTTCAATGTTGACCAGCTGAGCTCAGATGACTATGCTTAGTACAGCAGGGCCTTTTGCATCAATAGGCCATATTTCCACCCTCCCAACTGTCCACAAAACAATTAAATCAGCTTTAATACAGAAACAAACATTAGATTTTACATGCCAATATGAAAATATGTCCATTGTCCGATTCAAAAGAATACAATTTTCTTAAAATATATTACACACCTATTCAAACACCTCTTTTTTTTATTCAAAAAGGAATTCCTGTGACCATTTTATCTGCTTCCACAAAGACTCTGAATGTCATTAGCTGAAAGAAATATGCATTGAGGAATTCCTGCTCTTATTGAATTCTTTAGTAACTGTGATAGCTCTGGCAGAAATATCCCAAGCATGAAATTAGGGCCTCTACCACAGTTGCAATGTTAAATTTGAAATTAGAATTTTATTGGAAGGAGAAATGCAAAGAAATGACATGCTAAGGGACTAGCTGATAAAGACAGTGACATACTGTATATGTAGATTAATGCACGGCTGCTTAATACCTTGTTTGTAGAAGTTAATTGTGACTCGACTACATGCTCCATAACCTCGCCGTAATATATTACAACCAGCCTGCGTCAAGTGTTCTTTTTTTGGTGTGTCTCGGTTGACACAGCAGCTCACGTTTTATTGCTGTGAACAACCTTGATCGTATTTTGTAGAGAGATGATGAAAACTCTCAGCGTTCACCTCGGAGTGCACAGGAGGAGCCGCAGAGCCATCGCAACAGAAGCGCCAGAGTCACACTCATGAAATGAAGTAGGAAAAATCTAGTGGAGTTGTTTGCCAAGCGTAAGCCTGACGTGTGCCAAAAAAGCCAGGCCTTTTTTTTCTGCTGACGCTGCCCCCCCTCCCGCCTCTAACGTCTCTCTTCTACCTTCTCTCATCTCCTTTCCCCATCTCTCTACATCTTTACTCGCCCTTCAAACCCCTTTTCTTCTCCCCTCTTCCAAAAAACTCACACCTATACTCCCTGCGCATATGTCTCTCCTTCGTTCTTCTACTTCTCTCTTGTCTCCTTGCTCTCAGATTATGGTGTTGACTGATCCGGAGTTTGAGAGCAGTGTGCTCATCAGCTCTGATGAGGGAGCCAGTTACCAGAAGTACCGCCTCACTTTCTACATCCTGAGCCTTTTATTCCACCCAACGGAAGAGGACTGGGCCTTAGCCTATAGTCATGACCAGAAGGTGAGATTGTGCTTAATGTCATCTTTCTTTATCTTTCTGTCCCACAATTAGCATTTAATTACCTCTCTACATTTGTATTATATACAGAACATATTCACAAGGGCCCATGCTTTTCATCTATTTAGCTAATTATCTTGATAGTAGAGTATTTATTCACTGTCTGAATATGAATCTTGATGAATAACATAAATTGTAAAACAGTGGTTTGAGCCTTTATTTCCATCAAATAAAGGGAAAAACATCTTTATTTGAGAAAGGGTATTATTACAGTCCTTTGTTTCTTCAGTATATTCACATATTATTTATGTATATATTACTATATTATAGAAAGAAGCCTGTCTTGACACTACTGACCTTTGAGGAAACAGACAGAACTATCAAAAATATATATTTTTTTAAATGCAGGACACCAGTACAAATATAGATATCCTATCTTTAATTATTTTGCCACAAACAAAACTAGCCGCCGCCAGTCACCATGTCGAAATTTTCCGATACTGGTGTACCAATTACTTTGCAGAGATTTATTTGTGAAACCTTAACGTAACAGTTTCCATAATTATACAGTAGAGTCTTCTCAAAAAGTAGCTTATGCTGATCAGAAACTTATTTTGACCCGTGCATACCTGGTATTAGCACGTGATCTGTATTTGGGAACATTATCTGGATCGTAACATCTGCTGTTGCATTTACACCTGGTATCAATAGGAACTCTTCGTTATCTTGATTCTACCCACGTCGTGCCTGGAAGTCAATATGCAGATTAGCTAGGCAGGGCTGGCTGACTCTGTCAAGAAACATGGCAAGTTCCAGGTCAAGGGAGGTAATGCTTTAGATATGCAACATTCATTTTTATTTAAGGGAAAACTAAAACTAATGCTACGACTCTCTTTTGCCAGGCTTCCTTAACCAAGCAGGAAGAGGTGGAGTTATGTGACCTCTTACCTTCTTGGGTGGATTTTCTTGTAAGAATGTGGTCACACTGTATTGATTACATTTACATTTGGCTAAGATCCACAGTGAGAGCCTTCAGATGTTGTCTGAACAATTCATCGTTCAAAGTGTAAATGGTGGCATTAACAACATTTTGCTGGTCAGTTCTCAGACATTTCATCAACTTTTGTAGTCTACAGAACAACTTTATTGTTAGACCAACGCGTTTCAGCTCATGACAATCATCAGGGTCATCATAAAACAACAACAAGCATCCAGACATTTATTAGCCAACAGGCTATCTATCAAGATGGGTTGGGTATATAGTCATGTGACTTCAAGACAATCATTATCCTAGACAGCCAGGGAGGTATGGGGAGTTTCCAATCAGCATTGGTGTAAGTAATAATTATAAAGTTGTTCTGTATACTACAAGTGTTATTAGAGCTTTAACATTTCAAGCCTTTTTTCCCCGTGTCAATGCAATTGGAAGTAGATGAAGTTGTGAGAGAAACCTTTTTTCTGGTTCTTTCATTGTCAACATTTGCAGGAAGTGTTGAGTTTCAGCAGCTCAACAGCTGCTTAACGTTGACCGAGCATCGAAACTGCAATGGATCAGAATGACTTAGTCAGTGAGAACAGAAATAATGATTAGGAAATGTAGGTTATACTTAATTCATCGCCTGAACCATAACAGTAAAGGTGCAGGTAATTTGTTTTTCCTCCAGTTTTATTTGGAACTGTCCCATTTCGTTAGAGCAGAGCACAGCTCCAGCTATGTTTTGAGGCCGGCTTTTATTTTGAGTTTTGACTTTTATTTCAGAGATATTGGAATACCAGTCTATACCGGTCTTCGTCATAGTGTCACCTTCACTGGACTTTGTCACACTGTGGAACTCTGCACACCATCGTCACACAGTGCTCTAAGATTGTACCCAGCAAAGGTCAATGGCTCTGTCCTGAGGGCCAAAGTGATCTCCCTACAGGGGGAGGCATGGTTGCGGAAGGGTGATGATTGGTGAACAGTGGTGGCCGTATCAAATCTGACAACGGCAAACCTTTGAAAAGGTTGTCACCGCATGAGCCAATGTCAGATAGGAGTTATAACAATGGGCGAACAATTCACATCTACATGCATACATGAATTCAGCAAGTGAATACAGTACTAGGACATAACAGTAGATTATGTTTACTATATTAAGGTTTTCTGATTTATTTTCCATCTTTTTAATTGGGTGTACTATATGCAATCTAAATATTATGATTCTGGCTAATTGGGTAATATTTATGATTTGCTTTTACAGAATCATTCCTTCTTCTACGGTCTCTCATCTACCTCTGAATCTTATTTTCACACATGGGTCACAAGAAACCAAAAAAAGGTTACGAGGACCATCATTTTAACTTGAACTCCATTATTTTGCTCCAGCGTTATAACTCAGCGTGAAGCCTCAAAAATTCTAATGCTGCTATTTTAGAGTAACTATTAGGATGAACAAGGTAGCCAGGTTCAAGAAGTTCAAATCCCTGTGAAGTTTAGGTAGGAGTATAGTTAAAAGAGAGGTGCTGTCTGCCTTCAGCCAAGGTTCTGGGCACGGAATTATACTGATGGATTGCTAGGAGTAAAAACAGCTCATCAGTCACTGCTGATACATTATTCCAAAACGGTCTTTTCTAATGTTAATTTAAAAACAGCCTTTAGCAGCTTACAGTTTCGACAAAAAATTACAGCGTATACAAAGTATGAGGTGCACCTGCTTCGCCCGTGAAATAGACTCACAAGATCAATGGCGGTAACAGCTATTGATCTCACTGATTAAATACATCTCAGTCACGAAGGTGGGGATATGCATCAAGCAGTGGGAGCGTTCAAGAAGGCTGAGGTGGCAAAGACAGAGATTTGGCAACTAGACGGTAACAAGGTAGTCGAGGTCATTGCGTGCAATTAAGATGACGGTATGTGCTATGTGAATATGACTAATGTGGCTTTAATTTGCATGAATTCTAGGACACCTCGGCACCCAAAGCAAAGGACCCAGACATGATTACCACCTCTGCTAGACCCATTTTCATTCCCCTCCTGAGTGTGTCATCTACATACTGCAACTACCTCCCCACGGCTGTTGTTGCAAATAAAGAATATGTTCTTCATCTAGTTAGTTAAAAGAGGTTTACACAGATATTATTGGTTGCTTAATTTGACCTGATTTCCCCTCGCAGCCCCTGACACTTCATCTCGACAGTCGAGCCAGCAGCAGGAAGCTTTAATATGCTCATTTTCAGCTCGTAACCGGCTAATAGTTTTCAGACTGGGTCACTCTGAATTTAATCAGCTATAAGTTGGTGCTTAGCTGTGGTTAACCGCAGCCCAGAGGACTTAAAATTGAGGCAGGAGTGAAACTCTTTAGTAAGACGTTGTATCTGTGTGAGTACAAATAAGCTAAGGTAAAGTATTTTGTTGTAATTCTTGATTCTCTTTTATGACAAAACCCCAATAGCATTCAGGTCAGGTCAGACCCCCTCCTCGAGTAAATGGAGATATTTTTAGATTTAGAACTCTAACTGACCTTTCCAGGCTTATCTCTTGACTGTGAGGGGGTCTGTGGAGACAATTACTCATTGATGTAGTCCCAAGTTGGCTTCTGAGAATAAGGCCAATGTTACTGCTGCCAAGTGAGTGAGTTATGTAAACAGCCTGACACAAGAGAAAAAGTAGAGAAACAAAGCTGCTCACGTAGAATAATAGGAGTCGTCTTCTTTTATTCCCTCTGAGCTGTCCGGTAGACTTGGCGTTAGCATATCTCGCGTCAAATCAGTTTCCTTTTTGAATAAAGCCCAGACAATAACAGGTGGAATGTGCTAATGTCACTTATTCACGAGAGACTCCTGTACCCTTTAGCTGAATTCAAAGCTCTAATACTTCTACTGGCGTGTTGACAGATCCTCATTAGTGTTTGAAGGATGCTACAGAGAAATCCATGGCTCTAAAATAAAAGAAGATAAACATAAAACCTTTATGTCATTTGCTATGGAATCGCGGGGATTTGCGAGCAGATCAAACACGGCAGATTATTACCATACCTCCCCTTCACGACTCAACAAACTTGAGAGAAAAGGCAGTGACTCTCTAACGGTCTGTGCAGTGATTAACTCATCCAATAATTGCATCAGAGACGAGTACAGTGCCGCACACTGTAATCACAAGTCGTTTTTGCAATATGCTATTTCCTCATGTGAATTTCTGACCTATGACTGAATGGAGTATTTCCGTAGCTGCTATTTGTCATTAATCATAAACATATTTGTTACCAACGTTAGGAGCCTCTATATCCCTTATGTTATTAAAGGGTACTGCAGCGTTGTAGTGTTGGAATGCGATAAAGTTCAGAGACTTGCGAGAGAAGTTACTGTCAACTCCGGTTTGTAAAGCAGACTTTTATTTTATAAAATTCTAAAAGCTTTCAGTCCACTGGTGAGATCACATCAAACCCTTATGACATCACCATGGTTATTTCACAGGCTGAATAGTGCATAAAAAAACTGTCCGAGTCCCCCGTTTACTTTCTTTTTCTGCCTTTGTTTACAGTCGTATCATATTCTTGACATTTTAAATGATTTGGATTCAGCTATTCCACAAATAAGTCCATGACTGACATATTTTTGTTTTGCTCTCATGTTCTAAAAATGCTTCTGTCAGGCGCCTGTTGTGACTTTCCAGCACTCCTCTCAACAGCGGTCTCTGGCACGCGAGCGCACACACACACACACACACACACACACACACACACACACACACACACACACACACACACACACACACACACACACACACACAACACACAAACACACACATTCAGAAGGTGTATTTCCTGCTGGTCTGCTCCACTCTGACCAGCCTGAAGAAATACAAGTGGAACACTGACAAATTGAAATTCCCCCTCCTCGCATTTCTTTTGAACCCTAAACACCAGAGCAGCGAATAACCAAAGTTGCATTTTAGAGAGAAAAAAAAAAAAGAACCACAAGTGTATATTCACACTGCGAGCGTCGAGTTTAACGAGGGACAGGGGCTTTCATGGTTTGGCTCTAACCTCATAAAAAATCATCCACACGGTATTGCGCTGTGTATTCACTCCGCACCGCAATTGCATTACCCTAAGACGGCACAATACAAACCCTAGGTCCAAGCAAACATTTAATTTGCGTGTTTGTATTTCTACTGGAGGGGGCAGCTGCTAGAGCAGGGAACTGATGTCTCAGCGGCATTACTGAGTCTCAACTGGAACACATATGGGATTCATCCGACGCTCTCCGTGGCACTGAGCTGGCAGCCTGCTACAGACGGAAGGATTAATGTCATTAGTCAGGTGATAGATGGCTCCAAGTGAAACAGTAATAATACAATAGATCATGACTAAATGATCATAGAGGGAGCTGTCTACGGCAGGTTAATTCTAGAAGTGTGCTTGATATCGAGAAGAAAAAAGCACTTGCAGGATCATAATCAGTTTGTAGAAAAGCACACCCCTCGTATACAACATATGCACTATCAAACAGAGAGTAAACACCAAACACCAAACAAAAAAAAACATTATTACAAGCCTCAGACAGTTTGTGTGGGGGCGGTGCATCTGTGCAAGTGAGCGTGCATATGAAAAACTTCATGATATGAAGTTGAAATACAGCGAGATAGCGAGAGATGACACCGGGTCAAGCGTGGCTTGATTCATCAGGAAATGTTTGATTGTGGTTTTGTTGTGTCTGGTATGATGAAACAGGGAAAGGAGCTCCGAAATCAAAGGGAAATTATGGATACAGTGAAGCAGTGACGGCTACGTGGCAAAGAGAGGCAGGCAGAACAGATGGAGTAACTCGTTCTGATGGAATAGTAATCCGTTGTCAAAACAGCAGATGGAGGTGTGCTGCCAAGCCGATGGTGGAGTGTTGCAACGGCACTGAGGAGTGAGGAGAAGAAACTTTTTGCCTCTGTTGCCCTCACTAAAGATTTTACTTCAGTCTTTATATATAGCTCATTGATTTCATGGGAACAAAGCCACAATTGGACTGTGCTCTGTGTGCTTTAGGGCTTTTTTTGGAGTGAGTCTTTGTGTTATTACCAGTGGTGGAAAGTAACTAAGCATCTTTTTCCGAAGCACTGTACTTTTTAAAGTGGATATGAAGCAGTCAATAAAGTTAACATCATTTACTAAAAGACAATTCCACTCTAATCAATAATTATGTTACAAATATGACAGACATTATATCGTTTGTTACGTGGGTGACACCAGCTTGCAATACTATAACCTCAATGATAGAGAGCCACAGGATAGTAGAATACAAAAAGAAGGCCACTAATGTGTCGCTCCTGGATTTACTAATGAGTTTTATCGGGTTAAAATGGACGAAACAGTCTATTTTCATAAACTGCCAATGTAATGGAGAACAGTCCTGCTGTGCTGGCTAGTGGCACTAAACAGACAGAGCCCCCTCCAATGGGCGCTGACTCCAGGGTTTGCAGTCAACATTTTTTGGAGGAAGAGTACATAGAGGAGAAGACCTTTGAGTCAGGCAAGCCAGTGGTTTGCCAGACCAACAGAACAAAGCCTTAAGTTGCTCTGTATTAGTTTCACCGCCTATAAAATGTGCTCTACTGACCGCCCTACATACCCTGACAATAGTGGTACAGACTCATTGAATACATCTTTCACTTCGAACAACAGTTTTTATGAACACAGGTTCCCTACCACCCACCTCGACCCTGACACACACTCCAACATATGTCACCTAGCCAAAAGATTTCTATAGCATCTCTAGCAGCATAGAATGTATCTGATGGGAGCTTAGCTGAACAGTATTACGAACAAAATGACACGACGTTCAGTTTGAGGTGACCAAAATGAACCACGACCATTATAAACTACTGTATAATGTATTCACTTAAAACTCATCATTCCACACCATACATAGGTAGATTTCTCAGTCTGAGAAGGTCACCACAGATAATGTACCCACTAAAGAAATATGTTTTACTGTGACTCCAGATTTTCAAAGCAGTCAGTCACGCTTATAACCACTCCAGATTTTAGACTCTGATAAATGGATCATAATATGTGATAAATGGCTTGTGACACTATCTTGTACTTATAAGCAGATATAAGGGGCCACACACCCCTAAGTTCAAGGTTTTACTTGATATAATTTAAATTGCCAAATTTACATGGAGACGGCACCAATAAAAAACAAGAACCAACAGCAGTCAACCAAGTAAATTTCTGCTTTATCATCTAATGTTCTAGCCTGTATTGTAAATGGGCCTTGTGTCAAAATGTGTCATTTCGTTCTTGACCACAGTCAAAAAGTCCCATCAACTTATCCTCTAATCTAACACTATCTAACCTGGGGACCCCTGATAGATTAATCTGCTGCCCTTAATAGTGTCAGACCAGGCAATTACCCGAGGGTACAGTAGTACACTGGTATGCTGCATTGTATACCATAGTGTTATTATTTCATTATATCAAATGATTGTGCGATGGTCTCCTTTGGGAGGATGGCTTGGATGTAGTGAATGGCCTCTTTGCCCTTGGTAACACTCTTTGTCCTCTGAAGGTGTTTAGAATTCACCAGCTGAAGGAGGACCCTTTGATATTTCAACATTCATCTTAACCTTTATGTGTCTCTTACATGGCCACTGCTCTCCTTGAGCTGTGTGGGCCTGTCAGTCCACTTTTAGTTCTTCTCAGAGGAGAAACGTAGCTGTCAGGTGCGGGCGATAGAGAAAAGAGGCTGAAGGTGAGGGGGCTGTTAGCAGATACGTGTGTGTATGTGTGTGTGTGTATGTGAGGTAAAGGGGAGGGTTGGGTGAGAGAAAGGTAGGGACATAGGAACAGAGGGAAGGAAATGAACCAATAAATGAAGGCAAATGAAGATTGATGGATCATGCTTGAATTCTTATTAAACAACCCATCTCTATCTGTTATGGAGGCTTTGCTGACATCCTCCGTTGGCGCGGCAACAGATGAATAGATATCAGTTGATCTGTTTGTTGGCTTGTTTATCAGTTTTCAAACAGGCCTGCGGTGTATTCCCTCGCCGTCGGCCCCGCTGACGCTGCAGCCGAGCCAACCCCTGATATGACACGCAAAGTTAAAATCACTTCTTAGAATCAAACTCGTTCCCTTTTATCACACTGACAGAGGTAAAAAAAAAAAAAAACACTTTAACAGTTTGCATATTTCTGTTCTGTGGGGGGTGATGTGACAGTTTATATCATTCATTCCTCTTCTCTCTGCAGTGGCTGGCAGCACGATGGATGCAGGTTTTCCTCTGAGCTATTCTCTCACAGCAAGGAGTCAAGGTGTATGTTTTTAGGCTACAGGCAATTATGACATTTATTTTAGTCACCATCATCCCATGAGCAAATCTGTCAGTGAATGGAAACACAGGGCAGCAAGGGGGCACAAAACATATTCTATCAAACTTTTACTGGAAAGTAGTATGACTTCTGCCAGCTCTACGTGGCAGAAGAATGAATTAATAAGAATAAGTGCTTTCACTTTCAATCCATTTTTGTACAGTAGGAAGCCCCAAAACTGACATCATTGATTTTTACTTTGCAGTTGGAAAAACACTGGATTCAAATCAAATCAAAACTAACATGAAAAAAAATCATCTAAATTCAAGATCCAGTGTATTTGTTTGCTATTTTAGTTTATCTCACACAGGCTCTGCCCTCTACTGGACTCTCTGGGTAATACTCTCTCTACTCGCGCACTAAAATTTGCATTTACATAGTCGGCCAATCAGAACGCACCTATCGATTACATGTGACGCTTTGCTGCCACTCTCACCCTTCTAACTTCGAATTTGCTCATTGATTTTATCTCTCCACCAATGGAGATGCCACTGGAGCAAGCTTGGTCCTGCCTATCATGCCTTGACTTCATCACCACCACAGATGGACATCTCATCTGCTTCGCCTCAGTCAGGACCACACAGAGAGCTGCATATTGCAGCCACTTATCTGCGTGTACTGCTGAGGAAATCATCTGTTTCAATGCCAGCAATGGTGGGATCATTTTCGGCTTCACTGCGATGAAGCAACTCTGAACCTGAGATAGGTCTCTGCATCGATGATGAGTCCCTGTATCATCTGGTGCCTCCCTGCCACAAGATGCCTAAGCTGACACTGTTCCAGCAGCTTTGCAGATAGACAATGATGTCATCCTCACTGACTTTCGGAAATCCACCTCCAACTTCAGTTGGTTGTGAATTCCCGGAGGTTATGGCCATGGCAGCAGAGCTTGTAGGGCTTATTCTGCCTATTCTACCCAGACTGGTTAGCAGACCAGGGGAAGGCTTATTGCTCAACCAGCCTTTGTTTCACCTCCACTTCCAGACATTTGGCAGCGTGTTGAAGCATCCATGAAGGAGCCACTGAAAACGAAGCAGTCATGAATCTGATTTCCTTCCAGAAAGTGCAGGACAACAGGGAGACAGGATTTCCAAGTGTCATGCACTGTAGCTAGCCTACAGGCAGGTGGGTACGGACCCCCAAGCTGTCGTTCAAGCGTATTCCAAATGGGGTGTTACAGTGTCATGTTGAGGACAAATGCGTAGTAACGTCTTGGTCTATGCCTTGTCTGTTAATAAGGTTCTATCTCTTGGACATGGCGGGCTCCATTTCGAGGTCTGCACTATCAGGGGCGATTTAGTAGATTAGTAGGTGCGTCTCAATTTGCGAGCTTCATACATGCAAATTTCAGTGGCCAATTGTTTGGAGTAGATTATTACCCACATAGTCCAGTAGAGGGCTCTGCCTGTGTTCATAGAACTACATTTACTGTATCGTAACCTTATTTTTTGACTGTATCACAGGGTCTGCATTAGCAGATATAATATGCTCTGTTGTCATGGTACTGCAGATGTTTGAAGTTTCCATGGTTCTGAGGATGTTCTGTCCATGTTCACTGAAGGTTGACAATTCATTCTTGACCATTGTTGAAAGCTCCAAAATAAATGAGTACACAAACCTTGAGTTGAGATTGTTTTGTCAACTGCTGCTTTCAAGGTAAAAAAATGTAAACCTATCCCCATGAGCTTAACACAAACTTTGAAAAATCACATCCCAATATGTTTTGCATTTCTGGTTCATATATTTAATTTTTTGTGGTTATTATTTCATGATTATGGTGCTTTAGCCTGAATATGATTGACAATAACAGTTGAATGCACATGTTTCTTGGTATTTTCCACAGCAAACATTAGCAGCGAACTGAGGTAATCTCAAGAGACTAAGAGTCATAAGTGCAACAATACCATTTCTTTCTCTTATAAATCCACCTCAGGTAACATAAAAGAAAATGTTTCTGTGGATTTAAGTTGATTATGCATTATGAATTATTCAACATGTTCCAAATGCAGAATGACTCCTGTTCATTGTGTTTTATTGGTGGTAAGCATTTGCTGATGTTTGTATAGCACTTGCCAGAAAAATCAACGCATGGAAACTTGGTTTCTTCTGGTCTACTTGCAGTAATTATGCAAAAATAAAAACAATCATTATATTGTTATTTCAATGGGTATTTTCCTTTTATGCCTCCTTATTTCAGTGTTGCTATAGTTCTTTTTGGGGTAATTTGACTAACCTTGTACACAATCAAACAAAAGACACTGATTTTTATTAACCTTGTGTAATATATATAGTTCTTTAGTCAAAAAGGTTCCCTCAGGGTGTGACCTGTTTGTTTATTACCACTCCAAGACTAGTATTTTAGGACACCATTAGTAATTTACTAATTGGAGTGTGAAATTATAGGGAGTCTTCCATTATAAAATGCCATTGCACAAATAGGGAGGAGAGGATCAAAGATTTATGGTTCAAAAGTGCTGTGTTACCAGAAAAAAAATCTCTGTGCAATTTCCACCTCCCTAGTCTCAACCCCATTTCCCTTTTCCTTTCACAATCCCCCTAATGATCGTAACAGGCCTTGGAGCCCATAAATCTGAACAGTAGGGAAACTAAGTGTCTCATCATTATGCAGCCTCCACCTATCTGCTCAAAGAGCATCCATGTTAGGCCCCCAGGACAGAAGCAGCACTTGTTTAAATCTAATCTCATTTCACCGAACTCTTCATCACTTTTTTCCCCACTCTTGCACCCAATGATGTCCCCATGCCATATTGTTGTCTTATGTGTAATGGGAATAAGCTGAATTACTCTTCCGCTTGACTAATGGTGATGACTGAGTTAAGTTGACAGAGTCATTTTCAGTTAAGGTAATGTTGTTGCTGGCACTTGTTCCCTGAAGAAGTTATGAAGTCTGCCAGGAGGCTTCTGTTAGACAGTCATCACCTTGGCAAGATTGGGGTTCAAGTGTACATCTGTTCATGTCTGTGAATAGATACAAGCACAAATCTATACAGCCATGTGACATTACGTTGATCAAAATAAATCATAGCTCAGTGTAAGGACGTTTTTTTTCCTCCTCAACAACATGTCTAAAGCAACAATTCCAACTTAAACAACCGTATAGGTGGTTTGACCATGTGCACTTCAAAACAACCAATAGGAGCGTTTTCTAATCAGGCTCCTCTGTCAGCAGTAATTGGCAGGACAACATAACTTACTGGTGCTTTCCAAAACCATTACAAATAAAACGATGTTTAATGGTGTGAAAACGCTGTGGTTAAGGCCATTTAGAGTCACTCACAGAAAACATGACAATCAGTCTTTTAAAGTCACTGTAGTAAACATGACGCTCACAGTTGGAGCAGCAAAGTCCACTAGCTCACCTTTTTTGCAAGTTAGGATCTAACTGACCACCTAACCCGCCACCTCCAAATATGGAAATTGTCATCTTAGATCGGGATCCCACTGGGCGCATGTGTGCCGCATACCGGCTCTGATGCAGTTTTGTTCTGTCCTCCATACGGAGTCCTACCCCCCCTGGAGCATTTCAGAAGTGTTTTGACTGCGAGCAAGCCATCTGCCCTTTATATTAAGCTGCACTTTTAATAATGAAATTACAGCAGCGTAGTCAAAACTGAGCAAGTGCCTTCAGACTACTGTTATTCCTGCAGTAGCAGCGCAATGGCCCGATTTTGTTAAGTTGATAAGATTTTGCTGATTTGGTCATTTTCCTTGATTTTAGCACTTCTCCTATGGGCAAGTAGGCTACATAGTAAAATTCTTGCCCAGCTTGATCTGCTCTGTGGAGCTCGACACGGCTGTAAAAGGGGCTTCCGTCGAAAATAGACTAGGTATGTATGCCTAGTCTATAGAACAGAGGAGTAAATAGCGCTTCAGATGCGCTGTAGTGCTTCTGAAGTGCACTACAGCGCATCTGATTGCAATAACTAGTGGCCATGATAAACTGTGGTGGACACATCAAAGCCAGAACGTGGTGCACACACGTCAGGTGTATCTTACCGTTTTTCCTCAAATAGCCTTTATTTATCACAACTGCAGACAGTACCAGGTGTTTATATGAATCAGGCTTATATTGAAGGGATGCCTTTATTTCTAATCCCCTCAGTTTGAAAAGTATAGTTGCTCATATTTTAACGGGAAGCCTTATTTTCTGATCCGCTTCCATTTGCTCTGTTTAGTTTGTTACGGCTTTACTGCAAATCCACTTTTACCCAGCATTACCCTGGTTACTCATGCTTATGTAGTGTCGGCCTGTTTTTGGGGCCGGCCTTTATTTGTTTGTGTCGATCTAACCGTTATCGGAGACCTGGCTTTTAATTGACAATTTATCTTTTATTAGAGGAAATATGGTAGATTTATTACAGTTACTATATTCCTCTGTATACAAGGTGACCTGGAACTGTGGATACAGTTATTGCTGGAAACTGTACCTTTTTCTAAACAACTTGCAGTGCAATTTAGGAAAACATTTTTTTATGGATTTCTGTATTGTTTTAGTAACACACAAGATTGTGTGTTCTCTGGGGATTTGTAGGTATTGCCTCATCACATAACTCTAATTATATCCAATCTGTTGTCCAGTCTGTAGTTTCCATCTTTAATCCAATGTTAAATATGTGCTAGCCTGTCAAGACTAGAAAACTGTCTTTGGAATGGGCAAAAACATTTTTTGTCTAAATGCTGTGCAGAATTATACAGGAACAGGTGCAAGCACATCTGGATAAGCTGCCAGACTCTGTCGGGGTCTTAGGTTTTAGAGTTGGTGTTAGCAGTTGGTAGAATCAGCCTGTGAAGTGGAAAACTGCTCTGTCAAGGAAAATAGGCGAGATACTTTAGCTGCTAAGGTTGTGACTAGAAAAGGCTCCGAAGACAACTAAAACACAGCCCACTGCTGTGTAATTGCCATTCTTTTCCATTGCTGTTTTCTTAAGTTGCCTTCAGATGGTAAAAAAAAAAATGTGTTCTTTTCTTACCATGAGGTAGTGTGCAGAGCATAGTGCACACACTGGGTGCAAAGGCTCTCTACCTCCCCTGCTTGCATGTGTCACTTCTAGCTACATCACATACAGCTGTTACCTCATCGGTTGTGCTTTGAAAGACAGCAGCAACCGAGGTCGAAGTTGAAATAATTTGCGTCCTCTCTCCAAACAACGACATTTCTTCTGCTCATCACATGTAACAAGCATAGTAGCAGGCATACACAAACATATGTATGCCACCTTTTTTTTCTTCAAGACCAAAACACAAACAAAGTAATGTGCCTGCATACTTGTCTCCCTGAAAAAGTAACAAGATTTTCCATTATCTGCTCTCTTGGGAATGTAGCAGCCCACCTTAACTGAGAAAAGGAACCAGCATAACCGCCTCACTGAGAGAGCCGCACAGTCCCTTCAGTCCTTCAATATGCAAACATTGTTTGACTTAATCCACTCTAATGATGCAAATTTATGCTGTTAATTATTTCTAGCTGAATCGTATCCTGGCTAAACGTTTTCAGAAATGCAATGGGGACATCAGACTCAATAAAGTATTCAGGGAAAGAGGGATAAGACATTATTCAGGATTACTTTTTTTTTTTTTTTCTTTCTTTCATTCTTTTTCATTTGCATTGACTCCATAAAAATAATTTGCATTTTCCATTTTGTAGCATTACTAACACGGGTGATATTGTTGTCTGTGGCTATAGATTCTGGTATTGAGGAGTCCTCTTTAGATAAGCTCTTTTAATTCAAACCTTATTTAATAGGAAGCAGTGAGTGTACATCCCTGAGTGCTTTGCTTTCAGGATCATTCTGTGTCATTGTAATCCTCAGCTGACACCTTTTTGCCTGCTAAATATGATTCATTCATTTAAACCTCTGATATGTGACATATACATGTAAAAGGACATTATAGCCACATTCAGGGTAAAGCAGTTCATTGGTAGAAAAGTTATTTTTTATAACAGACCAATTATAGTTAAAAGTGGTTTCAAGCAGGGCTACTTTCCTCCACTGAAACGTACATTCTACTTAAGGTGCAGATCTCTATTTCTATAATATTACAGGACCATGGGCTCTTGACCAGCAGAACTGAAATAGTCAGATTTTAAAATGTACATTTAATATTTTTATGATTAAAGATAAAAAAAAGAGATATATACGTTTGATTGGGTACTGAGACACCATAGCATATATTTTAATTTCACCTGGACTTTATATAAAAATTGGTCACATAAAATGTGTGTGCTAATCAGAATGACACTTGGTAATGCCTTTCACGAAAAAAAACACAGTTACTGCAAATCTACCACAGTGAGTCTTTATGAAAAGGCCCTTCCTGCCCCCCTGTCTGAAAGATGGTATCGAGCTCGAGCCAAAAAAAGGCTGCTCAGCTGCTGCAGTGCATTTCTCAACTCAATGACTCTCCAGATGGCAGGTATCTTTAGTGCTCAGCTCCCTTGTCCTGAGCTGCGACAGCCCTGCTGCGCTCCACCGGGCTGCAGCGGGCCCTCCCTCCCAGGGTACTTTTAATGGACTTTAATTTGAAACACATGATCAGGACAATACAGACAGTGAACTTGCTAGCACAATGGAGATAATAAGGTTCTTTTCCATGCTTTTGGGCACAGCAATTCACAGCATAATTATTGCTAAGTGGTGGTGGTGGGGGGGTGGTGGCGACTGCCTGAAGGCCCAGGTTGATGAGAGCTACTTCCTACATGTCAACCTATACAGTACATGACAGGCTTAAATATAACGCACCGTAGGAATCTTCATTGAACTCCGATAACCAACGTTACACAGTAGATATCTGTGGATGTTTTTAACAAGCACATCCTATTACACATGCTTAGAAAGAACTGAAGTATATGTCTCACTGTCATCTGAGAGTACACATGATACCTGTGTGACTAGCAGGCAGGTGTTCTGCCTGTTATCATTTGTTATGTAGCTATAAGGCAACAAGATAGCATAATAAGGATTCATTGGGGGTACCCAGAAGAGATGGCGCAGTATGAAAGTGAGGACAAAGCCGGAGGGAATCCATTGGTTAGACTTGACTGGGTTAGTGTTTGACATTGATAATCATACAGGATATGTTCATTTGATGAGAGTGCACTGGCAGCGAGTAAAAACCACACTGTGTTTGTGTTGTAATGTACTTTTTGCTTTGTGAAATTAAAAGTAAATACACATAGAACTCTATAGATTTGTTCTTAGCTCAGAAAGAAGCACCTTTAGCACAGGCTGTAATAATAAGAGCTGTTGATCTTCGGCTCTGAATATTTCTTACATTTTATGTGATAATATGTCATTATCAACTATGGACCATTTGTGATTATTTGTAGACATAATTGCATTACACACCTTCATGACCTATGTTACATAAATGTACAGTGTCATCTTAATAGCATGACATTATGAGGTCAATGTGTTATGCTGTAAGCATAATAATCCCACTGATGTGCTGTCATCTCATATTAAAGCTTTCATCTTTCAAAGCTTCTTGACTGTCTGATCAGAGTAAACTGTGGCCTTTATTTATATATGACATCACATCTGTCACTATTATGAAAGTTTACGTTATGAAAGTCAAGGTTTATATGGAGCTTGAAACCTGACCTAGAAAAAGTTGTTTTACAGTAGTTATTTTTCATGTCACGGTCATAATCAGCAGGAGGTTTACTCAGTCGTCATGGAGTTTACGATTTCCTCCCGACTATTATCACGTGGCTCAAATTCCATGATGAAAACTTAGCCAGCTCCAAAGGAGAAAACTCCATCCTGTGATGGAAAAAAGCTTTGGAAAAACCTTTATTGAGACTGTTGCACCAAACAACTTTGAAATTGCCTTTCAATGGCTAAAACTGGAACCAGATGTCTAAACTCACCTGATCCCTCACTGGCTTCTCACAAGCAAAAAATAGCTAAATACGTTTGTTGGAAACACACCATGGAGGCGTAGTTACCGCTTCTGAAAATCAAACCCTGGGTCCTTTGCACTGGTGGGAGAGAATGTTACTTTCTTTTTTATCTTGTTATGGCTTCTGATGTTCGTGTGTGTCCGTTGAGAGAAAAGAGTGTCACTTTTAGAAGACAGATGAACTGAATCCTAAAAGTATCGCTTGTTTTTTTTTTTATCTGACAGAGATACAGTAGCAAGAAATGAGAAAGTTATACTCTTTACTCCCATGGCTTCTCACTCAGAACAATCCAAACAGTTAATTTGCATAGTCTTTTCCTATACCTCCCTCCATAGGATCATCCCCACTGCTGTGTACTTTCCACGCTCCATAAATTGTGGGGTATAAAAACCAGTCCTCCCCTTCCTTTCCATACGGATTATGCCAAGGCGATGCCAACAGACGCGATTTGATTCAGAGCACTGTACATAGATGCATCAAGAATTTATAGGAGACTTAATTAGGAGTTATAAAAGTGACTTATAGTAATTGTGTGGGACACAGGGGCCTATAATGTGGCAGTTATCATTTCCATAACTCCCAAGTCTTGATTCTCTTCTCAGAACTTTTATGTGTTGGTGGAGCTGTTTGTGCTTTGATGTTAATGCACAAAGCTTTTTTTTCTGGGTGGCGGAGTGTTGCCACGATACTGCAGAAAGAACAGCGCAAAATGAAAGGGACAAAAAAACGTATGCTTCGCTCTATGTTACTGCAGTGTGTCATAGCAAAGGTGTTATTCAGGTTTAAACACATTATCACAACATCAAGGAAAAAGCAATGAACAAAATTGGAATCGTATCTTGAAAGAAAGTCTCAAGGCTCTGGAGTGTATATTGTACCTTCTTTTTCTTGCCTTATATTTCGCAAAGCAATCAAAAGGTGCAGTTTATTGTTATCATTCTGCAAACTGTAAAGGAGGTCTGAAAGAGCTCACACAAATGTATGTTCAAGATGCAAACATGTGTAGGAGTGGATGGTTAAGATTGTCATTGCGAATACTCACGGCATGAAATATCATCTTTGGGTTCCACTTACACACAGTACAGCTAGATGATGGACCTATTCTGAGCTTGACTTGATTGTTTTCCAACTGGGGGAACATCTGGTAATGACACATCTGTCTATCAAACACCACACCTTTTTTGAAACGCAGATATGGGAAGTGATTAAGAGGTCGGGGAACCAAGCTATGAATCACCCAAATCATAAGAAAGCCTATATTTTCACTTTCTATCAAATGCTATCTTGATGTGCATACTGGTTTAGTGTTATTTTACAAGATTTCCAAAAGATTTCTTCCTCAATCACCGTGAACAATTTCCATTACTTTCCAATCAAGATCGAGTCCCCCCTAAAAATGATGGTAATGGGGTAATGAGTGACATTATTTCTGTAATAAAAATGTTGCTTTTAAATGGAATGTGTCAATGCTGTGAGCACCACATTTGAAGTCCCATCATAGTATTGATATTAATAAAGCTGAGACTCCACTAGTGGTAACATTGAAGAGACAATGGGTGACTTACTTTAAATGACAAGAAAAACACCAATATCGCTGACATTTAGCTTCTGGTTTGTAGCCACTGTAGGAATATTATACTTTTAATTAAAGTGTAACCTAGTCTGTGCATCATGTCCTTAAAGGTAATCTTGAATGTCTGGAGGAAACATTAAACACTGAATTCAATTCGATCTGATCAATTAATCAGTCTTATAACTGAAAGTTATTTTCAAAGCAGTCAGCTCTTTTTGGTGTGCTCAGACAAATCCCAACAACTTGTTAGGATAAATGAAGACATGTATTAATAGCTAAAGGTCTTGAGGATTAATGAAGCCTTTAAACTGAACTTGTCTCAATAAAAAATAAAGATACACACCTACTTGGTTGCTAAGAAAGAAAAGAGATGGTTTAATAAAAGAAACCGTCTTGGCTCATGAGTTTAAGACCAATCCCTTTGGTTGTTTTTATAGGTTTGGATAAAAGGGGCGGAGCTTTGAGTGTGTTTTTAACATTTTTGTGCCAAATTATTGATACAAATTTTTTTTTTTTGTTATTGGGAACGCTTAAGATGTGGTTGCCTTTGATTTAATTGGCAAATAACTTTTCTTTAACTGGGGAATTAAGTTTTAAACACAAATTCACACTTCAGATTCACTATGAATACTCCATGTCACATTGTATAATCTACTGTAAAACTATTACTGAATATAAACAGTTCAGCATCGTCTCATGTTTTTCATGTCTAGACATCCAACCTTCATTGATTCAACTTTTTCAAACCATCTAGTACTAAAACACAAGTTTTATACTATAATGAATTAAATGGAGTTAAAGCAATTATGTGACTACATTAAACTTTCAGAAACATAATTTCAAATATAAATTCAACTCAAGTCTTATTTCATAATAAGAATTGTGTTTTTACACTCTGTTATTATCTTCTGCCGTACGTCACATGATCTTGTGCAACATTATTCTGTGCAATATGCTATACTGCAACATCTTACCCTGTGTTGTCATGTATGTTTGTTTTTCTGTGCTTATTATGGATCTGCACTTTTAGCTCAAGACAAATTTCCTTCGGAACAATAAAGTTAATTTATTCTAATCTAATAATAAAAGAAAACTGAGAACTGAAACCTGAAATTCTTCACACGTAATATTTTACATGCCTATCATTGCAGAAAACTTTCAAATTATTACAATTCAACTACTTATCTATTCATCTGTTAATATTTGATTGTCTAAAAGGTTAACTGATCAAAAGTTAAACACGTAAGTGAATTTAAAATACCATTGCATAGTGACTAGATAATTATTCATTAACTTGTAACATTTAATATTCAATATGAAGTTCTAACCTACCAATAGGGGGCAGTATTGTCACAAGCAGTAAAAATGTAATAAAATCAAAAATCAGTATATCTCCTAAATAGATTACCAAGGTTCTACTATTCTTCATGCAGTTTATATGACGAACAACATCACATGATTTGCATAAAGCCGCATTGTGTCCTACAACGTTACCAGGGGAAACAACACAAACAATGGGAGATGCATTGGCACGATCCCCACATTTTTATCCACTTTTATTTCCCACTGCCTCCAGTCAAATCCATAATGTCTCATTTAATTGCAAAAATGGAGCAGACAGACTGTCAGTGGAGTGCATTGTTGCAGGTGGTAGTGATCAGGATCTCTGCAGGTGCAGGTGGGAGTAGTGTGGTGCATCTGGTAATGGTCGTAAATCCTTTGGGAATGGATGGTTGGAGGGTTGGAGAAAAAAAAACAGTCCGCACTGGCCACCTGTCATTAGTTGCACAAGTCCAACACATTTTATCATGTGCTGTGAGAAAAGTATATGGGGTTCTCTGTCTGTCAGCTTTTTCCAGCTCACAGTTAGAGTTACAGAAATACATGACTCTGTACAGACTCTGTCTGTGACTGACAATCAGTAGATGTGGTAGATGGCTTCACTCCTAACAAGTAGCTTCTACTAGTTTGCAGCAGAAAACTAGCAGTAGGGTCAGTTTTTCTGTTGTGTTTGTAGGAGCAGGTTGGCCATTCCCGAAACATTGAAAACCCATGTCGTTCTGTTCACAGGGGACATGTCTTTGCACCACCACCACTAAGATTCCTCTTTTAATTGATTTCAAGGGTAGACAGCTGCTGTAGCACAGTCATTCATCATTTATTCTGATTCATATTTCATCTCGAGCAAAAGTGCACTTCCACCAGGCTTTAAATAGTTGGATAGCAACAGCAAATGCAATAACGTGCATTCCCGAAAGCATTCCCTGCACACCTCTAAAAGAAGAAAAAAAAAAATCATGAAAAGGCTTCATGAAATTCAGCTTTCGATGGCTGATACGTAAGCTCTCCTGTGAGAGACCGAAGTTTGAATCAATTCATTTTCTCGTTTAGATTCCAGCTGTGTTTGCGTTTCCATCTGTGATTTACTTCATTTCCTATATGTAGATTTGTTTCCTGTAACGTACAAGTCGAGGCTACAAGAGGAAAAACCAATGTAGACCAATCCATAAACCTTTAGATTTATTCTCTAAACATATACAGCCAAATCCAATACCTCCACGTAAGTCCTAAGCTAAGAGTAGTGAAACAAAACCTCGTTATCATGCCTATGTGCCTGCAGCATACCTTAAATTGTCTAATGGCTAAATGTGATAAAAACGACCTGCCTGGAATGAATTCCTTGTGAGACACGGCCGTCTAAGACCTTAACTCTGATCTCTACCACAGAGTGAGACATTGTTTCTTTGGCTTTGACACCTTTTGTGTAAACAGTGTTGCAGTGCTTTTCACTATATCTCTATTAACATGAATTACGCCTGAGATAAAGAAGCTTAGTCACACTGTGAAACGGCCTCTTCAACCCCTGGATGTTTTTTGTTTTTATACAGAAGCCTTGGCAGCCTATTTTGTGTGTATGCCAAAGAAATAATCACACTGTTGTATAATGTATCCATGAATCATTATTCATCAGAGGAATGTCACAACCACCACATCTCAAGTTTTAATCTTTGACTTTTGCCAAAAATATATAATAGTTTAAGTAACATGGTAGTCATTTGACTTTTGTTGGTTTTGTCATTGAAAATATCTAATTGGTCTTTTTTTTTTTTTTTCTTGTTTGATGCATGTTAATGCCAAGTGGAAACAGGGCCTTTATGGTTCTGGTGCAGCCTCTACTTGTCTAATAATGTGGCTTTGTACATTAATTTAGTCAGAGTTAGAGTTAAGTTGTGTTAACATTAGCTGCTTTTTAGTGCAACAGTAGTTAAATCAACAGATAGTGTGGCGAGTTTGAAAATATACAGTTTTGCTATATGATTCTACTCCCGTATCCCACCGGGACAGCGGGATAAATATACGTTGCTGTTCTCTTCTGTATATCATATAATCATTTGTGTCCGGTGAGACATATCACTCCCGGCATGAAAAACTGTCAGTTGTGGCGTGTGAGCGTGAGAGCAGCTTGAAATGCGTGTCTCACAGCCAATGCCTGAGACTTGAGAGGTCTGAAATGTATTTGGTATATTTAGGTATTTTCGGGTTGTATGCATTTAACAAAGTTGTGAAAATGCAGCAGTTATTCCGCTAAAACATTATCAATAGGCTATATAACTGCTACAATGACTCGAACCATTGTCTCCTGCACTGATGACGGACACGCTGCCCGTTACTCCACCGCTTCGTTCCTACAAAGTAATGTGACAGCCCAATATGTTAACTAATACAGAAGATAAATATTGGCGACAAATAATTTCTGACTGACAAACTGATGCTTGTATGCATTCACTGAAGAAAGATTATGAAAATATAATACAACTTTCCCGCCAGAAATGTCTTTAAAACAAACATTAGAGATGAAACCTTTCTAACTTTGCCTTTTTCTGCTGGCGTGGAAGATGAATGTCCGCCATGTTTTCACGTTGTTATACGTCGAGGGTGCAAATAGTTCAGCTGTGTGGTCGAGGCTATTTGTACCAGGGGTGCAAATACACACTCCGTTAACATTATCATTTAGTTTTCATTCATTGTCATATATTATATTATTTATAGTTTTCAAACTTGTCTTATTAATTCATTTTGTCTTGTCTTTGTCATCAACATTTAATTTGTTACTTTGGAGAGTAGCATATGGAACCAGTAAGTTAATGCTGGTCTCCTTGCTACCCCACAAAGACATTTTTTATAGATTATTTTTAAACTTGTAAGTCTACAGCACCTTTAACTGAAAGCCCACCTGCAACCTTATGATGTCAGGGCAACCCAAATGTTTTCTAAACCCACCATCGCTGTGAATAGATGACTTAACATGCTCTCTGCAATTCCTCAATCACAATTTGAGGTACAGTCCTTCTTCGGCTGTCGCCGACTCCATCGGTGGCGTGGCAGCTGGCTGGGCGCGCTTTTGATTTATTGAAGTGAGTGGGAAACTATGAAGCTTACTTTGTGACAGCTCAGAAGCTTTAAAATTTAAGATGTCATTGAACTGATGAATGGAGAGAGGAGAGCTGAGCCTGCCCACTGGCGTCATATGTCACTGTCCAAAGTGATGAGGGACCCTGCCTGCCGCCCTGTTACACCGACCTTAAAGGCTCCAGTGGGAGACCTTTCTTTACTGAAGTTGGAAGTATCAGAAATCAACATTTCTACAGAATAGATGCCTATAGGTACTGTATACTGGAGTCTGCTCAACTTTATAAAGGTTTAGACAAACGTTTGCTCCCAGCTAACAGTTGATCCATTCACTAACCACACAGGGGACACTAAGATGAATGCTTTGGTCTCCTGCCATTGCTTGTCAGCGTCAAGCACTCCAGTCACATGGCCTCCAAGTGCTGATTATATGATGGAATGATTATAAGATAGAGTTTGACATCTATACTACATGTGTTATCCAAAGAATCATGCCATCTTCAAATTAGAAGCAGATTATTACAGAGATTTGTGTATGTCACTAATGCTTTACATGTTTTGAGCACAGCGGTATAGTAATTGATTTATGGCAAACACACCTGCTGACATAACTTGACAGATTTGCCCTTGTGAAGCTGACAAATACATTTGCGGCAGGTGACAAATGTGTATCCTTTTATCGGAGTGAGTGTCAGATTTGCTGTGATAAAAGGCATCGAGTAGGAACATTAGCATAGAGCTCAACTGGGGCCATGGACTCACCGCATGGGAAGGAAATAACAATGCACAGACACAGCAAGATGTAAGGAGCTGTTTCTACAACATCAATCACCACAGTGTTGGGTAATGCACATGGGATATTAATTGTTTGCCCGAGCACCAGAAAATGTAATTAGTACATCGAAAATCGGGCCATTGGCTTCATGCTGTACACCTACACGTCAAGTGAGCTATACATCATTCCTTGCATTCAATGTTAGCTCATTGTGCAGGACCTTGGTTTTTGACTGGGTGCTGAAGAATCGACTATGCGTCCAACATTTGTTTTTACTGTCTAAAACCTACTGAATCAAACTGAATTCTTTGCTGATCCAAGCTAAAAGTGACCACTTTCATTTCATATCTATTTCAGATGCATGTTATTATTCTTGTAAAGTGCTTTCTCTAAACCTATAGCTCTCATTTGTAAGGGGAGAGGGGATATAGATGCTTGTGTCTGTGACAATATGTTAGCACCAATGGGCAGTCAGTAATGATGATAGCAGTTCAGTGCTATGTCAGCCTATCTCTCGATAATGCTTTATAGCTCCAGACTAACCTCCTGCCTAGAATTATCATGCCATGTCTCAAGCTCGCCTGTCACCATTACAACGTTTAAATCAGCCAGTCTAATTAGAAGCTGGACCAATGTAGAAATACACATTTATCTCGCTAACAAGACTTTTTTTTTTTTTTTTTTACCTCTTGTCTCTGCAGCTGTACAGCTCGATGGACTTTGGCAGAAAATGGCAGCTCATCCACGAACGCGTCACACCTAACAGATTCTACTGGTGAGTCTTTCTTCCTTCTGTTCCATTCCTCTTCTTCTAAGTTTTGTTTACTCAGGAATGCAGAAACTGTAGCTTGTGTTCTGCGTGACTGAGCAAGCGATATTGATATTGACGACTTGGAACAAGGTGTGCGACTGACTGGTGATGCTGTTAAAATTCTGCGCATTTTCAACCGTTGATACGATCAGGCAGAGATTAATCCCCTCCTTCAGAACTCAGCAACCGAGGACATGTGGCATTCCACTTCATTTCTTATACACGCCCAGCTCATATCAGGCCTAATGCACATACTAAATTATTATTTTTACATCAGCAGTACAAGGAGGAGGGGGAGGTTTTCTGCAGATGCAAATACACATGCAGATACAGAAGCATACATACAGTATGAGGAGCTATGACTAATAATGGATCCGGGACGTCCCTGTCGCTTCTCATCCAATCACGTCTGCTGCTCACTCCCCCTGCAGTGTACCTACTATGTCTAAAAGTGCACACTCATGACAAATGTAGGCCCCGATCTATTCCAGCTCATTGGTCCTCTCTCCCTCTCTGAGGTGACTGGGGGTGTGCCAGGGATCGCCCGTCGGCTATATCCACCGTAACTTGCATAAATCTGGAGCTGCTTCCGTGCCATCGTGGCATAATCCTAAATAATGTGCACAATCCATCGCCCGCTTACCCTTCACCGCCAAAGCCCCTTCAAGGGCATCTAAACACTGGATGGCCCTGCAGCAATGGCAAGGCAGGCCTCCAGTTGGCTGCATTTAGACAATGGCTTCATCAGCCTCCAAGGGATATGAAATATCACCACAATGGGAAAGCTGCATCCATCCAGTCTAATCCACAAGCGGTGAAATGAACAAGAAAGCAAGATATTATTGTGAGATACTAACAATCAGAGAGTGGGTGACCCTGTACCAACCAACCAATGATGGGGGAACTTTATTTGTATTTCTGTGTAATAGTGAATTTTGCTGAGGGAGGGGGGGGGGGGGGGGGGGACTAGCCTTGAGTTGCTGGGATGGCATGTGGCATTTGGACTAGAAAAGAAACTTTCTTCTATTATTTACCAAATTAAGGAACTGGAAAACTGGAGCACAATGCCTCTCGCCTA
The DNA here is from genome assembly GCF_963691925.1 of Scomber scombrus. Taxonomy (NCBI): domain Eukaryota; kingdom Metazoa; phylum Chordata; class Actinopteri; order Scombriformes; family Scombridae; genus Scomber; species Scomber scombrus. The sequence continues at coordinate 3,922,249 of NC_084971.1, read as the reverse complement.
CATGCTTACTTTTCATTTCCCTAATCCATCCCTTTCGTTGCAACTCTTTGGTATTCTTTCCTTCTTTTATTTTCTTTTACACCCCTTTCTATTCATTGTCATCATGCTTACGTCTGTCATTCTCTCCCAGGTGTGTCTCAGGCCTCGACAAGGAGCCAGATCTGGTCCACATGGAGGCTCACACACCAGATGGAAGTGAGTCTCTCCTGCACACACGTGCACATCAAAGAGGAGTAATGAATAGATCTCTATAGGAATGAATTCCTCCAGGAATATAGAAGGTGTCCCCAGGGAAACAGCGCCAGCTCGCCCCCCGCCAATAAACCCAATGCATGATTCTTGATTAATATGGCCTTTCTTCTCTTTCCCTTTCACTTTCTGAATGTCATCTCCATAACTCTGAATGGCAATACCACCAAGGCCTTCCATAGGTGACATAGCGTGCCGGCCTGTGATGTCGGAGTTGCGTCAATCTGAGATATAAGCATTGTTTTGTCTCATCTAACTGTAGTATGATTGACAGGCGGAGATTCTTGTTTGTGGTATCTAGACATGATAGGAATAAATCACAACCACAAAGAAAGAAAATTAGTCTGGGAGAATGTCAGACTAAATTGATGGGTAGAATACAACCCTACACAGTTTAGAGCACTACTTGAATTATCTATACAACTGAGGAAAAAGCAGTTACCGTACACAGACCGAAATGTATCACCGTAACAGATAAGGTATTGCGCTACAGCTCTATAAACCTCTCACATGTCCTGTATGTTTTCCAATGTGACAGGCGTGCAGTATGTCACATGCAGAGCTCAGATGTGCACAGAAGGTAACAGGAACTACCCATTCCCTGGATACATCGACATCAGCTCTTTAGTGGTTCAAGATGACTACATATTCATACAGGTAGGTCTGTAAACAGTAAGCCCCGCTTGCAACCTGGCATATGATAATTATAACACATTCAATTTTAAGCAACTTCCACGTAAACAAACAACCAAGATGATGGATTACAATTGAAATGATCTGACTTAAATGCATATCAGTACAGTATGATGAGGAGCCATTATGACTAACTTAGCTATTTTGTATGACGTGTGGGTGTTCATTGCTGTTCTAATGACCTATTATGTTCCATGTTCATTTTTCTATGCTTCATTAGCTATTTTTAATTGATATTAGGCATAAAGACTGAACAGATTCAAAGAAACACACCAAGCCTCAAGTAGTATTAGCTTACCTTTTAGCAAACAGGTGCCTACTTGCAGATACAGAACAACACAAGCATCCTTTTGAAATCATGTTTTCACCTGGACACTATCAATTCAACTCAGTTGAAGTTTAATTTGAGATCCTCTTGAGATCACTGCTTCTTTAGCCTTAGTTTTTAGTATTTTGCCTTAATAATTCCATTTCGGCTCTCATCATGGATATCTGTTTTCTATGCAACGGCTCCATACATTACTTAATAATATATACAAATATTTTACTTTGACCTCAGCTGAACAGTTGTGCTTTGTTTTCAGTGCCAGACTAGTTTTAATATTCATCATAGCCACTGCGTGGTGTGTCATATCAATCATGATATTTTGTGTGACAGAAAAATCTGAAATGGTACATAATGTCCTGCATTCCAAATAACACTGATTAAATGTATGTGTTGTATTTTAATTTCCTCTACAGGATGAATATTATTTACTTTGACATTGTGCAAATGAGGTTTCATACATTTTAAAAGTCAACAGGAAAAGTCTGAATAATTTCACGGCTAGACCACAACACCACCGATTTTATTCGAATTTACCTCAAAAACTGTTGTGGTATTTGATGTATGTTTAAGAAGATTTCAGCACTTGCGTTTAGGGAGAAAAAAAGGTGGCTGGTTATGCTTTGTGATTACCTCTTCACCTCTAAAAAAGTTTATCTTGTTGCAAAGGCCAGCATATGTTCGAGTATGTATCTAATGGCATCCCTTCCTGCAATCCTCAGATGAAAATCACTTTTTCCAGAACCAAAGTGCTTCTAAACTTATATAGTACTCTTGCCCCAGAGAGTAGATGACCCCTCTCCTCTAAAAAACTTTCGTGAAACTACAACAAACTCGTAACCAACGTTAATAAAAAAAAGTCCTCCACATCCTGATCCCCTCACCTCTCCAACAACACAGCAAAAATCACACTATCTGACATCAGTCTGTGCAAAGTGTGTAACCCTGGATACCTGTTCTTTGCCAATGTACGTTTACCCTTGTGCTATTAAAAGTATATTTTAATTTGATAATAAGTAGTACTGATAATTAAAAAATTATTCATATTATTTGCAGGTGTAGTGGTAATGTTTCTTTTCCTGTTTGATCCGACTAAATGTTTTATTCAGAAACCTACTCACCTGAGATACCTACAGGGACGTTCTTCCTCCAGAACCCTCACTGGCCTTGGCAGCACATTAGACACAGAAATAGAGTTGTTCTCCAAAGATCCTTCAATCCTGTTTGACCTCCTCTAAGTCTTTCAAGTAAACTCACAAGTACTCAACCTAAACCTCCCCTTCAATTCGAGCACCTCCACATTTTAACACGTATGCGTCACAGACGAAAGACCCTGAAAGGAATGGGGGAAAAAAAAAAAAATCAATCATACCAATTCCTCTTAAAGTTCAAACCGCCTCTGGTTACCCGGCCATCGATCTCCTGCTCCTTCACTCGATTGCATGTGGGACTGTTCTGCAGTGCTCACTGCTAGCCTGTTATATTTCCTCTCAGAGCTTATTTTCTCTCTTCTGAGCCACTCATAGCACTTACGAGATCAGTGAAAGAATCGGCCCTGTCATACAACATTAATACTGATATTGCTTCTCTTCAACAAAGAGCTACAAGTTTGATTTTGAAGATTTTCCTCTAATGAATATCATATCATTATTGATAGGACAGCGAAGTGAGTGGGTTATGAAGCCACAGTCTCATTTTGCTCATTGTGTCTCTGTGTGTGTGCATGTGTATAAAGTGCTTGGTGTCCGTCGCCTCAAGGCTAATGACAATTCTCTGACTCTGAGCAGCCCTGTGTTTTCTTGCTGCATAAGCTAACAACTTACAGCTCAGAGTGTTTGCAAATGGTCTAGACCATTAAGGACAACTTTTTTTTTTCCCTGGACAGCAGATGAGGCTTGGGTAGGTAACTTAAAGATTTATCTTGACAAAGAATAATGAGAGTATTGATTGTCCTACGAGATATTTACCAAGTCCACTTTGAAACCACCAAGTGCATTGACACTTAGAGAGGGCATCCTCTGAATGCAAGCCAGGAGATTGCTATAAATGGCTATAAAAAGAAAAGAAAAAAAAGCCTCTTGGATACCCTGTGTATCCAGCGGCACCTTGAAAACCACCAGGACAAAGAGAGCAAGAGATTGATGTGCACTTTCACCCACCACTTTAATTGATTGGAGAAAATATTATCTAGTGTCAGGGAGGAGGTTACACTTGAGGTCTTGATACAAGGTGTCCTCTGCATTTGTTTACCTGAAGAGCTCCATCACAACAGCACAAAAAAAATAATACAAAGAGAAGTATAAGGTTGCTAAATTTAAGCTCAAATGAAACCAAAGGTCCTGGTAGAACACTGTATGTAATATTCGGTGTATGTAACTAACTGAGCATTATGTGTTGTAGGTTCCTACATCTGGACGAGCCACTTATTACGTGTCCTACAAGAGAGAATCATTCATCCAAATCAAACTGCCTAAATATTCCCTGCCAAAGGTAAGATGCAGGAAATTAACCGGACAAGTATTTTAAGTTTTTACTTTCTATGACTCATAGAAATATGTGTAATTTCAGACTGTCATTGAATTAATGAGGTATTTCCATATTAATGAAACCATTAGAATTTGCAGCTGTCACGACGGTGAAATCTATGATGTGTTAAGCCACAGGCATGTTGCAAGTTTGTTTTCCCTTTAAAAAATTGTCTTTCTGCCCTTTTAAAGTCACACTTTTAATTGTAGCACTACATCGAGGGTGAACCCCACGAGTGAGTTTTACTGTGCAGTATGTCATCCACCATTTGTATTCACACCACAGAATTGATCTCATGACCAGTCCCACAGGGTCAGCATGTTCTAATCCTTCACCTCTCCGCCTCCAGTCATAACTCCTCTTAATCTCTCCCTGCTCCCTGATAGGATTTACACATTGTCAGCACTGATGAGAAGCAGGTATTTGCGGCGGTGCAGGAGTGGAACCAGAACGACACCTACAACCTCTACCTGTCTGACACCAGAGGAATCTACTTCACCTTGGCCATGGAAAATGTCAAGACCACGAGGGGAATCGGGGGGAACCAGATGCTGGACCTGTACGAGGTAGGCGACTGATGAAATTGGTCACCCTGCGGGGGGGATACGTACGGTGAGGTTTTCATTGATTGAATCTAAGGGAAGTTACAGGGACTATTACTTTCTCACTACTTCTTAGGATCTTCTTTAAACCGCAGGGACACATCATCACACAGGCAATGGAGAAAAAGGTGTTTCTCAAAAGGTTGAATGTGTGTTCGATACAGAATTCAACCTAAACTAACTAAAAAGAAAGGAGTCTCTGTTCTTCTTGTTCCTTGACAACCTTTCATTCGATCCACTTCACACTTGGCTGGTGTATTGCTGGGGACCCGAAGCAGCGCAGTGTCGAATGTCTTGTGTGAGCTCATTATAACCCACACTGAGAATTATCAAATTTTGATGAAGCATTTCTATTTCAACTTAGCCGTTATGGCGCTGGTATAGCAGCCCAGAAAACTCCCAGACCAGTTGCACGTGTTGTAAATGGTCTCACATGATGCTACTCAGCCAATCAAATCTGTGCATTCCGTAAGCGTTACGACCGGAGTGAGATACACACACACGGGGGAGAGATAAGATGAGAGACTACAGTTGGAGAGGAAAGCTAGTCGGCAAAGTGATTTCACATGGCGTGCTCTAAAAAGAGAAAAGCAGACAGCGAAAACAGAGCTTTTAATCAAGAATGGACAGACTCTTCCATGTTCATTCTCTCCGGTTCAAAGTCAGTTTGTTTCATATGCTGTGAGGCTGTGGCGATTGTGAAGCACCGCTATGAGATAAAGCACAAAATCTTTAGAGCAAACGTGCAAACTCAAATCTAAACTGAAGGCACAGAAAATAAACAATGTAAGAGGCCGATATGAACGATTGCCGTTTTTTCAAGACATCTGTTATGCATTTATTTTTAAATACAGATTTGACTTTACTTGAAATGAGATAAGATTTACTTACTGTTCGACCACATATTTTATTATTATTTATATAAGGTTACACACTGAGATCAAGTTCCTGTCATTATTGCTAGGCAGCCTGTAAAATCAGCCTCTAAAGGAGCTTCGACTACTCTGAGCAAATGACCCTGATGATGTCATGATGAACATTGTTGATGGAAAGCCTTGTAGAACCTGATAATGTTACAATTTCCCGATAATGTAATAACTGCCAATAATGTAATAAAAACCCCTCAATAAAAATATGTAATAAAACCTGATAATGTAATAACTTCCTAATAATGTAATAAAGTTCATTTCCCAATAATGTTATTACAATATTGGGAAATTATTACATTATTAGGTCCTGCAAAAATAAGGTTAACCCAATAATGTAATCATTTATTACATCATACGTAAAGAGATTATTACATTATTGGGAAATGCACTTTATTACATTATCAGAAGTTATTACACTCTCAGGTTTTATTCCTCTTTTTTATTGAGTTATGAGTGTTTTTTATTACATTATTGGGAAATGATTACATTATCATGTTCTACAAGCCTCCTCTCCAAACTGGGGGTATGGAGTTTAGAAAGACATGGTATGCACCAGGCACAGAGAGTCTAGTGAAAATGTGTTGAGTTATGAGAAGTGTATGAGCCACAGTTTGTGACTCCTAATAGAGAGACTTCAGAATATCTTTTTTGACTTTTGTGTTTTTAGTCTGTCCTTGAGCTTTATGGAAGTGCAATACTAAATCACTGGAGGATCACTTTAATACTATGATAACCAACAACATTTATGCAGTTTCATGCTTTCAAGGCAATGCAAGAGTGAAATGGGCCAATATTTTCAGTTATTATTGGTTTAGGAAGAGAGATGTCAACAGCTAACCACTGAGAATTCTTTTTACCAGTAAAGCACATCGGTACATAGAGTCATTTGCATACTAGGGTTGGGTACTGAACTCATCACTTCACATTATTCACATTATTATTTAAAGGATGAGCTAAGTTAAAGTAACCAGGACAGACAAGTGATCCCTGACCACCGACTGCTACATCACTACTTTTCTTAAAAATTAACCAGTCGGGGTTTATGCACATTTTTTAAGAACAGATTTATTGACTTGTATGAATTTGTAATAATACCATTGCTGAGACATAATAATGCAAAAGCAGAATTTTACTGTTTTAGTGGGTTGAAATGGAGCTAAATTTGAATTCATTTATATAGGACTGCTTCTAATGATTAGTTTCATTATAGTTCCAACTGCTGATTATTTTCGACTTTTATTAATAAGTTGATTGATTGGTTACTTAAAATAATCAGAAAATATGACAATAATAATAAATAACATAAACTGAAAAAATATAATTAAGCTCAAATCTAATTTAAAGCCTTAACTCCTACAATTCCAGACTAAACAAAACTAAATTTAAGACTTTTTAAGGATCCGTGGGGACTCTGCCGGTTCCTGTGCAGCGATGGTTTTACCCCCAGCGGAGAGGCTGCTCTCCACTGCTGGAGGCATCATGTGAATAACAACACAGCGGAGCACTCTGCCTCCCCCTCGTTTTGTTATTCTCATACCGGCAGGAGACCGTAAGATGCTTTCAAATTAACTCATTAATTAATGAATGCAGTTAACTTTTTTAACTAAAAAGGCTGCTGATGATTTATCCTAATTGCCAGTTATGTTTCATGTTCTGTTTCAGTGAAATAAGGACACCAATCACAGGTTTGACACACAGTATACTGGAGCAAGAGAGTACAAATTGTGCCCTCTTTCAATCAAGAATCAGGGTTTGAATCAAGAATTCTAGTCCCGGCTTATGTGAAGTATAATAAATGTCCAGGATGTGTTTAAGGGAACACAGCTTTACAGATACAATAAATTGAATTGATGTTGTTGTATCAAATAAACTGCAACAATGGCATTTTATTGTTGTTATACAGGGGCATGCGGGGTAGAGTTGTCTGAAATGCAAAAATAGGGTCATACATAGAGCTTCCACCAGCTGTAAATGTCCGGGTTTGAATCAGGAATAGATTCTGAATCATATCAGAGATCCAAGAATCAGAATCAAATCAAATCCTGAGACTCTCAAAGATTCACACTACTGCTGCAATTAAAGCAAATGCGTTACAGCTGCTGAGATATTCTTAAATGCATGTACATTTTTCAAAAATTCACTAAGTTTCACTAAAACTGTTAAGCTGATATTATTGGTAATGGGAAAAACAGCATTACATTCAAAACAAATGCAAAATAGAAGTATCTTGACTACTGGTCTCAGACTCATGGACCTCACTGTATATAATGTACCGTTGTCTTATACAGTATAGATAAGTTTGCGTTACAGCCTGTGGTCCTCTATCTTCCTGACAGCAGACACACACACAGTGTAAAGAGCATACTTAATGGAGCTCACTGCCATGCACCTCTGGACTTGTAATGACCTTGTTAGTTGACTGGCTAGCGACTGTATGTGTTTGCATTAGCATTCATGGCAGGAGAGTAAAAAAATTCCCACCTTCTCCACTCCCTGGTGGACCAAGTTTATCACTCCTACGCTGGCAGGTGTGACTGAGAGAGTGAAGGAAGTGAGATATTGGCCGGCAGCAGTGGCAGCGCTTTGGTAATTAACAATGCCATTACTTCTCCTTGCACAGTATGTGGTGTGTGTGTGTGGGGGGGTAGTCTGAATGTGTGTGTGTGTGTGTAGCTCCTATTACCATGCAGCAGTGGTTAAGGCATTTCACCATGCAGCACTAGATGATAAGGCGTTTTAATTGCATTTGTCATACGGTCACAGCTCCGTTCCTGATCTGAGCCTAAACAAGAGATAGATGATACACTGCTGTCTCTGATAAATCAGACCCATTACACAAGGGGAAGATATATGCTATGGAACTCATCCCATTTATTGCTGCTATGCCCTGACAAACTGCACTTCACAGACCTAATGTTCCACATAGAGGACGCAGCTCCGGTCCGACCGGAGGGGGGAGCCGGCAAAGCGTGTGGAAGTTGTTTTGTTCATCCACTTAGAAATCAGGTTTCTTTCCTCCCGAGGGCCTCCGTTTGCTTTGCATCCATCTTCCGAAAAATCAATTATGTTATTTCCACAAAGAAAATTGCGCAATTATCTTCTAAATTAGAGGGATTATTTTATTGTCAATCAGACTACATAAGGGTAATTTCTGTAATCATGAGCCTTTGTTTTGCAAACTAGCTTTCTGTTGACATCGGGGCTCTACATCAGCCGCTAAACTTCCTTTCAGTCTGAGAGCTGGTTCAGCAGATGGCTCTCCAACAATTATCGCTCTGATTGGGCTCTGAATGATTGATTGAAGACATGGAGTGGATTGTTGTAGGTGGATAGTATTGGATGATCCGGACGATGATGATGATGCTGACACTCATGAGGATGTAGTCCTTTGTGTTTGTTTTCCCGCCAACACGCTCAAATCCACAAAGCGGTGATTCAACAAGTGATTTTCAAATGGACACATGGCTTCCATTCCCATTATGTGATAACTCAGTTAAGGACTTAGATGAAATGCAAATAACTATCATAACCGTAATAAGCTGATGGAGGTACTACTGTCAGATTTTAACCAAAAGATGTGTGGTGACTGTTTAGATTCATTAAGCAATTCATTTATTAATTAAGCTGCACTAATTCATATTTTAATCATTAACAGAAAGTAAGAGCTCATACCCAGCCAGCATGCACATGTGGGCCCCATAAGGGTTACATTTGGGCTGCAAATATGGGTCCCCATGGGTTTGTCTGCAGTTTCTATGGTGGCCCCACCTGTGTTTGCCCATATGGGCTTCAAGTGGGTTCTTACTGGTTTTCCTGTGGGGCCCAACTGGGTGAGACCCATGTAGGCCCAGTATGTTTGCCCATATGAGGTCTAAGTGGGATTAGAATGGAACTCAAATGGGGCCCACTTAGCCAGCCCACATGGACTTCACATATGGGGCCCATGTTTCTGAAACAATATTGGGCTCATACAATTTGCCCTGTTTATGCTCATTTACATCATTTACTGTTTTTAGCCCACTTACATCCCTTATGGGGTTCATATAGTCAGCCCACATGGGCTTCGCATGTGGGGCCCATATTACTGAAACCATGAGGGACCTGCAACATTTGCTCAGTTCATCCCCCATGCCCACTCAGTACCCACATAACCCACATTTAACCCACGTGGGGCCCACATGGACATGCTGAATAGGTAATGACAAACCCACAGGTAATTATTACCCTACTCTCAAAACGTCCATCATCTCTACAGAGCTTTTTAGCCTCTTTTAGCTCATAGTTTAGGTTTTTTCAGCCCACATACTCTGCTGTTTCCAACCCTATTTCCAGCAGCACACAGCTGTTTTCCTTGAACAACCTCTATAAGAAAAAACTGTATGCTACATGCTCGGCACCAAAAAGGCAAACAGGCGAAGTTAGCGACTAGCTGGTGGAGCATTTAGCAGCTAATGAGCCAAATATTTGCCTCAGGATTTGGCAGAGACAGTGGGAAAGAGCTAAAAGAGTGAATATATGCCATGTGTCAGCTCAAAATGAATGTCAGTGTTGCTCTGTGTCTACTGTATGTGTGTAAATCGGCAAATGTTTGCTGACCTTAATAATTTTATAAAGTGTTAATATGTAAATGTTGTGTTTAATGCTTGTTCTGCTGCCCCCAAGTGACCAAAAAAAAATTACAAAAACTGAATGCGACTTCAATGACGAAGTAGCGCTGAAATGATTAACTGAATAATTAATTAGGCGATTAAAAATGTAAGAAAAAATTAGAACAACTTTAAAAATCAATTGGTCGTTGAATAATGTATCAAGCGGAAAATGTAAAACATCCACAGCTTTTCAAATCTGTTTAAAATCATATTCAGATTATATATTGAAACTCTTTGGATTGTAGACTAATTGGATTTGTCAGTTAGTGTAGAGCTTCAGGAACTCTCTTATACCCACTGGTATTCTTCTAAGATAAGATTTATGATTTTAAAGAGGAAACTAACACTTTCATCCATGGGTAGGATGTGGCATAAAATATACATCTCAAGCACTCAAGTGGATAGTTTTTTTAATTAATAAATAAAGGTCAGTACATTAAAAAAAGATATTCCAATGCATTTTGGTACACTTGCCAAATCACAAGTGGAACTGATAATGAAATGATTAGTCCCAGCTATTGAGAAGTATAATAATTTGTACAGGATGTGTTTCAGGGGACACAGCTTTACAGATGCAGTAAACTGAATTGATGTTGTGATATCAAATAAACTGCAACAATAGCATTTTATCGTTCTTTTACAGGGGCATGCGGGGTAGAGTTGTCTGAAATGCAAAAACAGGGTCATGCATTGAGCTTCCACCAGTTGTAAATGCTGACCAATCAAGTTCAGCACCTTCCACTCACCCACTCACCCAACCCCTCTTGTGTTATTTAAGAATTCCCTATTGTGTGATAATGGGACTAAGTCAACAGAGCCCTCTGCTGAATCAAGAATCAGCAAATAGAGATGTTTGTTCAGAGCACAATTGCAGTAGATTCACAAAGGTTCCGAGACAATGTCCACCGCCTCGTAGTATTAAGTATTAAGATATCAAATATAGGATTTTGCACTGTTCATCACTTGTACATCACGGTCAAAGTTACGACTCACATTACTGAGATATGCTTCGCCGAAGATAACAGATTATTAAAACGAGCAGGATGTTCACTCTCTTTCCTGAAGACATGCTGCAGCAAAATCTTCATGCTTGATTCTCCTTCCCCATTTTCATTCACTTGGAGTGCAGCAAATAGCAGGACTGCTTTAGATCTTTGTGCATAAAAGCAGAACAAGCAAATCTCCCCAAAATGTTTGTGCATTCCTTTAATGCTACGCTGTTCAGAGTCATCTGTGCTGAGTGATGGATAAAGAGAAAAGTATGCTGGTGGGAACGCATGCAGGTGTGCGTGTGTATATGTGCGTGTGAATGATAGAGGAGGTGGAAGCAATAAATAATTACTGCAGCGATTGACAGGTGGGGTTGGGTAAGGATGGAGGGGGGGGGAGGGGGGGGCCTCGTTAGCTGCATCCATCCTGAGCGCCATGTTTCTATGACAATGTCAAATACGCTGCCTATTAGTGCCACTTATACAGACGTGCCCCTTCAGGGAGGGGAACACATCCAACTGGAGCTCCTCACTATGGCAACCATTTGGAATGACTCCGTCCTTTCCGTTGCGTATGACGCTACAGTTTTGGTTGAGGGATGTGTCTAATCCCTGGGAAACAACAAGCGGGGGGTCTTTCAGCCAAGGTTTTGGAAGACAGGTGTGTGTATGCGTGTGGTTTTGTGTACGTGTGTTCACTGGGAGGAAAAAAAAAAAGACAAGGTGTCAGTTCTCAGCGGCTATCATTTTGTACTGTCTGTATTGTTGAGACTTGTTAGGATATAATTACAGATAGCACTTGTAAGAAAATGCAGTCGACTCTGCTGATTGTGTCTGCCAGACTGTCAGCCACGGCAAGAAGCACACCATTTGCATTTAACTGAGTTTGTGTTGTGAAGACTGCTGCCTCAGTACACAAAATGCCCTCTCTGATGAGAGGATAGGGTCTGCTTTATTATCTGCAACTGAGAAACAAACAACTATGGAAGCATTGGAGAGATATAAACCATTCCCTGCTGATTTTGCATTGATGGATTACGATTAGATCAACCTGTTATGTGTCTGTATCCAACAGGTGGCCGGAATTAAAGGCATGTTGATCGCCAACAAGAGGCAAGACAGCCAGGTGAAGACCTTCATCACCTACAATAAAGGCCGGGAATGGAGGCTCCTACAGGCCCCTGCTGCTGACCTGGATGGAAACGACATCCACTGCATACTGGTAAGATTCTGTATATTTACTGTTGCTCCAAAGATTTGTGTGCTTATGTTTGAAATGAGCAGTATATACATTTTATCACTTTGTAATAAAGCACCCTTTATAAATAGTTAATTAGTTGGAATTAATGGTGGTATTTGTGGTTACTAAATAATTTACTCATGCTTTTCATATCTTTGTGGTTATTTCTAAGAACAGTAGATGTGTGTTCACATTCGTTCTTGCTGTTCTTTAGTCTGCTCTTCATCATCATTCCTTACCAGAGATGTAATAATAACCCATCTAGCAATCTTTAAAACCGTCTTTGTGACGAGAAATTCTGGAACATTTCCTGTGATTGTTTCAGAGTAAAGGCATACAACTGGCCTGATATTAAAATGTATGTAATTTATTGTGAAACACATACAGAGAGTGGTGCATTAGTACCATCAGTAGTTTTAGAAAGAAAGCAACTGGGCTCCTGTGGTAACAATATGATACATAGGGGACTGTTGTGGCTCCACACCTGAATGAATGTAGTGGGACCAATTATATTTAACTAGAACAATGCGCCCGTTGGGCGCTGTAGCATGTTTACTTGCCAGAAGATACACGTTCATAGATTAAAGCAGTGAGAAGAATCTATATTTGTATATGAAGGTGACAGTAAGTATGTGTCCCAAACATACTTGTGCCCTGTTGTCTGAAAATAGATATACATAACCATGGGCCACATGTTGGTCATGGGCAAACGTCTTAAAGGGTTAATTGGAAAGTATGAGTACCTGTAGCTGCAGGTGTCTCCAATGATCTCTTCAGTCTCATTTGCTGCTGACTGTCCTCACAGCGCTCAGCTGAAAAGTAAATATTTCAATTGTGGCTTTTATGCAGTTGACCAAATGATCATTTATGAATGTAGGTGAGTCAGTCAGTAGTTTGAAATGAGATCCACACAACCAAGGTTAGTTAGGCCATGCGTGAATAAGATTGTGTATGTAAAGCAGAAAGTATAAGTACCTGTAAGCTGAGGTGGCTCCAATGTTTTCTTCAGTCTCTTTCAGCGGCGATCGTTCTCACGGCGCTCAGCTGAAAAGTAAATATTTCAAATGCTTTTTAATGGTGTTGAGTAAATTATAATCCATGAGTGTAGTTGCGTCAGATAGTTGTTTGAAATTAGATCCACATAACCAAGGACATGTTAGGCCATGTGTGAATGAGATGGTGTATGTAAATGAGAATTGTTATTGAGTTGCTGTGGGATGAATTAGTTAGATAGGTAGGTATTTTATTAGCATGGTAATGTTAGCAGGGAGGTAAGAAAGCGAAGCAGCAATATTTGTACATTAATTGAAATATATGCATATAGGTGTCACTGCCGGATTTCCGGAGCTGCCCGATTTGCTGTACGGACCGTCTGCGCATGCACGAACGAGCCGCCAGTGGCGGCCGGTCAATGCGGGGCGCTGGGGCGCCGCCCCCATCAAATATCTGGCCAAAATCTACTTAAACATATTAAACATAAATGAATTAGAAAATGCTAAATAATTATGAAATAAATAGTATTTGTTAGCAAGATGGTCCTGTTAGCCTCTAAGCACCTGTCATCATTCATTTTAAATCGATTCCAAATGGTATTTTATTAATTTCTATATGTACTTCCTGTATGCGGGGCGCCGGACTAATGGAAGTCAATGCAAGCCCTCAAACTTTTGACAAGCATGTGACCTGAGGCTGCTCTCTCATTGGCCTGCGTCACGTTTCCCACGGGGCGCAGCTCAGTGCGCCCCGGACACGCCCACTTTTATTGGCAGCGAATTGTTGTTGTTTCATGTTTCTTAATCTACTGTGATTGGACAGTTCCGGCTGTCATTCACGCCCTCCCGTCAGCTGCTGTCACCCAAACTCCTGCTGACGGTAGGTTCAGGAGATGACGTTAAAGTGGAGCCGCGGAAATTAAAGAAGATTATTTTGTAATTTCTCTACAAAAACCTAATTTCACAAGACTTTCACTAGAAGAGAGAAAGAGGATAAAGCAGCAGCAGGTGATGGAGGAGCTGAGAGTTTCTCCTGCTGCTGTTATGATAAACGGAGCTGGCTAGCTGGATGCAGTGTGAGTTATTCCTTTTATTGCTTTATCTGTTTGCTGTTTCAAAGTGTCAGCACCGAAACGTTGTGGACAACGACAGGGGAACGAGACCTAAAACATCTCTCTGAAAAAAATCAAACAGAAAGCTGCAGCCATCGAGACAATAGCATGGAGCTGAGTTGTTTTTAGCAGACTTAGCATTGCTGAGCTCTTTCTGCAGCTGTTTCACCACATCTGGCCACATGTAGACCTCTGCTATGCCAAGCTCCAGAAGAGGAACATAGATTCAGTCAGTGGCTGCATCCAGCAGCTCCAACAGGACATATAAAAGATCAGGTAGTAGCTGCATTGCTGTTATTAATATTGTAAAGTGTTAAAAAATACTTTATAAAAGACATAACTATGAAGTGTAAAAAACTAAAATGCATAAATGCAGGATAAGAAATGATGGAACTAATTTTGACTATTACAGTTGATTTGGGTACATTTCATTATTAAAATAAGTTAAATAAATTATGCCTAATCACAGCAGTGTATAGTGCTTAATGCGCCATCTATTGTCATGTTTAGGTATTGCAACAACTAACAGATTACAGTGAAATCAGGACTGAAGACACAATAACTAAAATATAGGTGGTGTCTCTTTTTAAGCATATTACCTTATTGGTAACTCTGCTTTAACTGCTGGTATCTTTAGGTGACGTGAGTGAAATGGGCATTTTATCATGTCTGGTTATAATTTTTTATTCCTCTCTCTGTGGGTCAGAGATACCATACTGGGACAAACTAGGGGACATTATAGTGTGTTGTGTTGTTTTTAGATTAGTTTTTCTTTCTTATTTATATTTTTTTGCTGCGGTATGAAGTGGTGCTACGGCTAATTTGACACTAACCCTAGGACCACCAACCATCAAACTGCGCCCCCCCAAACATTTTTGTCACCAGCCGCCACTGCGAGCCGCCATCTTGTATGGTAACTCCACTTGGACAAACTTCATTCCGTCTCTGCCCGATTTCTAGCTTGGCTGTGATTCTTATACATATATTTATAACTATATATCAGTCTCTTAAATAGAATACAACCAGAAAATAGTTTAAAGTGGTGTAAAGTATAAAGATAAGATAAACTTTTATTAATCCCACAGAGGGGAATATTCACCACTAAAGCAGCTCAAAAAGATAGTGATATGAGAAAAAAACAAAACAAATGTATACCACATAAAATGAGGCCTTAAACTGCAGTTATAACATATAGTAGGCTAAATAAAACAATAAAATTAAAAAGGAAAGAAAGGACCTTCTTTGCACTAGAGCATAGCAGGGACTTTACATAATAATATTTAATAACTGGTGGTACTGTATATATAAATATAAACAACAAAGCTATTAAAATGGAGGTTTTAATATATGTAATGAAGTGTCCAAAAGCGCGCGAAGGGGCCGTACGGAAATCGGGCAGAGACGAAATGAAGTTTGTCCAAGTGGAGTTACCATACAAGATGGAGGCTCGTTCGCGCATGCGCAGACGGTCCGTACAGCAAATCGGGCAGTGACAGCCTGGGTTCATCAGAAGGTATGAGTACCTGTAGCCTCAAGCGGCTCCGATGACCCCTGCTGTCTCATTCTGTGACAAGTAATAATTTCAAAATCTTGGTACGGATGGGTAATAATAGAGGAAAATGTGAATACTCATCACCTCAGAAAAATGTAATAGTTTATGCAAGTATTGTCTGAAAAAAATATATTTTCCCTTGTTTTAACTGGTGTTACACCAAAATATGTGACCGTCAGAAATGGTGACCTGTGTTATTCCTCTCTCCTACAGCGTACATTATAATTACACGCAAATCGAAAATTATGCAAATTAGGTGATGACGTCATTTAGCGACTTCTAGCGACTTTCAGGACAGCCAATAGCTACTTTCCTTACTGAGGAGTTGGCAACACTGCTCTCTGCTGAAGAAGTTGTTTATAAACCTAAACTTCACCTTAACCTCAGTGGAGACCTCACGTCCCACCATAATCTAGACAGTTGAAAAGGAAGTATATATATATATATATATATATATATATATATAGTGATTGTTTACTTTGCAGCTTGGCTGTTTAGTGGTAACCAACATGAATGCAGCCTATCGTAAAAAATGAAGATCAACAATAATTGTACTTCCAGCATTATCCAACTACAAAAAAATACTACAGCCATAAGTGTACGTGTGTGTGTCAGGGTGAAGTGTGTTTCCGCAGTGCGTGTATTCGTGGGAACAACATAATCCCGGACCATCATTCATAAACTAAAGTTTTTGTTAGTCGAGTTATTATCTAACTCTGGAACAAAACGGATCTTAACCCTGAGACAAAGAGGAACATAATGCGTAATTCATGTCGCGGAAGGATAATTACATGGTTGGAAGGCTGTATGGGTGAGTAACTACCAAACTCTAGCATTAGCATTAGCATTAGCTACTGTATGGGTGAGTAGTTAACAAACTGTAGCATTAGCATTAGCTACTGTGTGGATTGTGTTTTGTGGTTTCTCACCTGACTTCTCTGGAGTTTCGCCACCTTATGTTAATGTCATGCAGCGTTTGGCAGCATTGCAAGTATTTTCCAACAGTGATTTGCTCTTGTAGCTTGATTTATTATACTTCTGCGTCGGAACGACGGCGTAGCTAACGCCAGTGCCCTGACGCCGTCGTTGACCATATAGTCCCTGCGTCGAGGGAACGCGTTGCTCTGCAATTCACCGCCATGCCGCTAGGGGGTGTATGTGGTTACAGAGGAGTCATATCCGTATCCTTGTTTATCTTCCGGTCACAGTAGCATGTTTTTTTGTTTTTTGTTGGTCACAGTAGCATGCAGCACTGTGCTATGTGCGTTATATGCACTAATAACAGAAAACACGTAGATTTTGTTCATTATAAATAATAATGCCGGTGTTGCAGGAAGAAAGACCGGAAAAAGCAACTCTCGGAGGAACTGACGTTTTGAGCGGACCAATCACAACCCTTGCGTTGCCGTGACACGTAGTTAGCTTCAACGCAGAGAGCTCTGCGTAGCTACGCCGTCGACGTGACGCAGAAGTATAAATCAGGCATATAGTCACGGGGTTGGCGAAAGGTGAACGGACAGACGGAACCACAAACTTCCTGCTCTCCAATCATAGTAGGATTATATGAAGACATTGGTGTATTTCATATTAGCCACTTTAAATACATTGACACCTGGAAGCTTCCCAGTGCTACCAGTCTGATCTGCTTACTATTGGGTAGTTCCACATGTGTGGTTTGGGTTAAGGGCCTTGCTCAAAGGCACTTCAGTGGTGGTATTGAGGGATTGTATTAACGGATGCTCAAATTCTTCCAGCCAGATTATCCCGGGATTGATCTAGTGAACCTTCCAGTCACACACCTGCTTATTTTCAGCCCATTAGGTTTTGTTAAGAATGTATTAACATTTATAGCTGCAGACTTTAATTTAAGAACATTTCAGTAACGTTTTGTTTTGTATCCCTAAGCAACTAGAAAGCTGGAGAACGATGTAGACTTTTCACAACCCAAAAATATCGATACAAATTGTCACCAAACAGAACATATACATTATACTTTAGTTTCTTCATTTACAGCATTGGGATCAACTTTGTTTAGCAATGTTTATGATGTATGTTTAAAACTGGTGTTATTTGAATGGTATAGCCTACGCTTAGAAAAGTGGAGGTGGTAGTTGTAAAGTAAGTCAGATAAGGTGCTACCCTGGTAGATCCAGATGTACTGCATTAGTTGATGTCGTCTCCTTCCTCATTAGTCAGTCTCCCCGCAACTAAAACTTAACAGGCTGACTGTTAGGAAGGGATCATGTTTCTGAGACATTAAGAGGACTTCACACTGTTTAAGAGGTGATTTTGGGGCTGTGTGGTGTGACTTACCGGTTCACCGTTATTGCGCATTCATGTGACATTTTAATTACTGTCATAGATTCCTTTTGATTACCCTGTTCAGTCCCACCGCCCTTGATGTCCTTACACCAGTGACATGCTGTCTGCTGCGAGGATGAAAGCAGACACGTTTTTTTCTGCTCTGTGAACAAATGTAATTGTCTTCTGTTGTGTGCATGCCCCGGAGACTTGGCTTCATACTTTTTAATGCAAATTCCATTCCTCTTTTTGTATTAATGACACATTAAATGCAATTAGCAAAACTTTGAAGGCGCAGTTTGGTTCTCTTTGGGAGACTAATGAATCTGGCTTGTGTTCCGATGGTTTTGTTTAAGTTCGTTAGCGTTCTGTTCTGACCCTGTCATTTTGAAAGAAATTAGTCACACTCCCTCTCTTCTGTCATTACCTGATGGCTAAATATGCTGATGCACAGTCAGAAAAAGGTTGATTTGAATTAATATTAAAATAAATATGAGATATAAACCCCTTAAACAAGGTGATGTACATGCTTTCAAATGTAGTTCTGGCTTAACTAAGAGATGTTTTTACATAGAATTCTTCTGGATGAATGTACCGTTACTTGTATCTGTCAACCTATTTTTTTCCATCAAGTTATCATGCTTTTTTCCCCTTTGTCTTTTCCAGCCTTTCTGTTCACTCCATCTCCAACTGCAAACGTCAGAGAACCCGTACTTGTCAGGAACAATCTCTACCAAGAGCTCTGCACCGGGGGTCATAGTTGCCACAGGTGAGATAAAAGACTCGACGCAAGCGGCGCATTGTAAAAGCACAGAGTATTATTTGATAGTCAAATATTTCTAGTCAACTTGCAATTGCCAAGTGTGTTACATGTCAAATGGTAAAAGAAAAAAGGTATTTTGGATGTAGGGGCTGTACTTTGAGTGAATGAAACGCTGATGTGCCCTCTCACCTAAGCCTATAAAATATAGTAAGACATATAAAGTACTCTGCTACAACAATGTATGTCTGCAACTAACCCTAACCCATTTTTCTGCAAAAAAGTACAATTATCACTTTAAAAATACTTTTTAAATTACATCTACTCTTAATTATTGTATGAATATGCACATATGTACATTTTAACAAACCTGATTCTGCTTTTAAAACTATGTTTAAATATATTTTTGAATTGCTCATCTTGCAAACCCTTATTTGTCACTGAGCCTTCTACCAAATGACATGTGATGTCACAAATCATGCTCATATGCCCATAACTAAAAAATCGGATTTTCAGTGAGCACAGAGAAACTTTCCACTTTCAGCAGATGAATGTGAAAACAAATATATACATACATAATTCTGCACAGCGAAGCTCAAACATCCAACTCAAGTAAAAAAGCAGAAAAAACACGTTATTGAGTGAAGGCAGACTTTTAGCTACAATGGCCAGGTTCTTCTTCTTCTACAGTGTTGCGGATCGCATTTTATTTATCTCAGTCAAAAATGTCCACTTGTTTTGAGGACATGTGGCCAATTATGTATGTTAAAGAAAAAAGCAACAGTTTGTGATGTGATGTGTGCCTGTGAGTGTACAAGTGTTAAAAAGAATCGAAGCAAGAAAGATAAGTTAAGACAAAATAGATGTGTTAGTTACCATGGTGATGTCAGCAGAAAAAGTATATTACTGTATGTGTACATTCATGCGTGAGTGTGTTTGACTTTGGATCTGTCTGTTTTGTGTTCCATGTGTGTGAGAATGCTGAATAAACATACATCTCCACTGCAATACTAACAAAGTGTGCCTGTGTGTGTGTGTGTGTATGTGTGTGTGTGTGTATTACTGGCTGAGCTTTTGCTTCGGCACCACTTTGCCTGCTGCGCCTTTTAAGACGTCAGCTGTTGCAGAGATCATCTCACCAACATGACAAACACCATCCAGATCAAACACATGCCTATTTACTGAGCCGTGGCCAAGATAGTAGAGCAGATCAACAGAAGAAGCCGGTTCACTCGCCGCACATTCGCAGGAAAAAAAAAAGGCATTGGAGGCATTGCATCGTAACACTGCAAAGGCAGCCTCCCTCCTCCACATCTCACGTTATGTTGTCTGAATCATGCAGGCATTCATAGGAATTAACTTCTTCTTTGTATTATTCACATGAATTGAGAGACAGAAAGCTTGATTTGGGGATCAAGCCAGAAGAATAAATTAATCACAGACGTGGATTGTGCGGTTGGCAGCGTGTATTTAAAACACATATGGTCATTTATCTGTGTGATCTCACTGCAGGTTGTTTTTTTTGTGTGTGTGTGTGTGTGTGTGTCACATATTCTGTTGGCATTTTCACCGCAGGAAATATTGGAGCGGAGCTGTCTTACAACAATGTTGGCATGTTCATATCGTCTGATGCTGGCAATAGCTGGAGACAGGTGAGCTTCACACAAAAATCAAGCCAGCTTTGTACAATAGCGTGAAATGTTGACAGAATAGCTACTGGCTGTCCAAAATGTAATATTGTATTAAGGTGTCATGTCTTATTATAAAAAACAAACTTACTGACTGTTGCATGCCAAGCTTTCACCTTCACATTTTCACTTGTTTTTTGAAACACTGGGTTGTTAATTTCAGACAAAAGAGGGCAAAAGCAAGCTTGTCATTACTAGCAGACAACCGATATTATGTTGGATGAAATGATACCAGATGTTTTTAGATATATGGTTGAAAACTGTTAGAAATTGTTCATTGGTTCTTTTTTTAAAAACAAGTATATTAATGTGCACTGGATGGCTTCATACATTATAAAATGCTCAAACACTGAAGCTAAGGCTGCCAAATATGGGCAAAAAGTCAATATGATAACCTCAAACATGACTTGGACAGTCAACATAGTGGTTACTTAAGCTTAATTGTATATTTTTTTTAATAAAATGTTTCACTTTTACTAGAGGAGTGTGTGAGAATTAGCCATCTACAAAACATAACACAGTCTCAGTTAGCTAAGTTTGTCTGGGGTTGGCAAAGTCTCAACTTACCCAAATCCAATAAAGAGCAGGAGAGTAACATCCAGGACCAGCTTCCACAATTATAATGCTATTTTTGATTTATTTGATTTTACTGATCCAATAAATTGGATCCAATTATAAATTAGAAAAGGGTAAGCGTACTCTTCAACACAATGCTAGGTTACTGCTGTTATAAGTAAACTAGATAATCACCTGACATTTGTAACCGATGTTAAAGAAGATGAACACGAGGTTAAACTTCTTTCCTAACACATTTTTAGTAAGAAAATGGAACTCTGTGTACAGAGTGTTGCTTTCTTATTAGAGTTCCAACATATAAAGAAATCATTGGGTGCTAAGCTAGCTGTTTGGAGGTAGAGTTTCCCAAATGGTAAATGTCTCATCTCAGAATTTCCTGTAAATGATGAAAATATTTTTTGTGACATTAATATTTCCCTGGGAGCCTGAATGTATCGATATGTCTTTTCAGATTTTCGAAGAGGAGCACAATGTGTGGTTTCTGGATAAAGGAGGAGCCCTTGTCGCTGTGAAACAGCCATCTGTGCCAACCCAACACTTGTGGTATGTCCATTTAGATAACTTCTTTCTTCTTCCATTCTTAAATTACTTTTTTTTATTTCCTACAGCTATTCTTAGGTTAATTCAACCCTTATGCACCAACAAAAAGGGCATTTATATATTATATGTGACACTTGATCCATTTAGTGATACACTTTGACTGAGGCTCCTGCAGAAAAGTCATAGGCAATCTAATTTGAGAGATTTTTTTCAAGCCACTTATCATTAACAGCCAGCAGTCTGAGCCCCCCCTTTTAGTGTTTTCATTAACATGTTGCCTTCCTCTTGCCAAATCGGGTGCCTACGCTTTGCCTCAGTGCAGGCTAATCCAAGTGAAACCAGATCTGTTCTCCAGTCGCTTTTGCAACAATTTTGAAATTAGTTTTAGAGCCACTGAAGTGTAGCCTGCTGGGTTTTTGTCTCCCAACCAATTTAAGTGTGATGGTAGAGGAAGAGGGGAAAAAATGACAGAAAGAAAGAAGCCTGTGTCTCTCTACAGCAGCTACGGAACAGTATTGCTTTCTCAGCCAGTATAAAGTTAAACACTTCCCCGACCTGAATCTCATAATAGGTGCATGTCAACGCTTTCTTGTTGTCAGAGCTTTTAGCCAAATGAAGGCAGTGGGGGGTTTTTTAGAGCCAGCAATGGAGGATTTTCTTTCTCCCAAGCACAGGCCTCAGCGGTGTTTCTACCCATGTCACACTCAGGTACTCCTAGTTGTTCTCACTTCAGCACCAATGTTGATAAGCTGTCAGAATCAATAGAGCTCAGGCCCCAATGATGAAAGCTGTCCAGTTTTTTTTGCTGTCGCCTCCCTCAACAGTTTTGTAGTTGAACATGAAACAGTTCTAGACTAGTCTTGTTTTCTCACCCGTGTAGACTTTACCCCAGACCCGAGACATGCCTCTTTTTCCTTTTGACATTTCCTCTTTTCATGTGCTCTGAAAGCAGTTTTGTGCATCTTTGCTTTGTTAACCAGACCAGATTCTCTCTAAAATATCCCTTTAACACTCCGAATTTTGATATTTACCTGAAGCTACAGTAGCTAATTGCACAGAGACTTTAAGGATATAGCCATACTAAAATGTTTTTGTTTTAAAATGCATTACTTTTGCTATGTTTACGCCTAGCGTCCACACTACTCAGGCCTTTTCAAACCCCTGAAACGTACCCCATTTTAGTTTGAAATCTTCAGGATAGTGTTTTAGTCTGGACGGGCAGAAATAGAGACTGTAACAACGCTTGCTTCCTGATTAGGTATTATCAGCCACGACATGTCCTTCCCTGATTCGTCACGCCTCTTTCACGTGAGCCTTTTTTGGAAAAAAAACAACAAACATCAGCCTTGACTACCATTGGTTATTTCAACATGGATAACGAATTCCAGGTGTTGCTGACCTATGCTAATGCCACTACTGCCCACATGTACAAGAGGCAAGTTACTATTCGAGCAATTTGTGGCAATTCCCGTGTACAGAGGTGCGTGCCCACTGCACGACCGGTCATGTGTTTTCAGGCATGTTAGTATGGATGGAGATTATTTCTTAAACAGAGCTAAAACACTCATATGGAAGGAGATCGTTTTCAGTGTTTGTACTAGTGTGGGCGTAGTCTGATACTCGTCTGTTGAGACAAGCCAGTCATTCTGATCCTCACCTAAATCTGTCCCTATGAACAGGCTCTAATAGAGAGTGTCTGTTTCTATGCCATTGCTGTTGCTGGGTTTGTGATGGGAATGCTTTCTGACACACATACACAGGGTCAGCTTTGATGAGGGGAGGCAGTGGACCCAGCACAGCTTTTCCCCAGTCCCTCTGTTCGTGGACGGCGTTTTGGTGGAGGCTGGGGCTGAAAACCAGATCATGACGTAAGTTCCAAAAATCCCAAAAGGAACAAATGACATCTGTTTTTTTTTTCTTTTGGTTATTTTTTCCTTTTGAAAAGGATAGACAGATGAAGGTGTCCATTCAAAGTACTATGGTATTAAGTCTTCATTAGGCCACATTTCCAAATGGCAGGTAATGGGCCATCAGGGATGGTATTCAGACTTTCATGGATATTAAAAGTCTAAAAAGGAGTACTCCACCGATTTAGGATTCAAGTCCTATAACATTTTAGCATAATGGGCAGTAAAAAAAAGAATCAAAATCTATGCAGCAGAATCAGTGATAGAAATTGTTGTTTTTACTCTTTACATTAATTCTTCTTCTTTGTCAAAACATGCAACTCAACTCTTGGCAGTTGGGTCAGCATTCACTCTGGAACGCAACATCATTAAAAAAGAAGTCTGATGGGGAAAGAAACAAAGCAATTAGACAATCCAGTTTGAAACCATTAGCCATACTCATTTGGAAAAGAAAACAAAGTCAGTAATAAAACTGTTTAAAGTGTTTAGTGTACATTAAAAAGATTACAGACCAACTTCCAGAATCAATTTTTGAGCAAATGTACTGTAGTTGTGAGCTCCCACAGTTTAATTGGTAAATGGACTGTACTTGTCTCATTCACCCATTCACACACATTCACACACTGATGACAGGGGCTACCAGACTGCTCATCAGGAGGAAAACTAACCATTCATACACATTCACACATCGTTGGCACAGCAACGGGAGCAATTTGGGGTTAAGTATCTTGCCCAAGGAAACGTCGACTGGAGGAGCCGGGAATAGAACCGCCAATCTTCCAACTGATGGATCACCGTTCTACCTTCTGAGCCAGAGCCGCCACATTTAATTGTGCAATTACAGACTATTACTGACTTAAACCCCAAATGAAGTGGTTTAGACCTTTTTGACTGGTGACCCATTAAAAATAAAGCAATGTCTGCTTGAGTCCTGAGCAACTGAGAAACACAATACTTCTTTCTCAAATTGTTTCAGTTGAAGAGCCCTTAAAGGCCTAAAGAGATTTACGTATCTGGTACTTCACAAGACAAAAGTTAAAAAAAAAAAATAGGAAAAAGTCTTGTGCTGCAGCTTGGTTTTGGGTTGGTATTTATTTACTTCAGATGTTACAACCCATCTCGCCATCTTGGCTTTTTTCCAACCTCATCATCTTATTGCCACATCTGACTTATCTGTAGTGCTTTATCTATGTCTTAGTACTTATTTTGGAGTACAATGAAACTATTACAAATTGAATGGACCGCTAAAACGACAAAATATCACAGGTTGTAATAAACCACAATCATTCTTTAAAGTAAACATGGTTCTAATGGTTTCAACGTATCATTTTCGTGAAGTTTCTCATTTGCCTCTGCAGCTTTTTTGGACACTTCAGCCACCGTTCTGAATGGCAGCTCATCAAGATAGACTATAAGTCCATCTTCAGTCGGAAATGCACGGAGGAAGACTATCAAACCTGGCACTTGCACAACCAGGTAAAAAAAAAAAAATGATAAGGTTCAGGTATACCTTTTTACTCCTGACTGTGTTGAAGTTCATGCTATGAAAGCGCTATCATTTACCCTAATGTTGCTCATTGTGCCCACAGGGTGAGCCATGTGTGATGGGACAAAAACAGATTTACATGAAGCGCAGACCTGGAAACTACTGCATGTTGGGAAAGGACTACTCCAGAATCCTCTCAGCTGAGTCCTGTATTTGCCGAGCCCATGATTTTGAATGGTAAGTTGAAGTTTGTCTTTATTCAATAGCTCTTCCCTTCATAAAAGGGATTATGTTTCTCTCAATTGTCTGCTAAAGGAGCACTTCATATTCATGTAGAAGCACTACTTTCAAAGGATGAGTTTTATTCATTAATATTTTCAGAACTTCCTTATGTGTTTTTTTTTTTAATTACTTTGAACTGGGCAGCTGCCAGGTAGAGTAGCAAGTTTTTAACAGTATGAATGGGACTCAACCAATCATTTAACAAATGCTACGCACAGTTAAACACCACTGTTTGTAAAGCTAAAAGTAAGAAGCAGTTCTGGCTTCTTAAAAATAACTACTATCCAGCTTTCATTAAAAGAGTACTCCAAGAATTTCACATTGCACTACTATAGAGAGCTGAAGTGCCAGAAGTAGAGTAACCTAATTTAAAATCCCACTGACATTTGTGATAATGCAATTTACTAAAAATCCAGCCTTGGAGCATAGCCTTCTTCAACAATATGTTGTGTTGTTTACTCCATATGTCTAGATAAGGATGGTATTGTTTATTCAATCTTTTAACTGCCTTTACAAAACCTCATTTCCATACATTATCACAGTTGCTGTAGATTTTGTTTTCGTTATTTAACTTTTAAAATTGCAAAGGTTTCAACTTCTAATTGATAATCTTAGAATATGCAAAGTAAATGCCAAGAGCACTTTTTTCAGAAACACAGATGAAAGAAATGCTGAATCATAAATTGCATTGAGCTACAGAAGTGGACGTGATGTCATGACTTCAGCTCAACAATACTGTCAGACACACAATGGACAGTTTTAAAAAAGGACTGAAATTGATGCAGCAGAACCTAATATATTGTCTTTTATATTCCACACATCCTCCATCCTTGTCAAAATCTAGCATGTAAATTACTCATAATGCAGTTTGACAGTCGACAGTTAGTTCAAAGCTGCAACTATCACAATTTGAGGCCAATGTTGAAATACCTTAGAGTGCAATACCATCTATGGTCACTAGATGCTGGCTCCAAAAAGTCCATGGCTCCAACTGACTCCTATTCAAAAAGCGCTGGTTCTCTCGAGAAATGCTAATGGAGCTTTTCCACTATACAGTTCTAGCACTACTCGGCTCGACTCTGTACAGTTCCAGGAACTACCTTTTCTATTACAAAAAAGTACCTACTCAACGTGGGCGGGGTCGTCATAGCATGGCTCCGCGAAACTGCCGTGACTTCGTTTTATACGCGACACAAAACACATAAACAATGGAGGACATTGAGGCAGTGGTGTACTTGCTGCTGTTTGTGGCTTTTTGTCACACACAAAGCAAGAAAATTGAGCCGTATGGCTGTAACGCTGTTGCCAGTATTTAAAAATGCTGGGTTTGATTCTTATGTGGGATGGCTCCAGCGACAACTCTTCTGACCAATCAGTGGCCGGCAGTCTGTTGACGTCACATTTAGTATCGGCTCAGCTCGCTTGGAACCTCACCAGAGCAGGTACTAAAAAAGTACCAGGTACCAGGTACTATGCCTCGTGGAAACGCAAAAAACAAAACGAGTCGAGCCTAGTCGAGTCTTGCTGGAACTGTGTAGTGGATAAGCGCCATAAGTCAACCAGTTCTTTGGTCTCAATCATTAACTTTAGCCACTCTAATAAGTGTGCTGGTGGTCATTTTGAAAATTGTTGCTTCATTAATAAGATTTTAAGACTTACAGTAGCCATGTGGGCGTTAATGACAGTTGTAATTGACAGTTGGCTCACCTGCTGCTCTCCCTAGCTCCACGACTCTCACGGAGTCTAAAAACACAATATTTCACAAGGTCTAATGTTACTTTATTATGATACCTGCCCTGTTAGCACAGTTTAGCTAAAGTAGCTAACATTAGCCCATATGTGCACCACTCAGTGTTCCCAGCAAGCTAGTGTTAGCTTGGGTCTAAGGTAGCAAGGTGTATTTTCAGAGCATACAAAGCAACACCCCACACACTTTATTTGGAAGTAATGGCTCCAAACAAAAGAGCTGCCACTCTAGGCTTCAAACAAGCTACAATGCAAAAACAAATAGGCAATGTCACACCTTGCTACATCCATCTTTGTCCAGTATACAGTCAATAGTTAGATCTGGAGATTCAGGTGTGTTATGCTAGTAACTACTAAGATAGCCTTGAGATGATAGCCTCAAACAGAATTGAAGAGCAGGCAACAGATGCACCTCACTTCTTTGTTACTCGATAAACCCCAGATTCTTTTTTTTTCATTTTCAAACTTGTAGTCCTCAACTCCAACCAACACCGAATGAATTTATCAGATTTATTCACAGAGCTTCCTCTGGAGCCACAAAAGCACATTGTCAGTTGAGTTCACCTTTAAATAACCTCTTCAGTCCACTCAACTATGCTCTTCAGTTTGATCTAACCTACCTACTTTTGCTTCATTTCCAATTCAACCCTGTAATTTAATAAGTAGAATTAGGTGGAAAAAAGGCAAATAAAATGCAGAGATAAGTTGAGTAGTAACACTTGTTTTGAGCAATAAAGCTATCTTCAAACCGCTGTTTTCTTACATATTACTTTTGTTTTTCTAATGGTTTCTAACAAGCACATTCATTACTAAACCAATTTTGTTGATACAGACATATTTTTAAGGAAAATTACCTTAATGGTTGTGTTGTTAATATACTAAAGAGATGGTTTTTCAGCAGCAGAGCAACACACTGGTCTATATTACAGAAACACAGACAAAATTACAAGATAGAGATGGACAGTGCCATTCAAAAATATGCAAAGAGGTCATTTATTCTATAGCTGAAACCTTGACCTTTTCTGCGATCAGTGAATTAACAGTGCAACAAATCAAGCCTTGACAAAAAAGGGGTTCTATACAAACATCATGTGTACTGTTCATTCTGTAGGCCAATTTTCAGCCATTAAAGTTGAATCCATTGTATATGCTATTCATGTGTCTCATTAAATTCATTCCATTTGCTCCGTGTTTTCCAATAATCTGATAAGTTTGGGATCGTTTTACACAATTTGCTCATAATGTGTGTCTCCATAGGGTCTGTCTGGAAGCTTGCTATGCTTGTAATTCTGTTGAGACCATGTGGGGGATGTAAATAGTTTCAATTTGTATGCAAATCCCAAACGGTTGTACTTTTTATCTTTAAAAAAAAAAAAGAAACCATCCCAACATACAGCAGTTATGTAAATAATGTTTGTAGAACGTCAGAGAGTGAGTGCTAATTGGTTCCCATTGAACTAGTGTAAAGTTTATTTTCTTTCTGTGTCGGAGTCTGATTTCTGCCTGTCTATCTTACTCTATTTGTCTCTGCTGGGAATTATTTGATGCAAGCTTAAAATTCTTAAAATGAGGACTTGAAAAACCACTGAAGCAGAAAAAAGCTCGAATCCTTTAACCTAATTTGAGGTGTGAAGAGCATCTGACACAAGTGCATATTTATTAGACTTGATTTTAATGACTGTGAATGGTGATGTACCTGTAGAGGATGGAATTCCACTGTTCATCAAAGAAGCAAAGCAAATTATTAGTGGGGGGCAATTACATACACATGGCACTAGTTGATGCAAAGACATGAGTAGGTGCTAATTTGCCCCAAACAACGCAAATTGTTTCAAATTGGGTAAAAAAAATTGTGTGTATCGCTGGTTTTTTAATGTGCTTGTACAGAGATGATAGAGGAAAAGGGGAGAGACTGGAGGGTAATAGAAAATACCAAAGTCTCTGATGAGTTCTGAGTTCAGCTAAACTGAGTATAAACACAGGTAGCTGTTTGGGGCCAATGAATACAAATGCAGCCCTCAAACGTGAAATTATCCGAGGTTCTGTCCGAACACTGTTTTAGTCCATGTTTATTCTTTGATGATATAAATAGATATGATTTATAATCATTTAAAATGATTATAGAGGGATTCCAATTCTGTGTGTACACTTACCTTTCACACAAGTCTACACAATCTCATTCACAACATATGTTCTAGACTTTTTTTTGTCACAGAAACGGACACCATACTGACGTTTTACCTTCTTTTCCATATGTGCCTGTGCAACCAATATACTTTGACATCTCGTTAATGAATAGTTCACACTGTCGTAATCACAGAATCAAACTCGACTAGTCAGCCAAAGGCTTGTTAGTTTAGTTTATTTGTTCTGGCTTGGTAATTAATTGATAAATCAATGTCATGCCTGTTATTGGAATGGGCACTTGCTTACCTTGCTCTGTGAGATGTAAATCATGTTCAGCAGCCAAGTCAGAGTTAGTCGTCCTTGTGTAGGGAAACAGACCCCTCCCTGGATGTATATACACACTGCTTCACACCACTGCGGCGCATTTGTCAACAGCGGCCTTAATCAATACATAATAATGATGCTCTTCCGTGCCAGACAGGCCTCCTGGTCACCTGTTATAAAGAGCTAGATAAGAGAGGGATGTGGAACACACTCTATGACAATATGTCCCTTTTCACATGCTGATATTGATCGGGTGCTGTGTGGATATGCTTTGTTGTCTGACAGTGATTATGGATATGAGCGCCGCAGCGATGGGAACTGCAGGCCTGCCTTCTGGTTCAATCCCTCCACTGTCTCCAGAAGCTGCAGCCAGGGTCAAAACTACCTCAACAGCACAGGGTGAGAATTTCACATTTATACTATATACTGCCAAAATACATTCATGTGATGTGAATTTATTTTTTTGCATAAATGAGTCTGTTTTCCATTGGACGGTCAGTCTGGCTTTTTAGGGCCGATAGCAATCACAGGTTTATTATGGGTAGTAGTGTCATAAAGTGAATGATGATGATACAGCAAGAAGCAGCATGCCCACAACCTGGTTCTGACATGCCTCACACTGTGGGCATAAAACCATATGATACAACCATGAAAATAATCCCTGTAAAGTCCCATTTGTTTAGGAAATAACTTTGAAGTTAGTAATCAGTTGGTCAAAAATTTCAAATTTAATTTCTCCAAAAAGCCACATCCATCCTCTAAAACCCCATATCCTGAACTCCCTGTTTAAATGACCTCCCTCTGGGAGACCAATTCAGAGCATTAGATTATCTACAGTCCAACAAAGAAGAAAGACATTTGTTCCTGAGACAGTTTGTCTCTTTAATGTCAGCATCTAACTTTCTGACCCCACCTTAGACTCCAACAAACCATGTATTTTGCACTTTCAATGCGCAGTTAACACTTTTTGTAGATGTTTTTAATGTCTGTTTTATTTTTAATGTCTATTTTATTGTCTGTGTTTGTATGCCCCTCAGGTACAAATCAATTTATTAAATTGAATTAAAATTCAATTGTATCTAGGGACCAAAGGAATCAAACACTTTATAATGAGTATTGACCATCTTCAATCACTCCCCATCAGTGTCCCTAATTTCTTTTCACTTTGTCATCACGGTGCTCAACTGAACTCAGTATCCAAATTTACTACCATATCCCTTGAGTTAAAATTACTACTGCTGCAGTACAGCATGTGAATTCTAGAAACTAATAATAAGCTCATATATTTTTGTATCTGGGGTGTAATAATTTAATTTAATTTTGTTTTTCTTTCTTGTGTCAGCAAGTGTTAGTTTTTGAGGCTCCCCAGGGGACAGACACCTTGCAAAGCTTAATCACAGTGGGTGTGTGTTATTCACCACTGCTATGATTAAGCTTTACAAGGTGTCTCAGCCTCTGACACAGCTTGTGTTGTCAGTTGTCATCTAGTTTAGTTTTTGCACAGTGGGGCCGCTCAAACTCAACAGCTGTATGACACAGCACTCTGCTGAGTTCAATAGAACTGTTTCTAAACCTCAAGCTAATGAAGCATCGAGCTGATTAATTTTAAAAACTAAAATATATACTAGAATAGATTCATCATATAGTATATATTATGAAGGGTATAATAAAATAGAAATACTCTGAATTTCCATCTTGTGTATCTCTTCAAAGGTACCGTAAAGTGGTGTTAAACAACTGCACCAAAGGAGTTAAGGACATGTACACGGCTAGAAAGCAACAGTGCCCCAACAGACCTCCCAAAGGACTTCTGCTGACCACTAAAGATGGCAAACTTACTGCCAACCTGGGCACCAACGTCACCTTCCTGGTGCATCTGGATGAGGTGAGAAGACAACCAGCCAACACATCCTTTATACTAGTCAGGATAAAAACCTGCATTTTTATTTAAAGGTGCCTTCAATGATTTTTGTCCACCAGGGGGCAGATAAACATCAAAATCACAGGCCTCACCATATAACTGGCATATTAAGTTGGCAACCAGTAAACCAGCTATGTGCAGTTTGTTGTTTGGGCAATCGGTGTACGATGGGGTTGTCAAAGCTTTTTAATTAGAAACAGCTATTTACAGGAGAGACTGAATCTCTCAGACTCAACGGTACAGTTAATGTACCGAAATGTTCAGACTGTAAAACCAAGACAGTGAGCTAAAACAAGCTACTGTAGAAAGGTCCATAGAGACAAAGTGCAACATGTTGTACTCTGAAACCATGCACACCAGAGGGGAAAACAATCAGCACCATGATATGCAACCAAGGGGCAGAAACACTAACAAAATGACTGTAGCTAGCTAAAAACATTAAGTTTCAGCATGTCAAAGAATTACGTTATTTTGGCACTAATTGTCTACCAGAGAGGAAAAGGTAGATTGATATAGTCAATATTATCGGTCTATCTCTTACCCTCACCTTGTTTGCATCTTGCAAGTTCCATACCGTCAAAATGCTTTAGCTTAACTTATAAAAATATAGTTAGCCTAAAACTGACATATGGATATTTGACTTACCAGTGACTAAATGCTTGCTGCACATGGAGGAATACTTAAAATCGGTATCCCATAGTTTTCCCGTTCTTCCTGCTGATGCCTCACATCTTATTATCTGTATCCACTTTTGTCTTCTTAAAGGTTCAGTTTTTCGGTTTGGCACCTTACAAAAAACGTAGTTCTGGATTCTTTACCCTGTTGGTAGTGCATTCACCACACAGCAGCTTTTAGGCATTTTTCTGTTGTTTGCTAGCAGACGTAAGTGACAAGGAAGCACCTTCACTCAATACAAAGTCAATGGAGAGCAAGGAATTGTCTCTATAGAGCAGTGGGATGTTACTCTATGATTTTGGTTACAATACTGTTTGGATTTACTGTAATGTAAATATGTATTAATGTGAGTTTAAAGACACATGAAATAAGGGTTAGGGTTAGTTGTATAAAATCAGTCTATACCAGAAGAAAATGAATGCTGAAGTTTGAGTATACTGTCTGGTGCTGTCTAGGAAAGTAACCTTGTTCTAAACAGTCTCAAAAGTTTAATAGAGTCAAATGGATCCAATTCGCCCACGCTATCCTAGAGTTAGGAGCCAGAGGCAAAAGTAAAAAGACCTCAACGGAGACCCTGTTAGTGAGTGAGAGCCGGGCCCGCCGGACTGCCTGGTCACTGAGAAACCGGCTTGCATGTTACGCAGGTAGAATATAGTCTGCTAACCCTACTGGCAGGCTTTGGGGGCGTTAGCAACAGGAGTGCTTTCCGTGCTTTCTCGCCTCTGCAACAACTCAAGGAAAGTGTGTCCCCCCAGGGTCTTGTCCAAGCCCAGTTGTCATATTACCGTGTGATGAGTTGAGGAATGGAGGCCTGTTTCTTTCATTAAGAGGGGGATTGTCGGATGGGAAGAGTAGGGGGTGACGGAGGAAGGGAGGCGGGTGGGCAAAGTGATGTGATAAAAGAAGAGAGGGACGGGGTAAAGAATCCTTGTGGCATCAGCCCTATTTGAGAAAATTCTCGAGATGAATTCAAAGTTTAATTTATATTCATGAAGCCTGCGATGGGTGTATTTCTTGGGGAGAGCAAATGGCCTTAAATATTTCATGGATAGAAGACTCTGTGGCACGCATGCACATTTTGAAATAAGGGTGAAAACTACGGGAAAAAAAGTGGACACATGTTTTTGGGATATATGATAAGATCAGCGAACCCACATGGTGTGTTTTCAAAAAACAGTTTTTGTATTGGCTGGGAAGCCTGCAGTGCAACACAGTAATTACAGCTACAGATGGGCTTTGTAAAAGCGACTGACTTTTCACTAAGTGGTTGGCAGAGGAGTGATTGGTTTGTGCCCAATGACGTCACCCCAAATCTCAAACAATTCATAAAGAATTTAACTGCGTATTGCATATCCCACATTGGGCATCAAAGGAAAGAGACAGAGGTAATTTGAGACACAAAGATATTCTCTGTATTTGCTTTTTGCCATTTAAAATAGTTTGGTGTGTGTGTGTGTGTGTGTGTGTGTGTGTGTGTGTGTGTGTGTGTGTGTGTGTGTGTGTGAGTGTGAATGTGTTTGCTTGCTATTCTTACTTAAACAGCATCTCTGAAAATGGGTGAAGCTCATCTTCATTGCTGTAACAGTACAAATAACTGCATGATAACATTATACAAATAACCACAAATCAACAACCTGACTGCAAGATCACTGCTGAACCTGTGGCTCGATGAAAATCCACAACTACTCTCTTGTTAATGCTGTCATTAATGTTAATGCCTCAGTCATTAATATTTTTTCTTTAATAAACACAGGTTTATAAAAAGCATTTTATTTCCCTTATTTGTATATTGTTGGGTACATTAGGACTAGGTCCGACTAAAAGAAATGTGTATGTGGTATATTTACAGCTCTCAAATGTAAAAAGAAAAATTGTTAATAGCAAATATATATCACAACTGATTCATGTTTTTCATTTTCTGGAACACAAATAACAAGTGAAGTGTCATTTTGAACATTTCAAGGTGTCATCTGTGCCTTGCCTAACTTTCCGTTGTGCCAAAATGGACTAATGACCTCACTACAGCCCTGCTTGCTATCAAATTAAACCTAAAAAAAAAGGTTGCATGCTTTATGTAAAGCACATTTCCTTTTCTGTGCCTGATTCATTTTTATATCAACAAGTAGGACGGATGAAATCCTGCCTGTGTATAAACTGGCTCCCCGCTCGGTTCGGCGTTGTCATGAATCTGATTTGGCTTCACTTTTTGTTGGCAAAGCTAAAGTAATGAAAAGCTTTGCCAGCACAGTGCTTAAGTTGGAGAGGAGACTCTGGTGACAGCATGCTTTATTTTAGTCCTCCCATAGACAGACGTGGCTTTGTTTTCCATCCGATTTGTCAGTGGTTATTTTAGGTTTTATTATAGCTTTTTAATTGTTGCCTCAGGATGTGAAAACTTAAAAAGGATTTATTTATAACTGTTAAATTTTTGGATATTAGTCACTTACTGTAGTGTTCAGCTTGATGTAGTGGAGACGTGTGGCTCCATCCACTCTTCCCATTTGCGTGTGGCTATCACTATATTACACAGCGTCCTCAGTTCAATACTCATCAAAAGGTGTTTGAATTCAAAAGCATCATACAGCGGCTCCTTCTCGGTTAATATAAGCTCCCTGTGATCTACCTAACTATTGTTACGTCAGGTTGAATTTGGATCAGTCAGTTTGGTTTCACACTCTGGTCACATTTGGGAGAAAATGTACAGTACAGTTGATCTTGCTCATGTTATCTTTTTGTGAAACTTATTTCTGCCCCAGTGGGAAAACCTAGATGGAATACCCTGCCGGCAAATGTGAGATCAAACCTGACAGGCGTAACTTCTGTGGATTCACGGCTAAAATACAAACTGTGGTGTTCAAACTTTGTTCAATCATAGTATAGATGGATTTAAGCTGACCTGCTATTAGCCCAAATTAGTTATTGAGAGAAACATAAAAATAAAAAAAAGTTTCACTGTTGTTTTCGACCAGACACAGGCTCATTTCCTTCCTTTTAGAAGCAATTATTTATTATTATTGTTTTTTTGCACGTTTAAGGACTGCATTTCAATTTCATTGTACTTGTACAATGACAATAAAGACATTCTATTTTATTTTTTTACTTCCAAGTTGCAAGTTACCAGTCCAGTTAAATAAAAATGTAACATGTAAGGCTGCAATTCCTTTTTTGGCCACTTGAGGGCAGCACAACAAGCTGAAAGTACAACACTGACGCATTGTCACCTTAGAAAGTAGTTATGGGGAATGAGTTAGCAAACAAGAAAAAAATTATAAATAAGATTGATCATTTCTATAATTATATTATCTATTACATCTCGCGTCAATTTACACAATTTTTCTTGTTATTATTTTGCTTCCTTTCGCATTTGCAGCTCAGCTCTACAGTATAAAAAAAAGTCAACAAACAAACAAAAAGACACATAAGTCAGACTTTATTAGGGTTTTTTTTTTTTTTAAAGCCAATAGGGCAACCACTTCTTCATTCAAATATATGAAATAATTGTGGCAAATATTTCACATTTTCCTCAAAATTTGAATATTACCATTTCAATAAATTAGCATTGTTACAAATGACAATGAATAATCATGACCATCTTGCTGAAAACAGGGTTGATAGAAGTGCTGTTCCAGGCTGTAATAACTAAAACAATGATCCAAAATTGGCTAAAAGTCTCCATCAGGCTGAGGTGTTGGTGGTACAGTTCATTTAAACACCTTTAACATTACAGTCATTTGATCTACTGTATGTATAATATAAAATATGAATAAGTAAACCTTTAAATTAAGTCATAACATTCATTTAATTATGTCATCAATATTACTGTTGATATTTTATCTCCACAATGGTATCTTTATAATGAATAGCTTAATACTTTACAGCTGACAAAACATTATAGTATGCACTGTATGCTTTGGATAAAACGTGTTATTCATTTACAGCTGTTATGTCTTTTGATATCATCACATGGACACTCTGGGTCCAGGTTTGACACATACCTGAACAAATGCTCGCCTTGTGCGCATCCAAACCCCTGTCAACGTGTACAACAGTTCCTCCATTGTGAACCAACACTGACGTCCAAGCCGTGATGTGTTTGGATCTGCTCGGCCCCCCGAGAGACACGCACACACACAAAGAGTGACATTTAGAGAGACGGGTCAGCATCAGTCTCATGCAGATTAGCGAATCCCACGGTGGCCGATACAAGAGAGCCAGCGTGAACGCGGGATGGACGGCAAACACAGGAAAGAGCTGAGTGACATCGGCGCCGCCCGAGAGCTCGCGTCTTGTTTGCGTGCCAGCTCATTACAGCTCCTGACAATGCCTGCGCTGTCAAACCCCCGTTCTTAGCCGTTCTCTAATCTCTCCAGCCACTTATCAAAGATATCGTTTTCCAGGCAGAGTGACATGAAATATCCCCAGAACGCTCGACCGTTCCTCCTGCGTTTTCACGCTCTGGAGCGCACAAAGAAGAGACTCAGGTAAACGAGGGACGGGCGGGAGAGCCAGAGAGCGTGGAAAGAGAAAAACAGAACAATAGGTTGATTTATTTAGTGTCATTTGTGAGTTTTGGCGAAGCCGGGATGCTAATGCAGTGTTACAAATGAAGATCCCAGCAGCGCCGCGCTACAATGTGCCGAGGGGAGGCTGGGAGTTTGCATTCACAGGCCTGAGGAAGGGTGATGAGGAGGGGGGGGGGGGTTGCAGTGGCAGCTGGAGCCACCGACACCCGCGCTGTGTGCTGATCCTCGGATAGTGCCAGATGTGATTCCCGGAGGAATGTTTGCAGGAGGCTGAAGACTCACACACCATGCAGAAAGCAAACATGGTGGGGCGGATGCACATTTACACAGACGCACACACGCGCGCAAACACACACGTGCGCTCTCAACGCTTGCACGCACACATATATAGATATACAGTGATTCTTTACCAGCTTAACATTAAAAATAGAAATCAATTAATTACAGTTATGTTTAGAATTTAAGGAGAGAAGGATCCAGATAATAACAAACCATCACTGACAGTAGACAAACTATAATTATTTATCTAATGGATTAACTTATCATCTGTCTGAAAGAACTCTGAAGTTTCATGATTGCAGATCTGTAATAAATTGATTTATAGTTTCAGTTAGTTACAGTTCTCTGATAAAACTTTTGAAATCAGCAGCATTAATTCCACACAACAGACATTAATACTTTACAGTCATGCTATTTAATTACAGTACTTGGATATAATTGTGGAGTCAGATAATTACAGACGTTCTTTCAATTATTCCTCTGGCAGACTGAAACTCGGAAGAAAAACGCACATACGTTTGAAAAGAGGATGCAGATGCTGTTAAGATGAAGAAAAACAAACTTCTTACTCAATCTGCTTTTGTTTTGTTTTGAATACAACTTCATTTGAGCCTTTTTGTTGTAGCTGACCATTCTCGGTTGCTGCTTTTCTTTATTTATGGGCATCTGTCTGACAGGAAATAAAGGAAGCACAAATTGGTCGAGTACAGCTGAAATCTTGCTTGGTGCAGCTTGTAGGCGGTAAATAAGTGTCTGCCTAAGAGGCTAACTTAAAACAATAGATCAATATTTGATTTGACTTTGGAAAGCATGGCAATTTGAAAACTCTCAAGCATTCTTCTCATTAGACTATTTTTTCTGCAGAAATATTGTTAAGATTGGACAAAACGTGCATTAAATTTGGGCAAGTTCCTGATAGGACTGCTTAAAGAACCACTATGAGTCTTGTAATGCAACTGCTGCTAATGTAAAGCTCTAATAGTGATGCTCGCAATGCCATTTCTGTTGATCTGTTTTATGTACTTGCAGCTGTTTCATCACTGCAGATGAGTGGAGAGGTGCTGCTGAGGTTGTTTATGATCAGGTGCAGCAGTGCAGTCTGGTTCGCTCTCTCTCTCTCTCTCTCTCTCTCTCTCTCATTTCCTCTTAAAATTGCGTTTGTCTTTCAATCTGCTCAGACTTCCTCCTACTGCAGATGGAAGTGAAAATTATTATTTTTGTGTCTTGAGGTACAACCTGTGCAATCTAATTCAATCCAATACAACAGCTTTGCTTTCAATTCTACTTTTTTGAGGTTTATACATTTTCCATTTTTGTTAAAATTGTCACAAAAGTAAAAATTCTACTTTCTGTTTATTACTGAGGTTGTGCTAAGTGATGGTGGTGTACTGAGGTGTATTATATTGAATGATGTTCCTAATACCCCCCCATGTATGTTAATGTTAGTGGACAAAATATTGAGACCACCATTCAATATAATGAACCCTAATACACCACCATCACCCACTATGACCTCAATAATACTTACTAGAGCTGTTTTTATTGAATTGAATTAGATTGCACAGGTGTACGTACAACGGTGTACCTAATGAAGAGGCCGGTGAGTGTAAATCCAATATATGATGGTACCTCCACTTAGCAGGACTGTATAGTGTGAATCAGTCATTTTGAATCCCATTAAGAAAAGTCTTTAACTACTATTCCCATTTAAAACTCAAATCATGCAAATGATGAATTGAGTTAAAACACAAATGTTTAAACTAACTTTAAAAATAAAAGACTGGTTTAAAACATTGAACCAAACTCAAATGTGTTTGACTTTTCACAAAAGTTATGACATCTCTCCAATCGTAAAGCCGCTATCTAAAGTGCCCATACTCACTCTGCAACCGAAATAAAACACTATCCTTTAAACTAAAGAAAAACATTTCACATCTGATTAGTGGTTACTCACAGTAGAAACATGGCTGAAGCATGATGAGTTGAACAATGAGTAAGCTTGCAGGCTAGCGGGCAACAACAGTCCAGATGAAGTAACAGCAGAGCGGGAGACGTCAACTCTCCATAGAGTCCAAGCAGTGTTTCCTGGTACTCAGTCTAATAAATATACACGACAGTGTTTCTCAGTCACTTAACTCATCTCAAAAGCTCCTTTACTACTCATGTCGAGTTCATTTTGAGCTTTAAGCTAGTTCACAAGTTTGTCTTTAGATTTAAGCTCGATGAAAAGTCCTTTCTCTATTGACATCAGAGCCAAGGTTCCCAGCTGATCCTGTCCCGTTTTCCGTGGCGGTTCGTTCTGGTGCTTCACGACAGAGAAAGACCGCTCCACTGACGGCGGTGATAATGAGCCGCTTCTGTATCTCCCTTTGCTGCCTGACTTTGTTGTTGTGGGCAATGATTTGGTTGCAGCACTGCTAGTCCAGCTGGAGGTCTACTTTGGTGTCCCCAAAAGTTTTTAAGCTCACCGTAGCTTGCAGATGTGTAGCTGAAGTGTAATGAAGGTGTGCTGACTTTGTTAGGTTAGCAAGGCTAAGAGATCCAGCATGAGCCCAGGCGATGTCTTTCCTTTTAAATTATAAATTGTCTGCATTGAAAAAGCCAAAGCTATTAAGCTAGCTACGCGGGTCTCCTCTGCCATAGCCGTGGCAGAGGATAGCGCCTGGTGGTAAAGCTAGGTATCCCCCTAGGCCTTTGAGAAGGCCTACAGCTATAATTTGTTGGTCCCGCCCACTATAAATCAAAAACTGATTGGTTAATTCACCTGTCACTTCCTAAATAAACATACATTGCCGTGACCAATGAGCAAGCAGCTCTAAACTCTATTCTGCCTAGAGACCACAAACAAACAAAAAAAGATTGATTGGATATAGAATCATTATAATAAAATAATCAAAATGAAAGAAATTAAAGAATGAAAGAAATTAAATTTTAACATTTGATATGCTGATATCTGCTGATATGTTTGGGCCTCCTCTGAGGGTTTCCCCCTCTGGTGAAATACATGCTAATATAACTAGTGCGCAATGCACTAGTTATATTACTAATCGCACTAATCGCAATTAGCATCTGTATTTTACACACTACATCGTGACAAAGCGACACAAAAAACCACACCGACAGAAGTATTTACCTTCAGCAAGTAGCAAGATGTCTGTTAGCCGTTGGTAAGACTCTCTTTCCACCAAAGTAATAAACAAAACACTCTCCAGCTGTGTAAACAACTGTCACACAGCTCCTCTGTTTATCTTCTTCTACCTGGTTCACCTGTACATCCCGCCCCTCTACCTTTCCGATTGGCTGACAAGTTGGTAACAACCAATGTTCACTAACACAATGATAACAATTGTTTATCTGCCTATAGCATTTTTTAATTCACTATGAACTATATTAAACATTCAAATGAACTGTTTTGTTGTTGGAAAAATAAAATTTTAAACATTTAAGATTATTTATTCATCTCTAGTTATTTACATATTTATTTGTCAGAAGTTAAACATTTTTAGAGTGGCTGATTCATTTAAATATATATTTTACATTCCATCCCTGATCGCATGGATATCTTCGTCTTTTCATGTCATTATGCAAAGACAGAAATGTCATTGTCTCCTGAGCTATATATTAATATTTGGAATGCTGCTTGTTAATTTTTGGCTTGCTGTAAAATTTGTGAAGAATGAATGTTTTCTGCACTTATATTGGATGTGATCGATCAGTGTTAAAACACAGCTCAACTCTACCTGCTGATACTGTATGTAATAACACCCAACATTAACCTTTTTTTTTTTTTTTTTTCGTTCACTGTGCTGTTCCAGGATTGCACTCCTGCACACACTGTCACACTAATATGCACTTACACCCACAGCTATAGCTTGTGATTGACATTGAAATATGAAATTATAGCCCTTGCTGTTATATCTTTAGGCCAATGTGGTATTATTTGTCTTTTGAAATGACCTACAGTATGTAATCTTGGTATGTACTATGATGCCATGGATGTCACCACTGCTGAGCTTTGTGTATGTCACAAAAATCCACATTTCAACATCTATAACTCACTCTTCTTTAAATAACATGGTGTACACTACACTGTCATTTCCTAGTTTCTGCTTGTATGTTGCTCACTGATCTCCTCTCATAAAGCAGTCTCAGAGCGCTTTCACATGAAAAACGTGGCGACGGTCCATCCTCTCTATACGGGGCTTGCAGCCGTAGCTAAACGGACCCCTGCGGTGCTGTGTTTCAGGGTGACTCTTTACGGACCAACATCCAGCTGGATTTCGGCGATGGCACGGCCGTGTCCTACTCCAACCTGAGCTGGACCGAGGAGGGGATCAAACACGTCTACAAATCCGCCGGGATATTCCGTGTCACGGCCCTGGCAGAGAACAACATGGGTTACGACACCACGACACTCTTCCTGCATGTAACATGTAAGCCGCATTATTGAAAGTGCACGCCGCTGCTTTCATGTTTTTCGAGTCTAACACCTGGGTTTATCATACATTGTACAGCTTCAAAACTATCCTCGGGGGGGGGGGGGGAAGAAAAAGAAAGAAAGAAAGTTGTGCTTTTTTTTTTTGCATCCTTGAAGACATGGTTTTCAAAACTCATAAGGGAGACAAACACTGAACATAGAGCAGCAATGTGTTCTTTTCATTTGTACATTTAGCTGTACAATGAGGTGCTTAAATATGTCTACCTGAATGACAGCCGCGCTGTTGATCCAATGCTAAACTGAAATGAACTGTACTGACCTACACACAGGATTATGCAATATAGCAGCTGTGATAAAAGCAAGCAACTTATTTTGAGGAAGGTCGTAACTGGCTTATGCATGGTTTCACTTTGGGCACGAAGTGAAACAGAGAAGTGGGCCTTTAAGGCTGGTGTAGCTAATTGCCTGTTATCTGAGGATGTGACAGAAAAACAATAGAAATACTTTAAGGTTGACAAATTTTACACAGCAACTACAATATGGTAACTACAGTATTCTACTCCTGAAGGAATAATATAATATATTATTTAAGTTTTCCAATAATAATCTCAGCGTGTGTTAAATTGTCTTTTATCGATTGGTTCAATCCATTTTTTATTTAACCTCTCGCCATCCTGATGTGTCAGCCAGCGTGTTCTGCATTTACACATTTCTGACAGCAGTAATTTTAGCAGGATTTACTTCACAGTGCAGGTGATGCTTTTAGTGGAAATACTAAAAACTACCACAATGATTTCTAAGCTCAGTATATTTAATGCCAAATCAGTCTCTCTCTCTCTCTCCGTCTCTCTCTCTCATTCGAACACACTAACACACTCCCGTGCGCATACACACTTTGAGCATCTCAAAGTGGGGATAAAGATTAGTTCTGGTTAAAGAGGATGAGAGTTAACAGAAGCCTCGGCGAGACGAACACCCCGGACCACGGAGCTGCACGATCCGTTCG
Organism: Scomber scombrus; assembly: GCF_963691925.1. Classification (NCBI taxonomy): domain Eukaryota; kingdom Metazoa; phylum Chordata; class Actinopteri; order Scombriformes; family Scombridae; genus Scomber; species Scomber scombrus. The sequence goes on along the minus strand of NC_084971.1, from coordinate 3,879,812 downwards.
TTGGAGGTTTTTTTTCCCGCCAAAGTGGTGAATTACATCTGTCCACGGTGGCAAACTTCATCCCTAAGATTAGTGTAAAGCAACCTAGACCCCTGTCAGGTCCTATTAGGTTCTTAGTGGGGAAGTTCGCAGCGATTACCCAGAAGGTATCATGTCAAAAAAATACATGATGGCGTCGACATATTTTGAGTGTTAGAATAGGACTTTTTTTTTTAGGTGCAGTCAGAGTTCCAGACATATGTAGACCTGTGGTGATTATTCACAGTCGCAACTTTATACTGTCAAAAAATGATATGATAATCTGCTGTTTGATATTACACACACAAACTTTCTTGTGACTTTGGAGATGACTTTTTTTGGTGTAAATAAAATGTGTTAGCAACTAATTGCTAACTACACCGTCCCCTAAATACTATATTTAAATACAACTAAGTTACAGGAGCAAATACATTCTGAAAGAAACAGTGTGTTGCCTGGAGTACTATTTGCATCAACATAATGAGGAAAGGTTTTAATGATCATGTCTTCTTTTGATTTGTCTACATAATCCCCACTGTAATTAACCAAAGCGTGATCAAGATTATTATGGTATAATTAGACAACTCAAAGCACTTGTTAAAGGCTAGGCGATTGATGTCTTTGTACTCCCTCATGGCAGTGTTGTACAGATCCAGAAAGGTCATCACAGTGGTGACGAGTCTCTTTTCCATCTTCATAGTTCCCTGGTAAAATGCTAGAATGCTACATGGTAAAAAGATTTTTCTTTCTGTGGGGATCTTCGGCCTGATCGCCTGCTTACCGGCAAACGTAGCACGTTATTGGATGACGACCAGCAAAATTTGACCCCGGTTCAACTTTTTGCTATATGACTGCTGTGTTTTTGCTGAGCCCTACATGGTCCCACTCCACAGCGTAAATGCACTGCCTCTATTCAAATGGCCATTTTTTTTTTTTTTTTAAATTGCCAGATTTGGTCTCATTGTGGCCTTGTTTGGTTTTAGACCTCTGAATTACTGCCTCTACTTCACATTTCCTCAGCAAATCATCTGGAATTGCAACTATTTGGAGAAGCAATAAACCAATCATAGCTTTATAGGTAACAGTAAGAATGTCAATATCATCTTCCTTGCATAACTTGCTAGCTACCTAGCTACTATTATGGGGGGAAAAACTGATATTATTTAATGTAAAATGTAATGTTACCCTCTAGAAACCTCAGCTTGTGTGGTGACTGACAATATCCATGCAATATCCATGAGACAGACTTTAAGTATAGTGATGTAAGGTGAAGCAATGTAGATTATGACATCGATCTACCAAACAAACGTGCATAAATGCTCACTGCAATTATTTCACCCCAGAGAGCAAAATCTTATTTAACCTGTAAAAACTGACAAAAGGATAAGATATTTAATAAACAGATACTGCCAATTTACTGACATAGTTATTTATAATAATTGAACTGTCACAATTTGATGTGACAAAAACAAAGTGGAATCTGAGCACAAGGAAAAATCACATCAACGCTCTTTCATCTCCTGGCGTCACAGCATGCTCATTGTTCAAGCAGCATGTCTTACCTACTGTATTTAATCTTAGTGCACCTGCCAGCAGACAGCTCACTTTGCATATATTGTAGTAGGCACCAAACTGGAAAGAACGATCCCATTGTTACGTCGTTTGTTTATCTGTTTGTTGGCATCCTTTTCATGATGTGACTGTTTCTATGTGGATAAATTCAAGGTATATTATTTCAAATACCATAAAAAGAACCCACTTGAGGAAACTGATGTGAAATTGCATCCGAATGGTTTTAGAAGCTATACATTTTTGAGTCGGAAAAGGTATTTCCATCCATTATGTCTTATTAAGGCACAGTTGGCAACACCTTGAGAGTGTCCTCTGAGAGTAAATATTCTCTGGAAGTGATATTTAAACTTTATTTGCTACTAAAAATTTTGCACACTATCCTGTACAGGGTATGAGGGGTGAATCATATTCCTGAAAGCATTAGGCGAGGTTCTGGGAATGTTTTTTTCAGAATGATTCTCTCCCTGACAAAAGCCTTATACCCCATCTACTTGGGATTTTTCGATCTTGCCAATTGGCTTTTTTTCCATTTGAATAAGAACCACACTCTCAAGTGTGCCTCATTAGAAGTAGCCATCAACTCCTCTGTGGCCTTTCTTTCTTAGGTCCAGTGGAGCATGTCCAACTTCTTGCTCCCTTCGTGGTCATAAGGAACAAGGAGGTGAATATCACAGCAGTGGTTTTGCCAAGCCACTCTCGCACAGTCACCTACTTCTGGTGGCTAGGCAACAATACTGAGGTAAGTCCTCTAAGACAAGGCTCATTAATATACATTTCAGTCTTAGTTTCTTTTGCTTGCGTTGCTGGGTTTTATCTGTTATTTTTGTAAAGCATCATTATTTTTGAGGAGCATTGTTTCTGTCATAAAGTTTATAAAAGTGTGGCACCTAATCAAATGCGAGGAAGATGTGTTTCTTACTTTGAGAATGCACAAACAGCGAGGAGGTATTAAAGTTCATGAAAATGGGAAACATCTCCTCTCCAGTATGCCATGTTTATTCACCAAACATTTTTGATTATCTTACCTTCCTCAATGTGGTGTCCAAGACTGTTTCCTTATGCCTGGTCCATTGAACAAGTGACCGTGACTTATAGATCACTAATTCTATACTCCAGCTAGGTTTCCATCCAAATGTAGTGAAATTTAGGTTGAAACAAGTCAAGTTGTCAAGATAAACATCTGTTGAGTCAGGAGTAATTAGACCCCAAATTGACATTTCTGTTTGTTTCATGTATTCATTTGGCGGACAATATAGTCTCCCAGATCCATGCATATCTGATGTTTTTTTGTCTGCCGCTGTTTTTCGTCTTTTTGGTGGAACACAACCCTCAGCGGACGTTTAAGTGACATCATGTCAGTATTTCTACTCAGGTTTTTGTATGCACCACTTGAAAATGTGAATAAAAACAAGTGGATGGAATGGTACCTGGTGGCATATCTTGACAACTGTTGGTTAAATTGCCATAAAAGTTGGTACAGACATCCCTGGTACCCAGAGGACGAATCTATAATGACTTTGGTGATCCTCTGATTTTTCATCTACCCTAGAACTGTAGTCATGTTTCGAAACATAGCAGCCATCGTAGTACTTAAGGACAACTTCTTATCGTTCTAAAACAATAGCTTTTTGTGAATCTGCAAGTCATTCCAACCGATTGACCTCAGACACCACTCTGATGAAGGCAAGATAGCTGAAAGTGTTTGGTGAATGATGCATTTGGTGTACCGGGAGAAGAGTTGTGCTACGTTCTTGTGAAATGTAATATTATTTGTAACTTTACCTTCTTTGCTTAAAGCCAGTGATAAGCTTGGATGGGAGTATCTCGCACACCTTCCCAAATGAGGGAATGCACACCATCACTGTCCAAGTGGCTGCAGCCAACAGCATACTACAGGATACCAAGACCATAGCTGTCAAAGGTCAGTATTGGTTTTGTAATTGCTTGTGGGAGATCATAACAACTGCTAACAAGTCTGTACTATTGGCATCTTCTAAACTTTGTAAAATGTTAACAAAGGGCTGTTTTGTTGGAAGCAATTAAATACTTCCAAATGCATCCTTTGAGACTTCTTGTTCCCAAATGCCAGATAATCTTCAGACTCTGTCTCGTGTAAAATGTGACATAAAACTGCTCCTACTTGAGTGAAATATATCACATTAGCATACCGTTAGAACGAATATGTATTCATTTGGAATAAAGTAATCCAACTGGAAGTATCTGTAAAATGCAATGATTTATTACCAGTGGATGAATTGGCGAAAAGCTGTGACATTTTCTAATTATCTAGAAGTGCATCTGGTACATTTAGCCAAAGGGAAGTGCAGGGGATATGAGAAAACCCTCTTCTTTTCATCAAGTGTTAACTACCTGAAACTCAACTTGAGCAAAATGACAGTTGGCACAGCTCCTTGAGAATAATGCCCCCGGATCCGAGTGAATTAATGGCTGATTCTCCCCCGACTCTTCTCGACAGAATTCTTCAAATCTCTACTTTTATCTTTCTCCCCTAATCTGGACGAGTTCAACCCCGACATACCCGAGTGGAGACAGGATGTGGGGAGAGTAATTAAGAAGGCTCTGCTCCAAGTGAGTGATTTTCATTTTCTCTCACCTTCCCCCCCCCTCTCACTCTATTTTTCCTCTCATCCTTCTGTCTCTTCGTCTTCTGCTACTTTACTCTCTGTCTTTTTTATCTCCTACATTCTTTCTCACCCTGCTATTTCTCAGTTATTTCCTATACCCCTATTACTTGTGCTGCCCAATACTCTGGGCTCATCGGTGCGGCAAGAGAACGCCCTCGGGCCACCCTGTGATTCATCATCAGACAGGTGTGAAGACGCCTCTGCTTTTCCTTATCTCCCAAGACGGCTTCATGAGTGCTGATTCCTTCATTTTAAAAAGTCATAGATGAAATTATATCAAATCAGGTTGGTCGGGACGTGCGAGCGACGATACCCGTCACTGCGTCTAATGTGTGTGTGTGTGTCAGCGTACTTGAACGTAGGAGGGGTGCGTGTGCTCTAACAGTGTGTGGGAAGCTCACCCATCATTGTTAAGTGCTACTCATCTCCCCATTCACAGCTCATGAGTGGTGGACTGCGTTTAGTGGTGCTGTGCTCTCGGGCATCTTACCAACAAACTGAACACTAGAGCTGCAGGTGGGTGCTTTTGGAAGACTATTTTAAATGGGTGAAGAGGATCTCATGAATAACCCATATAACCCAGACACATACCTATACTTTGAGTCGATTGATTTTTACAACTCACACCGGACTGTAATGCCAATTAAGATAAAATAATTTGCCTGAAAAAGAAACTTTACTCAGTTTTCATTTTATTACGATTTTAAATTGTATTAAGAAATTGTATTTAGAAATTGCTTTTCTCCATCAAGACCATAAGTAATGCATTTATGCTGCATTATTTAGACTGAATCAATATTAACAATCCTGTACACACACTGGTTTTATTTATGTTTCAACTCACTGGACTGAAGCTGTAAATTTCACCCTTAAATTATAGGCTTGTTGATGCATTCATGAGCTATTAAGGGCTAGTGTAATTTACATCCCGTCCAAACTATAAAAACGACAATATAGGTATAAAATTCAGACGGGCAAACATTACCTACAGGCCGCAGTAATGTTTATGCCATTTAGTGGTCGTAGCAATTATGACCCAGGGCGGTTTAGGTGATACAATACAGGGTGGTTTGATAAGATGATTTTTGCTTCACCGGGATGAGGTGAGTTGGGTGCAGGGGCGGACTGGGACAATAATTCCGGCTGGGAATTTTGACGCCATTCCAGCCCACCCTTTTCATGCAGACTTCTAATTTTGTATTCTAACCCTATTTGTTGATATGATAGTTAAAATAAATTTGGGAGGGACCAATAAGTTCTCTATTTGAATACAGTACTTTCATTGAAAACCCTTTAGTCAAATGTTATAGCAAAAAAAAAAATCCACTGGCATGTGTAGGCCTACTTTGAAATAAATGAAACAGAGCTATATGCAGGCCTATTTTCAGTCAATTTCAATGTGGAAAATGAATCAAATGAAAAGTAAAGACTATTAATGACAGAAAACTGCAGCAGAGACTAACGTTAACTGTCAACAACTTAACTCCAAATGACGAAAAATACTGCCGTAAAAGATGTGATTGAACAATATAAACGAAAGCTAGAACCTTCTTGGCTGACCTGCCCTCCTGGTGAACATGTCACTTATTTTACAATATTTAGCTGCATCAGTTACAAGGGCTTTGCGTTTTCTGTCCCTCTCCCTCTCTGCTTTACCTTTCCTTTTCTTCTGTCCCTCCATTTCTCGCGACTTGAATAACAGGGCAGATTTAAGATAGCAGAGCTGTGATATTTTTGATTGCCGCGCGTTGCCGAATGGCGTGATTACGTAAGCCAGATAAGTGGATTTCATCGGTCCGGGCATCCGGCAACACATTCTTGCTCACTGTATTGTTGCTGGTGAAGTTGACTGTTCAAGTCAGGCCAGAACGACCACCAGGCCACCGGGAATTGTCCCGGTGCTCCCGATGTGCAGTCCGCCTGTGGTTGGGTGGAAAGATAGATAGTTAGATGGCAAGATGTGGATTTTGCTGCACTGCTGTTTGCTTCTCTTTTCCAACAGCGAGTGTCATGGTTTCAACTGCATGTTGAGACATTGTTTTGTCCCCCTCTTGCCAGGGCGACAAAGGTTGTATAACTATAAGAAGTATAAACTGCTTTCCAAAACCATGATCTTTCCCTAACCCAAGCCAAGTGATTTTGGTGCCTAACCTTAAACACAGCATTGTCACACCATAAAACATCATTATTTTTGAACAGTGTTTTGTAACAGTTTTGGAAAGTGGCATATTCTGGTCCTATGGGTATCCATAATAAAGTCTGGAGGTCCACTAGATGGAGTACATTTAACTCTAGGTCATTTTTTACCAGATGAATGTTGGACCCTTACTGTTCTTTATCACTAACTGTAGAAGTCACTTATTGTAACAGCTGACTAGGTTGTACATGCACAGGTGCTTAGTAGTCTATATTGCTTTATGGTGATATGGTACGCTGCTACCAGCATTAACTGTGCAAGTGTTTTTTTATTTGTCACAGTGCTGCAATGTTGTATATAAAATCTATATAAAAACTACATAATCTGTCACACCTTTCCCTACCTTATTTTGAAGATACTTTGTGCAATACCATTAGTTTATGTACAGTTATGCTTTATATTAGAGCGTGTTAAAAACCAAACTGCTCTGGGGCTCCAGACTCTCAGAGGACTCCAGCTTCACTATTTGGCAATTAACTTGTGGTCATTTCAAATTGCAAGTTAGTTTTTCTTCCTTCATTACATCATAGCTACTTATATTTCTGTTCATTTTGGCCTACCTTATTTAGTGAGGAGAAACCATAGTGTCATTAACATCAATCATTATTTGGGAATTGTTTTAAATAGCTTGTCTATTAGTGGATGAGGACCAGATAAAGTCATGTAGTTTTATAGTGGTAACCCCTACTCACTTGAATGGAGTCATAGCTCTAGGGTTACAGTATATAAACACTATCACAGCATTCTCTTGAATTGAAGTAAAATTGAACAGTAGGTGAAAATAGTGACAGTTCCAATATGTGTTTTTTTTTTTATCATATTATACTTGTGGACAGTAGCTGATATGTCACTTTTGTTTGTTTTCATCTTTTCACATTATCCCGTTAGAGTTTGAAGTCAGCCGTTCCCCATATGAAAGTGCTATAGATCTGTTTATGAGGCTGGCACTGACAAAGTTCATTTCCAGACAAACATATTATCCAAGTGGTGGCTTATTTTTCCTCTTATTTTGTTATGGTTGAGAACTCTTGCTTGAGGCAGAGGCCAGTACAGAAACTGATGGCTTTTCAACATAGCAAACAACTCCCCAACAATAAAATAGAAGATGAGAAAGGCAACAACTTGCAATTAAAGTCAAGGTCCATTTAACTGGGGTGTGCTGCCGTGTAGTCCACTTGCTGAATCTTTCAAGTCATGACTTTGCACTCTTCACCTAGGCTCATTTCAGCGCTACTGCCTCCTGTCCTGAATGCACACTCAGTAATAGAGGTTATTTCATTCCAGTGTCCAGCTGCCTCCCTCTCACATTCCCTCAGTTCAAACTCATACGGTTTCCAATGTCCATACTCCCCCATAGCTTCCCTCAAAGGTTAATGTAAGCTATCAAGCTATCATCTCCCATTGCTTCCCCTAAGGCGCAAAATACGTTCTCATCCGACTGATGCATGGTAAATCGACAGAGTAATGTGATATTTCTTCCTTTTCACTCTGTTAAACAATTGCAATGTCGATAATTAACTTACTCTCAAATGACTATAATGCATATTGGCTTTTAAAGTGATTCTCCTCACAATTGAAAAGCAATCTGGATTCCAATTAAAATTAGGATTCATTTTATAAATACATAAATTAGGGTTAGCGTTAGTATCGGTTTAAGTGATCAGAGGTCTTAAATAGTGTTATATTTGTATAGCCTCCACAGTGGGAGCAAATGTCAGATTACAGTGTGTAAAACATCTCTGTGGTAATGCTAGCAGCATAGCTCAAAGAATGAAAATGTCAGTTGGTACCTTGTTCCGCTACTTTGGCCCAGACCACAATATCTCGACAGTTATTAGACATTTGCTATGACATTTGGTACAGACATACATATAGTCTCCAGAGGATGAATCCTGCTGGCTTTGATAGTCACCTGACTTTTACCCTATAGGGCCCACATGAGGTTGACATTTTTGTTTTCTCAGTGCAATATCTCAACAATTTGTGGATGGACTGCTATGAAATGTGTTAAAAATGAAGTATTTAAGGTCCCCAGAGGATGATTCCTGTTGACGTGACACATGTTTAATCTGGCTCCAACGGCAGATTCAAAATTTAGAGTAAAATAAAGTAAGTCAACACACTGTCAAGATCAATTTGCACAAATCAAATTCAACCCAGACCTTCAGGGTTCCCAGATGATGAATCCCAATGATCTCAGGGATTTTTTGACTTTTATTCTTGCGCCACAAAGGCCCAACTGGATGGATTGCCATTAAATTTGGTACAACATAATTTTTTCCAAAAGATAAACCATAATAACTTTGGTGATCATCTGGCATCTCCTCTAATGCCAACACCAGGTCAAAATGCAAGGTTATTTGTCCAATATAAATGACTAAATTAAAAGTAATGATATTCCCCATCAGCCTCAACAGTACTTTGTTTTTCAGTGATAATTAGCAAAAACATATTTAAGAGGGTAACCAAGGTAACATTACCTGCTTAACATAAACATGTTAACATTTTCATTATTAGTTCAAAGCACTGGTAGTGCCTTAGAACAACCTCACAGAGAGGCTACCTTGGCTGTAGACTCTTAATCATGTGTTCAAACAGAATGTAATGTTCAATGGCCAGATAGTATATAAAGTTAATGGTAAGACATTATTAAAAAAAATATCCATGATTATACTCAGAGCAGCAAAGATTGAGGCAAAGACATCCAACGCGTTCAAGTTGAGCCAAAAAATTCTACGTAACAATTTTGTAATCGTGCAGAGACAAGAGGAAAAAGTGAGTTTGGTGAGTTATGAAGTAAGTCAGAGGCTGATATAAGCTGCCACACACAAGCAGAGGGTCAGTTTCGATCTAGCTTACAGTTAATGTCTGTAAAGTTGGCTGTTTGGGGAGAGTACTTCCATTTATGCCCCAACACACTTTTAGTCTTGTAGGCAGTTAGTTGAGCATGAACCCTGGATTATCTAGGTGACAGTGTTAGCTAAACGTCATATGGAAATGTCAAAAAAGCTGTTGTCCAAGGAAACTGTTTGGAAAAGGGCAGACGCCTTCAAAAACTACTTGGCAGGTGATTGTAAGAACTAGTTGCCTGTTACTGTCTATCACCATCTTACCTTACAAAAGAGCTGGATTTACTGATTGGTCCAAATCATGGTGGTCCAGACATAAATTAGAGTCTGAAAAGATGGCATCTCATAATGTCATGGTCTCACAAATCCATCTGCCTTGGAAGATCATTTCAAAATAAGTTCTACATGCAAAAAAACCCAAAATGTATCTACTGAATGTGTAGAACTCCAGTCTCTTTTACTTGCATGCACATGAATTTGTTTCCATGCTGAGCCCCTCCAGAGCGTCTTCAAATAGTATTTCTTCAAATAAACTTGCACATAAATATTGCACTGTGGAATCTTTTTTATCCATCCCAATATGATTTTTGTATCCAGCAGTAGTACATTTGCAAGGCATGAAAAGGGAGTGCTCCAGAACAGCCAGCCACCTTTTTATACTAATAACTTATTGCAACGAGAACAAACATGGTCCAAGTGTATTGATTTTTTTTTCAGGGGCTATTACCTCTTCTATCATCCTATTCACTTTATCTTCACCTCCACTACCCCTTCTCTCATTGTAAGTCATGCCTACAGCTATCATTTGTTCACTACATTGGTACTCAAATAGTGATTTTCGTGCTTGATAATTGATGTGCTCTGGCTATACCAACTCCATTGTCCACCCAGGCACTAGAGAAAACATAAAAACATCACAGGCTCTAAAATGACGAGTGATCACCACCCAGGCTCTGCCTTCTGTGCTTGTATTTTACTGGAAGACAAAAATCAAGCAAAGAAATAGAAAAAAACTGTTGTTTGTCTTCACCTTTTTTTATCAAAATAAAAATAAGCTTTTGAAAGCCGTGGAAATTGAGATGAAGCCAGAAAACGTTCACTTAATTTGTTCTCTATATTGTTTGTTTCTTATAAATAGACTTCTATTTGCTTGAAGGCAGGTTAGACTATGATATTAAGTCAATGTAATTGTTCTATAACTGTTATATCTTATTATATGCCAGGGATGTCAATGGTTAACCACTGATCGTTTAACCACTGAGAATATTTTTGACCCGTTACACATGTTGGTCTTTAGGGTAAATTGCATTTAGCCTATAGACTGTGTAAAAATAGGGTGTAGCTGTGTTGTCATAGGTTTAGCAGCACCATACTGGGAATGTGACATGTGTTTACAGTGTTTGTGTGCTCTGAAAGACTTCATGGCGTGGATATAAACTTAACTGACAGTCTATCTGTAATAACAATGGAGAGGCTGAGGGATTGAAAGTGCTAGTTCGGTACCTCAAGCCCAAGTACATTATGCCATTGAGAGCTACCGTTACTAAATGCATTGAAAACACTTTAAAGTGAACAAGGATGAGCTAAATGTAAAGCTAACCAGGACTAACTAGCTCTGACCAACGGCTGATGCACAGCTCTCACAAATCAAAGCTGCATCACAACCTTTCTTAAAAAAATCAACAGGTTAGTTGTTGGTTATTGGTTGTTGGTCTTTCAAAAAGAGAATTAACTGGAACCGACATCGCTATTATACGCTTCACTAAATTTGTCGCTACGTTATTATTGCTGATTCACTCTTTACTGATGAATGTTTAATTAAATGCAGATGGAGAAAAGTCAGGGGGTTTCAGTAGAATTCATTCTGTGGACACAATTAATGTCTGTACCAGATTTCATGGTCATTTATAATCATAATGAACAGACACACATGGGTAAAAAAAACACATGTACATTTACCATGACGGATGCTTTTCATGCACTTCTACAAATTAAACTGCAAAATGATGCAGCTAATCTGCTTTGTCTAATGCCTATGCAGAAAGTGTTCATATTACACATGTGAGTAAGGAAGTGTTGATCAGGGAGAGGTTTTATAAATGTCTGAATTTGAGAATAGAGATTTAGATTTATCCCATGTCTCATACCAGAAGTCAACAGTGGCATTCTCATTATTTAACGATATAATAATATAGAAATATAATCCCAATCTATCTCTAACCTTCATCAAGTAGTTTCAGTTGTCTGACCTTAATCTGAACATTTCACACATTCTGTACAATATGAACACAATGTCTGATGTGTTACTAGACTAGACACATAAAGGTCATTATGCATTTAACACTCTGTTAAATGAAGATGGTAACACCTTGTTGGTGATGGCAAGTGAATAAACTAATGCACCGGTGTCAAAAAGTACCAAAATACTAACATTTAACTAGCCATTATTTTTAACGGATTTGTTTTACACTTAATACATTTACATTTGTTTATTGATATTCAATCAAAAATGTTTGCTGTAGTTCATAAATCATATATAAAATATTTTTTTAAAAACAATAACCAGCACCACAGATTTTTTTTCAAGGGTGTTTTTTTTTTTTTTTTTTTCTTTATATGTTTGAAGCATTTACTCAAAAACACGTCCAGAGAAAACATATTCCATACTCGATTATAAAAAAACAACAAAAAACCAGAAACGGCATGTAATAAAACATAACATAATTTACATCATCTAAAACTCTTTGAACAGGGTGGAAAAGTCAGACACTTGAAAACCAACTCTTGAAATGTTGCCGCTTCTCTAGCTTAAGAGCTGAGTTTACATAGCCACTTAAATCCATTTATATCTTTAATGAGAGTTTAAGTACATAATTAAATTCTGTGACAAATGTAACATCATCTTTAATAGAAGGTTATGCGGCATCCTGCAATGTCTAAGAAGGTGTAGACCCGTTACTTTTATTTCGTGCATGTACTAACTAAATATAATGTTGGTAAATGTGTAGATCTGTGGAACTGAACTAAATCAATCTCTACTGCTCAGCCAATGAATCAGTGTCACATTACAATATGGAAATGTCAATATACAAGCTACTGTCATCCAAAAGTGGGATGTTTATAATTTGTGCAGTTCTACATTTGTTTGCAGAGTGAAAATTCATGCATTAACATATTAGTATATACATATTAATACATATTAATGAATCCTGGATTTGTACTTAAAACATTCATACATACCAACAAGCCCTGATGGGTTTTATTGACTCCTCCTGCACATTTCTCTTTTGTTAGTTATTGTTATATACTGCATGTATTATGTACAATCTATTGCATTATGTATTTATTTTCTTTTATATGCAATGATTTTTTTTTTTAAAAGCACAGATGTGTATGTAGGCGCTGATTATGAATGAGGCCCATTGACTTTACTAGTAAAGGACTGTGCTATATGAATAAAAATGTGTTAGCTTTGCTTTAATACAGTCCATTAAGTCATTGTTGGCTACTTGGTAACAGTTTTTATACATAAACTAGCCTGTTTTAGCCGGGAGTAACTCCAGCAGCCACATACAGTACCTAATATACATCAAAGCTAGTTCAGTCAGTCATCTCGAGTCTGCTGCTATACTCACATGGTATACTCTTCTCACTGCAACATTTATCCAGCACTTGTTTAATTAGGCTGGTGTATAAATGCTGTCAGTGTTGTGCACACTCATTCGCTCTGAGGCTTTGTGTCTAGAGACAACTTATTATTGTCAGTACCCACTTCCAGCTTTGGGGCATTCTTGTCAGGAGTGACCAGATCAGAGTATGAACGTAATGAATGTAGTTCCTATCTCACTCAGTAATCTATTTCATATTAGTCGGCTGACATAACCGATGTATGATTTAATGGTCCCAGCAGTGCCAGCACAAAGTTGCATGTTTTTGATGTTATTTATAACGCTGCCTGTCACAGCTTGATAGCTAATGGAGCGTGTTCCTGACTCTCCACAGGTATCTGACTTCCCAGAAGAGCAGCTTTTGGTAGCTGTGTTCCCGGGAGTTCCGACAGCTGCTGAGCTCTTCCTGTTACCTCACAAGAACCAATCGGAGGGCAAGAAAAAGAGCGAGGAGGAATTAGAGCAGGTGAGGGAGACTACGATCGTATTTTAACTCGACAAATTGTATTATTCAGACTGAAAATATACCATGTTGTGTCTGTTTAACAGGTGTCTGACATAATTGTAAGTGCGCTGAACCAAAATTTGGTGGAGTTCGAGCTGAAGCCGGGTGTAAGGGTGATTGTGTACAACACACAATTAACACTGGGTAAGAAACATTTGCTCTCTTTGCTTTCAATACTTTCATTAAGTTATCAACCTTAATATGAACTTTGCAGGGTAATTTTGTTTTGCCCTAACATTTTTTTTAATGTTCTAATTTTGAAGTGCCAAGAAATAGAACTGTAATAATCATGTTTTGACAACAAGATTTTTTTCCGTTCGTCCACCAATTAAAATTCTTGTCAGTCTGCCTCCATCCGAGGCAAAAGAACACAGGGGAGTGTGGGAGGGGTTTGATTTTAAGTGGAGCTCCTTGAGACGACGGATCTTTTATGCCTGCCATCAAAAGCTGAACATCTGTTCTATTTCTTTTACAGCCATCCAACCACAAAATGAGTGTTACGCTGAGTATAATTATGTTGAATATTTAGTCCTTGAGAAGGAACACTGTACAATTTAAGGGCAGAAGCAGAATTTAAAAAAAAGCTTGAAGAGTCAACAGCTCTGTTCGGTTTGTAACTGCTGGAAATGGAAAGGTTGGTTGGGTACGAGACCTTCAAATGCACTCCTGCCAAAAAGAAACAAATTGCCGTTATGGGTTTCAACTCCATGCTGAATTCATGCAGGCGAATCGGTTGTGAATAATGTTGTCGGTCTGGAAAACTACACTTTTACTGGCTTAGTCCATGGTAGTCCTCTACGAGTCTTGTGTCCCACAGCTGGACGGATCTTACACTGACTTCATTGCTTGGCTGGTTTCATTAGGCACACAGTCTCTGGAGGCACGCAGCCATGAGTTGTCTGTAGCTCAAAGTGCTAGGTATTAACAGCCTGGCATGTGCTGCTCGGTGACGTTCTGTGGTTTGCTGCACTCTAATGACATTGGAGGTGTACCGAGCTGGATCCCACTTTATATTTCACCTCCCAAGAAAAGGTCTAAAAAGCCTTCAAGCTGCTTGAGAAAGGTCACCGGTGTATGTGCCTCCGTCTCTGAGCTGAAGGTCCTCGCACGGAAACGGAGGGAAGATGCATTATGATTTCCTTTGCAATGACAGACGTTATTGCACGCTCCAAAATAATGAGAGGAATTTAAGGTGGACGCAAAGCAAAAACCATGTACTGTGATATTAATCGGAGGAAGCGCTTATTTGAGTTGGGCTCTCGTTGGAGATAAATGTGAGCATGTGTGCGTTTGAACATTTCAAATCCACCTGAAATGGATGAATTATATTCTGCTTATGACCTTTTTAGATATGAAATATACACACCTCATCTCAGTGCATCATTGTTGTGTGTCAGTATATGAATGGGTTAGTGGTTTTAGACTTTTGGACCCTGCTACTGTTTGTATATCTAATGTATACTGTCATTTACCTTATTAATTGTAAGGGCAGTGCACATTAGTCAACATTATTATGATGTTAATGTTCCAGATGCAGCCTAACAAACCTGTTATATTCAGTTATACACAGTTTCCAACAATGTAAGTTAACAACATGTAATTTAACCCTCCTGCTGTCTCTCGTCAACCATACAACTTTTGTGTTAGCATAAGGTATACATTATCATCCAATTCTGTGTTAGACCTTTTTAGCCAACTTATTACGACAGGTTTTACACATATTTTTGGAAAATATGGTCAAAGGGCCTCATTTAAATTAAATTATACCTTATTTTTATTTGATTTTCTTTACTTTTCTTTACTTGAAAATTCACATTTTCAACCCTAGAGAGTTATTGGGGGTTTGACTTTTTTGCTTTTGTGACTTTTTTCAAAATGTTTAATTTTCATGTTTGCAAATCAATGTCAATGAAGTTACCATATATGGTTCCTTGCCAGTGTAGGGTAAAACATTTTCCAAAAAGTCTATTTATAAAAAGTCCACATGGTTCTACAACCTCACAGAGAGGCACGGGGAGGCTATTTTGGATGTTTACAGAAGTTACCAAATATAGTTATTCGACCGATAAAGGGTTGATCATCATTAATATGATTTAAATGCAGCAAATGTAGCCAAATGCTTAACTACCCTCTACAGTTATACACAATAGGTCGTCCAATTTAAATGACTAAATATGTCTTTTGGCCATGTGACTCCAGAATGGCACAAAGGAGTATTTTCCAATTGTGCGCCCCATTAACGGTTATCACCAGGACTTTATTTTTCTGTGCTTTCCAAAACCAATAACACATCACTGTTAAAAAATGAGGTTTTATGATGTGACAATGCGGTGTTTAGGCACAGGCACAAAAACCACTTGGTTAGGTTCAGTGAATGATCATGCTTTTCAAGCTGCAAGGAATAGCCTAATAGGCTCCATCGGCCCACTGTGGTTCTGATTTATTTTCATGAATAAAAACACTTCAAACCCCAGGGAGTGATTTTCACAAATCACACTCTGGGGACAAAGCACATTTATTTAGACTATTCAGATAGAAATAGGCCTGATTTATGAATGATAAATGGTTATATGTGGTTATTCGCTGGATTCAAACAACTGTGCCTCTATGTGTAACAATAGAATCATCTTCTCTGTCTTGTCTGTCTTCCACAGCACCCTTGGTGGATTCAAACCCTAGACACAGCAGCTCGGCTATGCTGATGCTCCTATCAGTGGTGTTCCTGGGCCTAGCAGTGTTCCTCATCTACAAATTCAAGAGGTACGCACCCTTGTGATTTCTTCTACCTGCTGCACATAGTTTAGTAGACTGTATATCTATTACCACATTATCTATTATTGATGATATCAGAGCAGCACATTATGGACCAATCAATTACAATCGCGCCTTGAGATTTGACATATCCACCCCTAGAGGCTGTAGATATACTTGCAGCATCATTCCAATGCATGAAGCACATGCACTGGATTTAATCAGTGATCAAATGCGGAGAAAACGACCATTTAATATGCCGTTGCTGTGCCTTGGCTGTTATTTGCTGAATAAATTATTCATACTCAAAATGATTCTCTTGAAAAGTCGGAAGGAAATGGAAAAGCTGTCATTAATTATGGATACGAAATTTTTCCTATTAGTCTAAAGAGGATGCATTTTTCAAGAAATCTCACAGTTGACAAAATAGTGCAATTAAGAACCAAAATGAATAGTAATTGGAAATAAATTGGATGGTGACTAAATAAAGATGTATATTAGCTGTTATAAATACAGATGGGAAAATATAGCACTGTTACTGTTAATTTTCCTATAAATGAGTTATTGAGGAATGATAATAGTCTACACAACATTGAAAGTTGGCATGTCATAACATATCAGCACGATGGAAGAGAGGGAATTTCTTTGAGGTTAGTTGTGAAATATATTAATGGGTTTGCAATAAAAGTTTGTCATTTCAGAGGTACTTATGACTTATGTTTGTTTTCACTCTAAGAGAGAATGGTTGATCTTAGTTTTATGTGAGTTTCAATGAATGAGGCTCTTCATTCCTTCTCAGGACATTTCCTTGGAAGGTTGATTTTTGGTCATTTGGAATTTGTAGATAACAACCTACATCTAATTTGTTAAAAACTTCACAAATGAACAACTACATATGAACCTAGACGTAATGAATATGTACTTAACCAATTAAACCAACCACTTTTTTCTTACAATATGTTCCATATTGCACCACCCTTACTCAGAAATGTTCCAGATAATACTTTTTCTTTTGTCATTTCAATTCAACTTATGAAACATGGTCTATAGAAAAGGGGAATATTAAATAATCAGAAATAAAAAATGCAAATAAATCTAACTCACATATACGGAAGTGAGAAATTCAGTTCATAATAAAGTGGAAGGGGGTGTACAATATTCAGTCACTGGTAACTTTGAACCAAGTTTTCATCAGTCCTTGTAAAGGTCCAAAAGAACTCCAAAGCGATTGTTCAATTTTCCACGTTCCATTTATCCAGTCCTTCAGGTCTGGAGACACAGCAATTTTCCAATGTCTGAAGATAATTCTGGAGGCCTATAACCAAACCTACCATAATAACAGAAAATATTCCTTTTGATACATTGGATACTTGATATCTATCCCTTAATAAACACAAAGCAGGAGTCAGGAGGATTACTGTACCCAAGCAGACACTTAGGAAATCCACAACTTCAACCCAGAATGGTATCATTAATGCAAATTCCCAGCTATAGTGCAGGAAGGTTCCTACCTCTGTTTTACCTTTCCAGCATTAATTATCATTCATTAGTTTCATTTTATAAAGTCTTGTTGGGGTTTGGTAATATCTATGTCCAAGTAATTAATATTATATTTAAGGACCTGTAAAATAAAGTGTTTTCCACATAAATGTTGCAAGAAAGACAAGATGGGGTTTTTTTTTACATCGTTATTGTCTCTCCCTTCACAAATCTATAGAAAAATACCTTGGATCAACATATACGCAGAGGTGAACCAGGAGAAAGAACAGGAGATGATTGGCTCAGTAGGCCAGGGCGACAGCACGCCTAAAATTACGCTGAGTGAGTTCTCCACATCCAAAGAACTCATGGAGAAGGAACTGGATACCAGGGTCAAAAGTAAGTGAAAAGCTCCCATCCTGTATGAACATGATCACACTGTCAGTTCCTTGAAAGGGCTCGTGATTAGGCGAGACAGGATTTGTTTCTTTCATGAATACATAAGATGGTTTTAGAGTAAAAAGTCAATTCGATAATAGATTCAATGTGTGCAGATTCACCCCTTAGGCATACTTTAGTTATTTGAATTTGGATTATTTTTTAAACAGAGAATTGGCAACTTAATCTCCTTTTAGCATTTTTAATTATTCAAAGAACATGAAAGCAGAAGGGAGCCACAGACTACAGACAGTACTGGAAGGGTTTTAATGGAGTAAAGAGTGGATTCAAGCAAGACTCGCAGCTCTGAGAACAATGAATAATTAATAAAATCAACACGTTTAAGCATGTGTCCTCGGGATTCAATAGGCCAGCTGCAGCGTAGAGACAGAGGCCTTAATAACTTGTTTAAAGGGAATATTTCAGCCCAACACAAAAAAAAACAAGTTGTCGAAAGCAAATTAGCCAAATATTGCTTACTCTGACCTTATATGAAGCTCAGAGTCTGTTTTTTTCCCGCATTACCAACAATATGCATTGCAGGTCATCAGGCCAGTGCATTCTCTGGATTCATTTGACTCTGGAATAGTTTCATAACAGCTAAAGCTCCTGTACTTTCACAGTTTAGGATTCCTAGCTGATTTTGACCTCGCTGTTGAAATACAGAATAGCTGTAGAAAATGGAAACAGGTAGTGGAAACTTTCAAACACCAGCCATCAGTATTCTGCTTAAATCCATCTGAAGGTTGCGGCTCATTTTAACCAAGAAAATATAGCAAGCGATGCTGAAAAGCCCTGTTCAGAGAAGTGAAAATACATTAGATCATTAAAATATACATTCATGTAGTTCAATAAACATTTGTGTCAACTCCAGCGCTCACATGAGAAAGACAGTATGCCAAAAGAAAAGAAAATGTTTTAGTGAAGGGGTGAACTGTTTCTCAGTCTTGGTGTAACATTTGAACAATTTGTTATTAACCTCCTAAATGAATGGCAGAGGTTCAGAGGGAGTGGAGGCATTCATTTGTGGATTGATTATTTTCAGTCATTCAAGTCATGCTTCATAGAGCTGTATTTTAAAGGATAAGGCTGATATTATTCTGTATGCTTTTATACTGCCAACAAATCACTTGAAAAGACCAAAACAAACAATGGGCCTCATGCAAGAACCTTTTTGTCTATTCTTATCTTAAATGTATCTTACTTTTTTGGTGAGATGGACCTGTACGGGTGTGATTCACCAAACACTCATATCGCCAGGAATGAGTCCACCTGTTCTAAATGAACACGCATTCCAGAGAACAGTACGTTTGCATAATTGACGCCCTCAAAATGCCATATAAGGTCAGCATGCGTCCAGCAAGTTGTAGAGAAGTTCCATTCATCAAAATGGAACTTGACGAGCTCTGAGACTGAGGTCCTGCTGTCAGAAATAGATCAACAGAAACACATATTATTTAGTAGCTTAAGAGGTGGAATTAAAGGCCACGAAAAAGCCAAAGAATGAGAAAAAATGAGCGGTGCTGTGAACCTTGTCTCCACTGTCACCGTCACAGACATAAAAAAGAAATGGTTTGATATGAAATTGAATGCCAAAAAACATCTTGCTAGAGTAGTAAAACCAAACCCTAACCTTCATAATGGGCACAATCCATTAGCCACAACAAAGTTTTATTGCTTAGAAACTCCAAGTTGGTTGTATGTGACTGGTATGACAGGTCGGCACCACTTAAACATTTTGTTTGTACATAAGAGAAAATCCTAAATACGAGAAAATTGGTTAATGCGGCAAGTTCTTGTAAATCTTTCATACACATAATGTAAAAACAAATGTATGCACACAAGTGTTTCTTGCATGAGGCCCATTGTGTTTATGTGAGTGTTTTACCAACACAATGCCCTTTTTTATCTGAGGCTTATTTAGGGTTAGCGCCCTTCACCACAATTCAGTTCAATTCAGTTCTGTTTGGAAATACGTGAAATTTGGCCTCACTTGTGCATCACTAAGACATCTTTTGAATGATATTTTGTCCCAAGGGCACACTAGGTCATATTTGTGGCCTTAAAGCTTAAGCCCATTGGTTCTGACGTCATTAGTCTTTATGTCTTAAGTATAGCAATTTTTTAAAAAGAAGAAAAAAAAGGATCATATCATTTCTTAAATCAGCAGGGCACCTGAAAATGTTTCACAAGCAGGAGTTCATAGTGCATTTGTTAGGGACTATTTTCAGCCGTGGATTAATACACATATGGTACTATACTAAACATTTCTAGCAGGAAAAGAGTGTATATGTGTTTGACTCAAATGAAATGACAGTGCCCATGTTCATAATAATGAAGAGGCTTGTCAGCCATTGCAACAGAGTGGCTCATTGATGTGTTTTAATAGTTTTCGGACAACAATGGACATGTGTTAATGTCCGTAGTTGGACATTAACACATGTCCATGGTGTCAGTGTCTAAGTAGTTATTTGTCTTTTAGGCATTTAAGCAGCTCTGTCTTTGTTCTTGGCTTGGCTTGTTTCTAAAGCATCTTTGTTCTTGGCTTATTTTTTTCTTCTTTTGTTTCATTTGTTTCTGCTCAGGGGGAGTCGGAAATGCCTACGAGAGCACAAGGGAGATTCCAAACTGTACTAGCGTGTAAAGCCGGCGAGAGCAACAATTTATGTACAGAGCAAAATATTACAGTGTCGGGGGTTCTCTTTTTCTGTTTTGTAATTCTCAACACAACTGTTGTTAATAGTTTTCTAAGGGACCTCATTTATACAGACTTGCATGGATGTCTCGTTCAACAACATCCATGCAGCAAATGTCAATTTACTCAATGAGATCATTGTAATTACTGGCCAAACTTACTCCGTTTTGTGGATGCTACATAACAACATTCATTTGCAGAGTGAAATATCTGTCGTGGAAAACTATGAAGAGTTATGTAAATTTCCTAAGGAGTTTGCTTTGAAAATCATTTCTGCCTATATATAGACTATAATGTACGAGTCTTCAATCAAACAGGGAATATTACTGAAATGTACAATATTATTATCTGTTCTGTTCAATGTATATATTATTACTTTCTACATACTCGTAGTCTGAGTACCATGGCGACGACAGGACATCTGACAACGGTCCGTTTTTGAAAGTGTGTTTAAACATTACTTAAAGAAATCAACTTTGTTTTGATAAGGTCCTTGACTTGTGCATGTTCTAATTGAGGACACGATTTCTGTGTTGTAGATAAGCAAGTGTTGTAAATAGTTATTTTTTAATCATTCATCAGAAGAGCTCAATCGATTTCGCTTAGACTTCTGTTCTGCTCTTATTTTTTTCATTCACTGTCGGGTGATTTGTATCTAGTAGCAGGGGGTTTATCTACTCATGCAGGTAGAACTGCATTGGCATATTACAGACTGAACTTCCCTCCATTCCCCCGGAAATGACATGAAAAGGATCAACATGAACATGTTCTATGTGTTTATATTTTCATGAAACAGTATAATATATAGTCCCACATTTTTTTACATAGATGACTTATGATTTATCTGAACTTAGCATTGTTTGCCATCGGAATCATTGCAGTAAATTTTGTCTTTGAGTCAATGGCTCTGAAATTTCTGACTTGGCCTCGGAACAAAAGCTGATTCAGGATCAATCATTATATCGTGGCTACCAGTGATCAAATTCACAATATCCTCATGTTGGGACATTCATTCCTAAACCTTCTGATATGTGATAATATATACACATCATCTAAAATACCAGTAAACCTAGGGTTGGGTTCTGATTGCTGGTTTATTCTTTATTTGGTTCCTGTCCAAATTTGCTAAGCTCTGATCCTAATAAACCTTTTTTTTTAATACTGTGATTGAGATTAATTTAAACAAATTTCAGATAATATTAATCTTTAGCCAGAACTTTTAAAGGTGGAACTGACAGATCATTAATCTACTAATTAATGTAAATTCCATAAAAAAACGTTACAATGGGACAGACAGGACTAAATTAAATGTTTTTGTGTTATTAACGTGAATTATTAAGTCGTCTGCAAACTGGTTTAACTGTTTGTGAGGGGAAAGAAACATCAGTCTGAAACAACACTGTTGGACTGTGATTGAACTGTATGTGATTTTTTTTAGCTCAACAAGAACAACAGTGGTGAGTCTATTAAAACAATCTTGCTGATCTTATCACGTTTTCTTTCACGCACATTATATAAATATTTGAAGCTTAACGATTATGAATTAGGACCTTGGCTTTTGTGAGGTAGCTCATGTTAAATACAGTGTGCTGAGTAAATATTTTAAACGTAATTTCTGTGTCAGATACAAACTGATGTATTTTATACTGCTCATCGCATTTCCAGATACCTAGTGAACATTGATAAGACTTAAAACTCAAAAACCTGTAAATCATCTACTTTCTCAATTAACTAAAGGTCAATACAGAGCTAAATTGAATATTTCTATATTCATTATATATATATGTATATATATATTCTTTCTATATATATATATATATATTTCTATATTTAATTACCTAAACGTGTTTAAAGCCTCATGCTATTGAACCCAACAGTAGGCAAATAGAATATTGGTATTTTAGAGGATATAACAATAAATATGTTATATTGAATTTAAATATCAAAATCTTTTTGAAGAAATGTATGAACTCTGTATTTCTTTTTATAACTGGTATATATAACTAATTTGGAATGAACCCCTTCAGTGCAGTACTTCTAACTTGGTCCTTTGCTCAGGGTTTTGGGGTGTCTGCTCCACGCAGCATAAAGAGTGATTTACTCTGCCATTTGTCACAGAGCTTCAGAATTATTTGCCCAATCTGCTCCTTCTTTCAGGCATCACACTGCTCACTTGTTCATCCGACAAAACCATAATATCATCTCCAAACATGAAGAATGGAAGCTTTTGTATTTATTTAGACATCTCATAGTGTACAAACAATACACTCAAGCTGGGTTTACGTTATTAATCCACTCTCCCTGGTGCCATCAGACTCCTTTCATAACCCAACACTTGACTCGCTGCTTACTTTTAAATGAGGTAGTAGCATCCTCCCAGCATGCAACCCTCCACCAGCACTCTGTTCTCCAAGCCCTACAAAAGCTAAGTGGCCCCGAGTTGACTCGCGTCAGCCTCCCGGTATCCAGCGTGACGATAATCAGAAAAAGCTGGGCGGCTGAGCAGAGGACACCCCATGCAGAGCTTTCCCACAATGCTCGGCTGAAGTAAACAGCACTTGCGGGAGAAGCGAGAGGGGCTGCACAGAGATATAGGCTGTCACATCACATATGCATTACCTCGAACACAGTGTTCTCATCTCAAACCAAACAGCCAAGCCTTGTTACCGCAGACAGAATACACACTGAACAGAGATTGTTTTATAGCTTTGTTGTATTCAACACATGTCATGAGCAAAGGATTGTGTGCCTGGATGGATTTTTTGTCGGGGTGGGGACTTTGATGGTGTCACTTCGTTCTGAAACTTATTAGTAAAACAGGACTAGGGGGGAATAGAGAAAGAAATCTCAAAAATCTCTTGTCATATGTTAATTGAAGGTTTCTTTTTTTTCTTATCCTTCTCTTGGACCCTTTGAAATGATGAAGAATGTATGACAAACTGCTCTAGTCCAGTATTCATAAGCAGACCATTTGTAGAAGCTGTTGCTGGATAAGAAAATAGGCATTTCATAACAGACTGTAAAGACAAGAAAGATTGGCTAGCAGATAATGTTGTGCTTTATATCTGCACACATATTAGTACTGTCACCAGTAAAAGAAACTCATATGCTTTATTTCCTCATTGTTTATTCAATTATCATTTGGATCACTGGAAATGTCTGTCTCATCTCTCAATGCCACATTATACTGTAAAAAAACAGCTTGAGGTCTCTGGGGGGATCCATAACTTTTAAAAAATGGAACCAAGATTTTTTTGCATTTGTGATACTTCAGAAGGCAAAACGCATTATAATGTTCTTCAGTGCACAAAAATCTACAATGCATGCATCATCAGTAATGTTCTGTTTCATCTTTATTTCAATATTTCTACGGTAAAGAAACTGTCATTTTGAAATTGTTTCAAATAAATGTATTTTTGTACATCAACGCATTCGGTCTCCGGGTGATGAAATTCCTGTGAACTGAGGGGTGCAAAGAAAATAACGCTCGCTGCAAATAAAACTGCTCGGCTTAGGAGTTAATACAGCAGTAATCTACAGTGGAGAAGCACACGAAGATGGAAGAAAACCACCAGTGTTGTTAATGTCTTTCTCTTTTTCCTGCACTCAGAGAATAGTTAATGTAACCTACACAGTCTATTCAGTTGTTACTTACCACCATTACTACCACAAATTGTGCAAACGTGTACATCATGGGCGGCTTATGGCTGCATGTTGAGGTACAACCCAGTCTCACAGCAGTATCTGAAATAGTCATGAACTAATCTATAGATTTGTGTACATGCACATGAATTATCTATTTTTTTTCAGTATGCCTTTCAAACTAATGTATGTCAATTGGAAGTAGAGTCTTGTTTCCATTACGGAAGTTCCGGGGAAAATTTCGGAGGCGGGAACTTTACAGAAACGTCCTCTCAGCCGTTGTGTCTCCGTTGCAGAGTAGGACCTTGATGGGACCCACAGGAGTCTGGAGTTGACATAATCGTTCTGCAACAGTTTCGATCTTTGCGTAATCTTTGTTTGACCGTTTTGACCGTGACGTCACCGAAGCGACACACCAAAAGCACATCCCTCTTGGAGTATACCCAATCAGCACTGAGTCAACCTCAAGCTCCATCCAGATATTCTTCAGGGCCGCAAGGACTACATACCCCGAGGCAGGGACTCGTTTGGCCCCTTTAAAGTTCCGGGATATTGTCCTTCAGGGGCAGTTCCTGCTATGGAGACACACCAACGGTCACGGCCCTGTAAAATTACCCCGAAGTTACTGCGGTGGAATCGACCCTCATGTTTCATGCCTGTATCATGTGTCAAGACTTGGGAGCTTAGAAGCTGTATTGTTTTTTCTCATTTTTTATTCATTTTCAACTATAACCATTATATTACTCAATCTGTGGATTAAATTTCATGACTATTTCATGAACTGCTGTGAAACTGATAATTAGACTGAATAGCCATTTTATTTTGTTCTGTAGGTTGACTTACGACAGTACGGGCAGCTGTGTTGATCCCACCCATGTTTTATGTTTGCTGATTTCTGTCACTTTAGACAAGGAAGCTGCAATATTGGTTGCCATAAAATCAGCTCACTTTTTTTTTTACAATGAACAAAGAAACAACTGACAAAGAGTTGTAGTTTTTTCTAAGTTGATTTACAACAGCCTGTATAGCTGCTGCAATCCCAGTTGCAGCAGTGTTTCTCGCTCTGGCATAGGAAAATGTCATTCCTGTTCTTAATCCTGCCTACCGAGCCCTGATAGATAGATTGATTGATTAGTTGATCTTGATTGTTTCTCCATTAGGGTAAAAACAGTTAACAATGAGCACAACATACGACCTACAGGTATTTAAATTGGAGATGTGGGTGGTGATTTTGAGCTACACTAGTATGACCAAACTCAGTACCGCTGTGATTAAAAGAAAATCCGGGACTGTAAATTTGAAATGAATAGCCAATATACCATGTGGGATTAGCATGACCCCCTGTAGAGAGGAGCTTTACAGTGGATTCCAATAAAGAATGTCAATCCTCTTAACCTAATAAAAGCTATTTTTAGTCATTCTACACCATCACTAATGTATTTTGCAACACAGAGTGACTTTGGGGGTCAATCTGTTGGGGGTCAGTAGGAGTCAATAGTTGGTTGTTACCACCTAACTCTGGGATGTCCAAACTATTCCATAAAGGTTCATGTGGCTACAGGTTTTTATTCCAACCAAGCAGGAACACACCAGGCTTGATTCATTTAATCCACTGATCTCAGTTTTTTGACAGTTGATTGGTTGGGAAAAAAGACCCTGCAGGCACACAACACTTTATGGAATAGCTTGGACATGCCTGACCTAACTACTCATTAGCTGCCGTTTTCTTTACAGGATATGACCTGGCTTTAGCATTTCTAAGAAATCGAGCTGAGTCGTGTAGATGGTTCAAATCGAAGCCAAGAAAAAAAGCAGTTTATAGTTGGTATGTTGGTTACTATACTGGAGTCCATTGTAAAGCCATTTCCACCATAAAAGACATGTACAATGACTGTAGTGAGTGTCTGTGCCACAGTTTTCTTCAATAAGGGATTATACAGATAAGTGTATGTGTGTTCACTTGTAGTTTTACCTTCAAGTAAAGTATTTTAGATAATCTGGCTGAACTGTTGCCTTGTTTACAACCCTTCTGAATGCCAGGCTGCTCGTGTTTCCTTCCCCGTTGAGACCATGTTACAGCGTTATCAGATCTCAGCAATTACTTTGGTCAGTACAATATTATCATAAGCAATAGAAATGATGGCCAAAAGCTCAGAAGATAAGACATAAGTTTTAATAAACCTTATCTTTTAACATAAACTCCAACCACTAGACTCGATAAAACACCTTTTTTTTTTGTATAAGTCAGAAAACTACACCACTAAAAGACTTCACCGTCTTCGATACATATGCGTTAAGCTCAACTCTCAAAGCACTAATACATGAATGGGGACAAAAACAGAACGAGGCTGCCGTCGAAAATGAAAGATAGATTTGGGGCTTAAGTCTGTACCCAGTAGTCCCTCGACCACTTTCATTTGTGCATAAGCTTTTATTGTGTGAGCTCAATGCGGTCCACTTTAGGGAGATGGGATTTTTCCTTCCACATGCCTCTCCATCCAGTGTAAGAAGCTCGTTATCAGGACTTATCAGCACAGAGGTAAGTTCTTACATTAGACTGCATTATTTAAACAGTTGGGTGATCTTGTTTTGATTGATATGATTTATTATCCTTTTAAAGAACTCTTGAGAAATATCCCGTCATGGTTAACAGCATATTGATTGCAATTTTTTCCCAAAATATGAATTAATGACACATTTGATTTTTAAATCTTTTTTTTCTTTGTTTGTTGTTGTTTTCCATTACAGTCCGCTGTCACTTTGCTACGCTGGCAGTTAAGAAGAAAAACAAAACTAAAGTGCTATGCCATTTCTAATTAGAGACACATTGAATTCTGTCAGAGTAGTAATATTCTGGACAAGACTCAAAAGGAGCAGCTGCAATAATTACAGTGTTGTTAAATCGTGTTTAGGAAAGAATGCAACAGATAGACAGCGCCCATGTCATTTTGTAATAATACCATACAGTGAATGTGTTGATCCAAATGTCAAATGCAGATGATGAACAAAATAAACAATAAAGCTTTTAACATAAAGGCTGGAAAACAACAAGCAAGTGTCCAAACATTTAGACACTGTTTAATGTAATAATATATTATTAATTGTGTCTGAAAACAGTTTATTTTAATTTATGACCATTTCCAGTCCTTTTTATATTTCTTCTTTTTTTTATTATTATTATCATCAAGTATTAGTTGTAACAATAGAGCCCATAAAAGTTGATTGTATATCTTAAAGCAGCATTCATCAGTATTTGTATATTAATCTATGGAACAAAAATGGCTACAAGTAATGTGAAGGGTGAAACTCGAAGTGACAAGGCAATAAATCAAGGGTGTCAAACATACGGCCCCATGGGCCTGACTGGGGGTCTAATCTAGCCCACTGGATCATTTATAGTGAAGTATGATTCCAGATTTCAGTAGCAAATTGATCTGTGAGGAACCTACTTCATGTAAAATTCTGCTTCAGAGGGTTTTTTTTCCACCCTGACCACAAATCTATCAGTGGAAACATATTTTGGTCATTTTTAAACCATTCATAGATTGAACATTGTGCGAAATGTTATCAATCAGCAGCTTCTGTGCAAAATAATCAGAAAAAAACTGAGACATAATATTGTTTAAATAGCTCAGACTGTTCATCTGTTTTGTAAATAGACGGTTTATTATAGTAAAGTTATTATATATATTATATATATGTTATTATGCAATGATTTTACTGGTCCAGCCCACATCACATCAAATTGGCCCTTAAACTTAAATGAGTTTGACACCTCTGCAATAGATCATCACTTGATTCTGCATTCTCATCGTCTCTGCAGTGTTTTAATGTCTTTCAGCTTAATGTTTTGGCTTCATGGCCTCCAACTTCATTATTTTGCTTCAGTCTCACTCCTCTCATCGATCCTGAATCCAGCAGAAGGAGGCAGCTGTTTCTAGCAAAAACACTTTGATAAATCCTCTGTATGTTCCTTGCCCAGTTTTTTGGAGTTAGTGGAGACTAAGAAGAGCTTAAAGGAGAGTAAACATTTAATTTAGTTTTATCAGGTGGAAAACATGCAATGTCAGCTTTATAAGGTGATAATATGTCTAGTGTTGTGTTCTCAGCTTCTTGCATTGCTTCAAAAGTGACCAAAAATAATTAATTACAGATTCAAGAATTTAAAAAAACAAACAACTGGCTGTTTTTTTAATACAATCTTTGGTGGCTCAGAAACATAAGCAAGCAACTGTCGTCATATTCTAATTCAAATGTTACTAAATTCTGATTGGTGCACAAAAGCACACAACATCACCCTTTTCATAGCCTTGGAATCAGACTGAATTGCCATTTAATTTTACATGAAATATGTCAATTTCATTGTAAGAAGCAGATAAGAAAGCAGGTTTCAAGGGCTTTTAAAGACTATAGACTGAGCAAAGCCTGAGTAACAGTACTTCACCTTACATTGACACGCTTTCCTGCACTTTAAAGGGTCGGGGGTCAGGTTTAGGGTCACGTGTAGACATGATTGGTCCAGCTTACATGTGACAGATCTGACCTTGTAGACCACGTAGCCGCGGCGGCAATATGACAGCGGTGAAGCAATTACAGCGATTATTGATTTGGAGCTTTAATTATCACCAGAGAGACGGTACCACTTGACAGTATGGCAGACAAATCTAGCATCTCTTGACCCTGACGAGAAAAAACTTTAATTTGATGGCTCCTGTAAGAATCTGCTGTATGCAAATGTCCATTCAGTCACGAGCAAGGTGATTAGAAGCGAGATATTTGTTGTGTTCGATGAAAGATGTTCTTCTCCTGAGAGAGGCAGACGTCGTCATCTGAGATCCACCACTCGCCCCTTCGGGATTACTTCCACCAGAGTATGAAAATACCCTGTCACTTCATAAAAGCCTGCCGCAATTACAGTTTATTTCACTTTTTTTTCCCCCCCAGTGTTTTTCTGTCGGCGGCAGATGAGACTTAGACATGAAATGGAATTATTGGAGTTACCAATGCAAGATGGCAAAGCTGGCACAAACAAAAGCCATTTGTCTTTATTCACCAGGGAAGTCTGAGAGCAGCCTCATTATACTGCAGCTCGAATTAATCTCAGGCCCCTGTCTCTCCTTTTCACCTTGGGAGCCTGATACAATGTATTACAGGGCTCTTAGAATCCCGAACACATACTCTAACCCTTGGTGCAGGTTACTGATAGACTCGCATGTCAGGTGGAGGACGCAGGCACAGACCAAGGCGGCGGGTGCAAGCTTAATGTAGGAAGAAAAAAACCAAACAAACAAAACAGGTAAAGGTTGACTTCCAGCGTCTCGGAATCACAGTTTCTGCACCGGTTGATTTTTTATTCCATTTTTATTGCAGAACGGTTGAAAGGAAGCAACATAGACATTATAGATTTACACATTTACTCTATGTGCACTGGAGGATTCATGTTTCTTCATCACACTTGTGGAAGATGAATAATGGAGCGGGATTGACTCAAAACTTGTCGTGATGTCGTAGATCATGCTTGTAAGTACACCCGTCAAACACAGGAACTTTCCCTCTTCAGCAGATGAATGTGTAAACAGTCTTTTAGTGTCAAACTCTGCACATACATCATTCTGCACAGTGAAGCTCAAACATCCAACTGAAAGACCAAGAAGAAAAAACATATTATAGAGTGGAGAGAGACTTTCAGGATAAAAGAAATACTTGGGAAAGGATTTCAAGGAAACAGCAAACATCTTAGACAGATGTGGATCCACTAGAGTAAATGTTGGAAAGGAAGTAAAACTTACTTTTTGAATGAAATCCCAAAACACCCATCTCTACTTCCCAACCTCCTCTACCTTCCCCAGTAATGACAATATCATATCACGCCACATCCTATCACTACAGACTATTAAGAGCATGGTTGGGTATGTATATATTTTTAAGGGCATGCTATATTTGATACATCAATGAACAGACTACTCAAAGTAAAGGATTAGGTTTACATGTAGAACACAGATCTTTGTTTAGGTGAATTTAAGTCTGGATTTGGAGTCTGTTTGTGAGCTTGCATCTGTTCCAGCTGTTGTTCAGAACTCAATCCAGTCCCTCTTCCACCCTTAGCTGCCGCCACACTGCCTTTCATCACTAAACCAACTTTAGCTGAAGAATGATTCATTTGCACTTTGGTGGCAAAACCTCAGAACTTCCTGCAGCCGTTTCATGTTTCATAGCATGCTGCATATGCTGAAATGTATCCATATGCAGTATAGTTTGGTTTATTTCTGTCATTAAACTCAAATACACATGTATAAATTAAGTAAATAATCCTGTCTTTGTTTTCTTCATCCCCCTTAAAAATAGTGACAAACCAAAAGGGAAAAAAATAAAAATAAAAATAAATGAAGCAGTTTCTGACTGAAAAGGTGAAGGCTGAAGCATTTGCTTATAACACCTTCCCTTCTTACATTACTCATTCAATAGATCCCAATGTACATAACATATACATATAACACAGACAGGACTATGTTTTTTTCTTTTTTTTTATTCTATCTTACAGGGTAAGTAAAGTAATATCTTTATTAATGTATTCATTCATTTTCTTAACTGCTTATCCTCTAGAGTCTAAAAGGGTCACGGGTGAGCTGGATTCAATCTCAGCTGAGATTGGGCGAGAGGTGGGGGGACAACCTGGAGAGGTCGCCAGTCCATCATAAGACTAACATATATATAGAGACAGGCAACCATTCACACTCAACATTCACACCTACGGGCTATTTAGAGTCATCAGTTAAGCCAACCCCCATGTTTTTGGAGTGTGGGAGGAAGGCACACAGGCATGGGGAGAACATTTAAACTCTACACAGAAAGGCCCCAGCCATTCGGTTCATACCAAGAACCCTCTTGCTGTGAGGTGACAGAGTTAACCACTGCAACACTACACTGTCCTGTATTTATTTATTTATTTTACATCTCTAATTTTTTTATTGTAATTTCTGTGCATGTTTAAGTGATCGTCCAGCTGCTGTCATTCAATGATTGTATCCTAACAAATAGCAACACCAGTCCCATTTTAATAGTCCAAGTGCTTAATTCATCAACATTTTTAGGTTAGATTAGACTATTCTTAACATGTGCTTTTAAATCTGGGAGTTACTAAACATACAGATGACTACAACTACTAAACCTCTGTGTGATACAGATGCTGAGTTTGCTGGAGATTATTAGTAGGGGAGTGTAAACTCACCATCTACTCTCTGCACCTGTGCAGGGTAAATATAATTAACAAAATTACAAAGTAGGTAACACTTTATTAAATCAACCCGTGACTTTGAGCCATTTAGTAAAACTACGGACCAAAGGGGAACTTGTCTGTATTGTTTTGCGCGGAACTATCTTTAGAACAGAAGCCATTAGGCTGGGGGTGTATGCACTTCGGTAATAATAATAATAATCAATTTATTAAATCTACCACCAAATCACATTTGGAGAGCAGAGCACATTACATAAACAGAGGCACTTAGTGAGATCAAAAGCTCTTTGCTCATTCAGGAGCTCCATCAACATTTAGCCGGTGAAGCAGACTGCAGGGACACTGACCTTTGTAATGCTGTCATAAAAAAACAAGCTTCATACCCAATTAACTAAGCCGGGCCTCACAAAGAGGAAACTTTGCCTCCCCTCTGCATCCGTTACCATATGAATAACATATGAGCAATGATCCCCCATGCAGTAAATTACAATTTTCTCTTTTATTTATTCATGAAATTAAGTAATCATTATTTAAAACACTTGGATAAAGATGAGCTTCAGGAGTGATCTCTGTATCCCAACACTGTTGCACAAAACTGTTAAGATCTTTATAAAACATGGATTCAGAGAGATTTTATTTATTTGTGATTTTATACTCACAGATGGAAATCATACATATGCATCATCTACCTGATGTCAGCGCTGTTGTTAGAGAGGCCGGCATTCTTGATCAGTTAGAACAGCAGGCCTAGGGCTATTAGTCATTAATTCAAAGCTAGAATATTTATTATTGTTGTGTGTAGAGCTTAACTGTGCTCAAAAAATTTAAAAATAGCAACCAAAGTGTTACCCAAGTCTAGTATTTCTTATTTTAAAGCTCACTAGTCTTGTTTTGTGTAGTTGACTTGAACAAGAAAACAACAAAAAACTATAGAAAATGACTATTTACATCAACATACACATTTTTTTTTCTGATTTCATATTGCAAAGTGAAGGGCAACAGAGTAAAACAAAAGATCATACATTGGAGTGAAGTTGAACTGGCATGTTCCTGCACCTGAACAGAAATAGACATCCAACTGTATCTTAATTTAATGTAAGAAACATGAAAACGCTACGTTTGCATTACAGTAACTGTGCAGAGAGCTGGAAGTCATTTTCAAACAGTTAAGTTATTATTTCTTTGGTGTACTCATTATGTCGACAAGATCCTAGATGTAAGGATCAAACCTGTTTAAAAGGCATTAAAAATATATTTTATGTCCGCTAGGGGGCAGCAGAGCAAACACGGAAAAACAACATTATCACTAGGTGTGTAAAGATATATTGATCTACATTGATTCCATGATCAACAAGCCAATAGCATCGATGCAAAATGTAAACATCGATCAGACATCGATCATCGTCTTTAAGATGCATGATTATTTTGAAATTCCCTGGCACATCTGTCTGTCTTGCGTGGTAGACGCTGCAGTTGCGAAAGAGAAGCAAAAATCCTCCTTTAATGTGTAAAAATAGAAACTTAATGTTCTTTGAGTTTTCTTTAATAGCATGTGAAAAGTTTAAAGCTCAATACATCAAAATGTGGCACTTTATAATGAACAGGAAGTCTATTTTTATTTTTTAAAAGAATAGATTAAATCAGCATATCGATCACTGGCTCTTCGATCGAATCGAAATCATATCGTAGCGGATCAGATGATATCGGCAAACATTGAATTGTCGTCCACTGAATTGATAATATTAAAATGTGAAAAAACTTCTGATTTACACCCCTAATTATCACCTTAAAAAGCTGTTGCTGTGATCTTGTTAATCAGCAGTTGACCAATCACCCTTTCTGCAGACACTGAGCAACATTAGCATTTGAAATCATGTTTCTGTCCACCTGGCATATGTAATTCCAATAATAACATATGTATTTTTTACCCCTTGTATTTATCCTGAGTTACAGTATCTCATATATCCTAGTTTTAAGCTGGGACTGTTTGACTAAATATTAATTTCAATCAGTGTTACAGATGAATCCAGTTAGATTTGACATTTCACAACTGTAAAAACCACAGCAGTGTCAAGCTTCACCCACTAGACTGTTATCAGCTGTGCAGTAATTGTACAATTATGACACTTCACTAACAACGCGGTAGGTACAGGGTATCAAATATCAAGCTTAGCAGATCAAAAAAACAGTCTTGTTTCAAATAATTAGTTTCATTGAACTGGCAGAGCCTCACAGCAGGACTCTGTGCCTTGAAAAGAAGGTCATGGAGGCCAATTAGAGGGTTCATCTAGGCTGTAGAGATAGATGAGACCGACTTATCAGATGCAGAGAGTCTAACATCAATATGATTGCTGTATCTTGATAATAATTTAGATATTTGGATTAGCAGTGCCCATTAAAATAACCCATTAAAAGATAAGTATAAGGGATACTGAAGCATTTGCTAAGTTTGATTACTTTTAAGAGGGCTAAATGGATTGAAACTTATTAAAGACTTTAATCAGAAAGTACTTCATAAAGAAGATTATCTATCTGAACGTGAAAAAAAACACTTCACACTGCTGCTCTAGCCAGTGGATAACAGCCATCTTTTTCATATTTGACTGACATATGAAATATGATAATTTGGCTCCCATAAAATAGGGATGATGCACTAAGTGAAGCTGTCAGAAGGTGCCTCTGCTCAGCAACAGTAGTCACAGTCCTGTTGCCACATCCTGACAGTTCTAAGACTCTTTGTTGAATTGTGATCCCCCGATGTATTGCGACAGCATCTGTGCTTTCATTTTCAATTTTACCAGCTCCAAAGCCCCATATGGAGACTGTCTGAAGCTATTGTGTCACTTTGCATGCAGATCTTTCAGCTCTTTACGCTGCTACTTAGGTTTCATCTGTGCACCTCGTTGCTTTGGATGCAGATGCGTTTTGAAATCCTTTCTTTTTACCAGAATGATTAAAAGATTGGCTTTGTGTTGTTGACAAATTTTGAGACAGTGCAGAAAAGGGTGGATTTCAATGAAATGAACTGTAATGCCATTCAGCTGTTCCATTGGAGATAAACAGTGCAAGACGTGCCTTAAGGTTTATTTATTCCCCTATAAACTTTGAGTTTAGAGGTAGCAACAACAATCAAGTAGAGTCTGGCTTCTTTGGGAGTGTGCACCTCTGCAGTTAGAAACCTTGAAATAAGGTGACATCGACCACTGCGTAGCATGCATAGCAATGCATGAGAGACACCCAAGTCGACGTTCTAAAACAGTTTAACCTGCTGGTTGCTTTGGTGGGCAATGTGTCTTTGGTAGATGACATTTCAATCTAAAATTACATAATCATCAATTCTAAATGTACCTGCAAGATTTCCACAGGAAACAGAACAGGTAGGTGAAGGAAAATTCTGGTTTTTACTACAACTTGGGTTTTATTCACGTGGCTCAGTCCACCTGCTCCAACTATTGATGATAACACACACTAGGCACTAATAATGGACTTACAAAAGCAGACTGCAAGCAAGAACAAGTTCAAGGGTTTTAAAAAGACTGAGGTCGGTACACAGATAATCAGCCAAACAAGTAAAGGTATCCAAATCGGCAGGCAAAAGGAACACAATACAAAAATGCTGGAACTCTCACACGAAGGTAAAA
Organism: Scomber scombrus; assembly: GCF_963691925.1. Taxonomy (NCBI): domain Eukaryota; kingdom Metazoa; phylum Chordata; class Actinopteri; order Scombriformes; family Scombridae; genus Scomber; species Scomber scombrus. The sequence continues at coordinate 3,844,478 of NC_084971.1, read as the reverse complement.
AAAAGATGTGGTACAGAAGGAGGGGACGACACAGACTAAATACACTAGGAGAGGGAAGACACATTAGGGCGGGGCAGGCAATCACACAGGTGGGAAACTGGACAGGAAGTGGATCTGAAACGAGATAACGGGTAAGTGGCTCAAATAAAACAGGAAACACGAATACATTTTGAAAATAATAGAACAGAACCTTTTGTGGCAGGACCGACTGTGACATGACTGAGATTGTGCAACACAGCCACATCTCTAAAAATATGTCAAGAAACAGAAGTGATGAGACGCACTTGTAATGTCACTAACAGTCCTTCATTGCACAGGACGACAATGCAATCACAACAAATGTCGTAGGTCAGGACTGTACTAGGAAGTTATAATGCAAACTGTGGTGGATTTTACCATTAACCTTCATTTTTTCATCAAACGTACTCATACAAAACTGGGAATTTGTCCAGAACCTCTTTAATTGCTTGCATTGTTTCCCCATTAGACCTTTTTCTAGCAAACTCCCTGGACCTCATCAATTATTTAACTTACTACAAAACGAATGCTGGTGCAACAAAAATAAAAAGCTGTATTAAATCCAAAATGTTCCTTAAATCCTTGTGGTTGTATTGCTTCTTACACAACAATGACACTTAGCTGTAGATAAAACCTGAAAAAATCGGAGTTACATTGTTTTCTTTGGGAATATCACTGTCAAGCTACAATTACCTGCTTGTTTTAGAGCTTTCTACAGTACCTCCTTGACTTCTTCAGCACATGAAATCAACTTGAAGCTGCACTTAATCATTTTATAGTAGCAATCAATGATTCTAGTGTATGTCAGTGTTGAGTTTTCAGCTTCTTGCACTGCCCCAAAGAGGCCAAAAAGTAAATGAAACAATGCAGGTTTTTTACTGCTGTTTTCAAGGTCATGAACGAAATGTCAAACTCAACTTTTTAGGCCGACATGGATGAGAAAGCGTTCAGAAAAATGGGAAAGGTTGAACATCAATAGTTTCGTGACAGCTGAGAGAATTTCATCTGCTGACAAAAACTATTTGAGGCAGTTAAAAAACTCCTTGGACTTTTTTTGCACTGTTCCTGTTTAAAACCTACACACACACACACACACACACACACAGACACACACATATATATATATATATATCTTTGGCATTTTTTTTGCATCAAAAGTTTTAGAAACCAACCTGCATGGTCCTGCATTGTGTAAATTATAAACTGCTCACGATTAGGCCAATGCTGTCTGTTCACCTTGCGATTTTCAATTTCTTCTTTTTTTCCATTTCCAAAGGATGTTTATTTGCTTTTTGATGAAAATGATTTACATAAATAACAAACACTATGAGAAGAGTGCAGATGCTGTGTGCTACAGAATTACATGAAAGAATAATGATGAAAGACATCAAGCCCTAATGAGGCATCTGGAATTGCATATAAAAAGGCAACCTGGTGTATTCCTTCACTCCCTGGGAAATTGGTGCTTGTCCTTGATGCCTCACGCCTCACTGAAAGGATAGATGCTGTGATTTGGTTGCCAAATGGGAAGATTTTTAAATCTCTTTTTGAGCTGTGTTTGATATTTTTCCGATAAATGCGTTAAGATTTCAATGAGTTCAAGTACAAAAAACTCATCAGGCAGCTTCACACCAGTCTGAGATGATACACTGTGAACAGAAATTTTAATTTACATCATAAAATATATTGGCAACGATGTTTGTTCCACCCAAATACTGGGAGACCCACAGTTAGATTGGCTTTTATACAGCTGGCTTTACAGAATGAGGCATCAACAATTGTCTCCAGCACGTGATTGAGTGTGGGTGCCATTTTTATTGTCTGTGGTTTGTTATTTATTGCGACTCACACTGACAGCAAGCAACAGGGTAAGAGCTCCTCAAATGCCTATGCTGCAATCTGGCAAAGATTAAATATCAGTTTAAAGGTCAATTAAGCTTGATTTTCACTCTGACTCGGAACAAAACGTGTCTCACAGGAGCTTAGTAGGCAGTTGAATTAATTACCAAAAAGGTCTCACAGATGAAAGTGCTCCTCAGATGAAAGTGCTTCTTGAATGGATTGGCCCAAACCAGCCCATAAAACTTTGGTAACCACTGAATTATTTTCCTCCCACCCATCTTACATGGTTTTATGTGTTTATGTGTGTGTGTGTGCATATATGCCCATGAGAAAGAGAGGAGTGATAGACTGTAAGTACACATACACAATTATTTTGGCCATCCAAAAAATGTCCCTGCCAAAGTTAAAACCAAACCTACACAACTTGGCAAAGGCACTGCAACAGACTGAGTAAGTCCAAATTTACAGAATAGTTCCAGGAGCTGAGATGTTATTCCAAAGAGAACACACACAGCACTTTAATCCACTATCTTCCTCAAAATCATCTGTGGGTGGGTGGGGGACCTTCAATTAATAAGCAAAAAACTATGAGTGGCAGTTCTATAATGTCAAGTGAGTTCATTTCCATGTGCTTCTGCCTCGTGTTCCATCCAGCTAATGCTATCAAGATACTCACTCAACAAATCAGAAAGTAATGTCACCTCATTGTGCTGCCATTTTCAAATGTGTCAACTTGACACAAAAAGTTATTTTCTTTGGTTTTGAACTGTTTTGAAGTGGCAACTACCACGGCTGGAAGCTGAGGCCAATGTAGAAGTACCTTAAGATGCAATACCCCCAATAGCCACTAGATGGTAGATGCTGTATTTTTTTTCAATTAGTCATTTTGGTCTCAATCACTAAATTCAGGCCCTCAAATATTTACCTAATAGCTGCACTGTTAGTACAATCTAGCTAGGGTAATTAACGTTAACCCAAGGGAGCAGGAAGCTAGTGCTTACTGAGTGACAGGAAACACCCCACGCAGGTCCTGGCTCCAAATGGAAAACCTCCCTGTGTCCATCTTTATATACACTCATATAGGTTTTAATGAACTTATGTTTAAAGTGAACAAGGGGATAGCCATGAAATAACCAATGGGAATGTCTAGATCTGCTGACGTCCCTTGGTCAAGTGGGTCCCAGCAAAACAACCCGCGTAACTTGGGTTCCTATCAAATGTGTAATATGTTTGTAATAAAGGAGAGAAAATATTGCATGCTTGCTTTGCCCGCCATAAAAGTTGCCGCCAGTTTCGTTCATTCATTCGTCCTTGCAAACAGCATACACTTTGCATATTGTAATGTACTGTATAATATTTAATGTGTTGCGACAGCTTGAAGCTGTAGTAGGTTTCGCTTCGCCGACGGTCCGCAATGCCGACAGCCCTATCTGTGTGGTGCCGCTGCATGCACGGTGACCTGACGGGAGGAGACATCAAAATATGCAGCACAGACTGAATTTATGGTGTTTTTGTGGAGAATAGGTCTCAGAACAACGTCTGCTTCTAGAGGAAAGACGCTCCGCTGCCACTTAGGGATTTTATCAACAAGAAAAGTATATGCACAACTGTAGTTAAACATCTGTATTAATCTGTTAATGAGTGTTGTAAGTGTCATCTCCCATTCCCTCTAATATCCAGAAGAGATTGCTATTATAACGGCGCATTTGACAAGCAATGCAAGTTACTTTTTTACAACCAGTCTGATGAGTGTAGAGGTGTGTGTGGTTATACTGCAGCAGCCTGGTGTCTTCAGCTGATTTAATAAACAGTGAGGCTGTGCGTAAAGGCACTGCGCTCTGTGCTGCATCTCACAGGCTGCAGACTTATCAACATATCAGTCCTACAGTATAAACCACCAAAAGTAATGATCTCTCTCTCTCATCCATGTCGATCCCGGTAAATGAATGAGCTGTGCTACAGCAGTTGTTGCACGGTGGGCTTTTTACGCGAGTGACGTGCGGCCCCTTTAAATTGAGAAGCAAGAACGAAAGGGCGACAAAAGCGACTTTAGCTGGGCGGACAGGGCTGCTTTTGGGTACTGTCGCTTTTGACGCTTTTGGTCTGAACGTACAGTTAGACCTGAGTCTCCTACTATGTTGACTGGTCTGCAAGTAGTTCTTCAATTTAGTTTGGTCCACAGGTCTGTCACGATTTGCACTCTTCAAAATAATTCCTTGCCTGTGTGCGTTAGCATCCACCTGTTTTACACAAGGTGGATGTTAACGCGCATTATTATTTTTGTTCTTCTCCTTGAATGTGGCAGGAAGAAGCAGGAAGCGGCTGTGGCAGCTTGACTATAAGTAAGGGTGCGTCAAAGGGACAAAATAGCAGCACGATTAACGTGATTTTTAAAAAAGTTTTATGTTCGGCCCTTAATCTCACCACCATTAACACTGACAGCCCTATTAACACACACACACACACACACACACACACACACACACACACACACACACACACACACACACACACATATATAGAAACATATTTCTTATGTCTGTGTATTGTGTGGATAGTTGTATTACCTTTTTAGGTTTTATCTTGCCTATGTAAAGCACTTTGTGACTTATGTCTGTAAAAAAAATGCTATATAAATACATTTTACTTACTTAATCACACAATTTAGCCGTTTCATTCACCACACAAATTACAGGGATATTGTACAATACTTGGGCCGCAGGTTGTTCATTTGTCATCAGTTTGAGAAAGATACCGTTATTCTTCAACCAACGACATTATCTGTGATTGTTACAAGACACGTAAATTAAAAAAAGGCAAACTTTTCCTGAGACATGCTCCGCAGACGTGAGTCGTTATCCAGAAACAAATGAACAGTCTCTCAACACTGACAGCTAATCAGCACTTGTTTTTTTTTTTTCACTAATTATCGGACTGAAAGGAAACCAGTGTTACATTCGAATGAGGATACTTTGTAACTTTTTATTTACTGTGACTATAAGGGTCCATCAACCTGTGTGTGTGTCAGTTCTCACCCAGGCACCTTAAAAGTGCATTTATGTCATCAACTCATGTCTCTTTTAGAACATATTTCCATAAATATTCTTAAACTAAAACACATGGATGTCAGGAATATTCCAACATGATTAAGAATAGGAAAAACATTTAAAAAGAGTGCTAGATGAAAATTAATTAGTCTTGAGTTATCACTGTGGCTGTGCTGATAAGAAAAGACACGGGGCCTGAATTGGTAATTTATGTCAGTTCTTGAACGATGCTGCTGGGTCAGCATTCCCATTTCCATTTCATCAATAGGATGCCTCACACATTTTACAAGGTGATTTGTTCATTAAGATGAGAATAGGCTGCAGCTTTCAGGAGGTAAGTACCCACTTCAAAAGCACCCACAGAAACATATCAAGATGAACAGCTGAGATAAACATAAAACTTCCCGATCTGTTTTAGTTGCACTGAGGGGGGAAGACAACGCTGGAGAAAAAGCAGTTTGGAGCAATAATTTGTACGCCTGGTTACCTGCAGACTGCTAAACAGATCTGACGCTTTGAAGCTCTTTCACTCTCACTTTGCTTGCACTCAAGGGAATAGGCAGAACATTTATTGAGTTCTTTTTAGAATATTTTTGCCTTATAAGAAGCTCACTATTGCCACATATTTATCCTTCCAGTAACAGAGCTTCACCAAAGCACAGCGGAGGAACTCACAGTGGAGATTATTGTCACTTTTTTTCCTCCTCCCCCCCTTTCTGCTAAGTGACTATGGATTCCTGGTCACTTCATCAACCTCCATTAACATACCAGGAGAATACTTAATGGGACTGGAATTACTCCCAATAACTTCAACGCATAGCAGGTCACTCCCCTCTCAGGGTATCACAAATTAAAAATTCAATATCTAGTCCTCTACTCCAATTATTCCCCCAGTGGAGCCCGGACTGTTTCAGCAACAACGGAGAGCAGGAGAATATTCAGTGTTATCAACAATTCCATACATCATCATGAATCTTCAACCAATCAGCATTGATTTAGGAGTAATGTTGCGTGTTATGATTCCCCAGCAGAAAGAAAGAAACATAGAGGGGATGAATAAGTTCATTTTGTTTGTTCATTTTAATGACACTTGCATAATGTAAAGTAATACATTAGTTTAATCCAAAACTAAGTTCTTAAAAAAGGGTATAGCTAAAGCCAGAAAAGAGACATGGCATCAAAAATTTAATTTTGAAAAGAAAGCCCGAACTGAAAAAGGAAATATTAGCATTGAAAAATAAAATACAGGCATTAAAAAAATTACAATTCAACAATCTTATTTTCTTATTTAATTTGACAATTTTTTGCATTATAATATTTTCTTCATGTATTTTTTTGTTTTTTTTCTAGGTTGTTTTTTTCAGTGTGTCTGGTTTTCACTTTCAACTTTCTGTCACAGTTTTGGTGTAGAGAGGAGGGCTCTTGCTTTGGGCCTACATTACCCAGTATGCTTTGCGATCCTAGGTTGATGGCATCATGGCAGAGATTTTGAGCCAGACTGATGTCGCTCTAGAACTATTAATTTGACTTTTTTAAGATGTAATATATTAACCCTTACATACTGTTTATATTAAGCTCTGGGTCAATTTTGACCCGGTCTAAGAATCCCCTCATAAAAAGTGTCTACACCAAAACGTTGAGCACCAGATCTGTTTAGAAAGCATCAATAGTCAATCTGACTATAGACTAACATTTGTAGCATTTATAAAAAAGTATAACATTTAAAATATTTTCATTTTTGTACATTTGGGCCACTTAAGGAAAAGTCATCACATTTCAGAGTAAAAGAACATTTGGGATGTTTTTACAGCTGTCAAATGTCAAAATGGGTAAAATTTGACCCAAACAGTAGGTAAAGGTTAAGTAACCATACAGATTCCCAATATATGACCAATTTATCCATAACTCCTATTTGCAAATCTGCTGCGATGTTTTCGGAGTTGCGTGGAGCTGCTGGTCAGGCGAGAGCAATCAATCATCTCACAGCAGAAGTTCAAGTCCTGCATCGTCATCCAGGGAAGAAACTGATCCTATGATCTGATCTGTGCAGCTCTTTGGTGATTTACAGCATTTTGATATATGATATAATTCCCTCAGATGAAATCTAACACTTGTAGCTGCCACATTAGTTTGTCTGTAAAGTGAAGCTTACATACAAATAAATATATTCAAATGAACAGGTCCATCTATATTAATCTATTTTGATAAATGTATTTATTAAGCTGCATAACAGTTTGGATTGTTTATTAAAGCTACTTTACAGACTGAATACAATAATTTAATGATTCTCTCTGTCAGTGTGGGTTTTTTTGTGGAGGGAAAAAGTGTTTGTGGAGCTTTGAGTTGAGATTATTTTGTCACAGTACAGTAGGGTACTGCAGGTGTTGTGAGGACATGGCAAGTTTGACTCAGAAGTACAAACTTCTGAGGATGGGAGGACTTAATAAACAGGAGGATGCTTTTCATTGCCTCTTGAGTTGACTTTATTTTGTTATCAGTGTTACATTGTGTTTGGTGAGCCATCACATTCACCAGTAAGAGGTTAATTGGCTGAGTGTGCAGCCTTCCTCATGTGTATTTCAGCAAATGATGATGCATTTCATCGGTCACATGTCTTGACAATGATGACATTTCCTAAAATGCCTTCACATCGCAGACTCTGATTGGCCGTCAGTAACACATCAACTTGGCCTACATAAACTTTTAGGCCCTGGGACCTTCAGGCCATGGGTTATGTTGAACCCTGCCTCAATAACTGTATTAAGAGGAGAAACTATTCCAACTATTTAAAAAGTAAAGGGGAGATATAATGTTCTCCAAGAAACTCATCTGAACTTAAAAAATAAGAACAACAAATGCACAAGTATTTTCATCCTTATATAGCTCAACAAGAAGGGCGTTGCTAGTACTCCTTTTGAAAAGGTAAACTGTATACAGGACAAGGATGTAAGGTTTGTTTTGATCATAGGAACAATAGAAACAACTTAAATATCTCTGATGAATGTTTATGATCTCCCAGATTGAGGGTCTGACTCAAATGATAAAGTGAGTAATGATGGAAAGGTATAAATATAATTGATGGGGACTTTAAAGCTGCAGTGTTGGACTTTTGTCTCCCCCTTCTGGCAGTGAGAGTAATTACAAAAACACTGTTGACGTGCTTAAATGATAGGTTCCACATGTCACTACTGTTTCAGCTGTAATACAGTGGAGAAATGGTTTTGAGCATCACACAATCTACGAAATGAATCATTTCACTATCAGAATTTAATTATTTTATCCCCATTCAACTTAGCCGAGAGTTAACTGGAAGTTAGCTTCTCAGCCAGCAAAGCATGCACAGTATGTTTTCATCTGGCCAACATGAGAATGTCAAACCTGACTCTTCATTAAAAACACCAGTGTACTGTAAAATACACAAATATCTGGCAGTGATAGGCTTAATCAGCATTGTTTGAACTCGTTCGACAAGGGTTTGAATGTAACGGATGTTCATTTATATGTTAAAGGTCCACACTGCAGGTTAACTTTGTCCTTATAACCAATGTAGACTCAACAGCTGGAACACATGAGGCAGAAAAACAGCTGTAATACAAAAGAGAATATGTGCAGAGACAGGACTAATAGATGTATCGGACAACTACAGATTATATATATATATATGACTCCTATAGACATCCCACTCAGAGTAGATTGGATGACTTTTTTTATGTTTTAAGAAAGATAACTCATTATTGGAATATTAACTTGCAACTGTTCTCCTAATGGTGAAGCAGAATGCTTAAAAAAGGGAAACATCTATTGAGAATGAACAACTCCTTTCTGCAAGCTTAAAAGAAAAAATATATAATTTAAAAAATGCATCAGTGACTACTTTGAACTAAACAACACAGGAAAAATCAAAGAGATCACCTTATGGGAAGGAGCAAAAGCTGAATTGAGAGGAGAAATAACAGCGTATGCATCTGCAAAGAAAAAACAACACCTGGAGTAAGTTTAAATGAAACTCCTGGAGGAGACGCACAAACAAACCCCAACAGCATTATTACTGTACAAGTAAAAAAGAAGATGCTCAGAAGTAGATAAACTGCTGACAGAAGAAACAGAGAGATCACTTATATTTACAAAATAAAAGTATTATCTCGAAGGAAAAAGCTCAATTAAAGTTCTGACATATGAACTTAAGAAGCAAAAATGTTTAAATCTGCAATACTGAATTAGAATATTCTTCTTTTTTTGTAAAAAAAAAAATTCTGTAGAGTCTACAGAAATATGACTCAAGGCATGACCCATTTTCGTGATGTTGATAATTATGGTCACTGTTAGAAACCTAGTATGCCCAAAACAAAATATTAATTACAAGGTTTTCAACCAACAGCAGCATTATCCAATCAGAATAAAATAAACGTTGTTTGGGGGACATGAGCTTCAATGCCCAGGGGCCCTTGATTATTAACCTTTATTTTATCAGGTAATCCCATTGAGATAAAATCTAATTTTCAAGAGAGACCTGAATGACATGAAATAAAATTAAAATAAAAACACTCATGAACAGATAATCTAAAAGATAACTGTGATAAAGTTTAAAATGTCAGTAACAAGAAAAAAAAAAAAAGGGAAAAAAGTTGCGATATAAGAGTAGGTGTAATGATAAGTGAAACACCAATCATTCATCCAATAAGTGCAAGAACATAAAACCTCTTCACTTAAAACATTACATATTGCATTTTGTTAAAGAAAGGTTTAAAATATTGTTTCTACGTTGTTGGTAATTTATAAGATTATCTACTTTTAATATGCACTGTAACTTATTCCAGCAGTCTTGGAGTGTTAACCAATCATTTGATTGTGTATTGTAAGAACTGCCTGATCTGACCAAGAGTGATGACATTTGTAGATTTGTAGATGAATAAGTACATATCACCTCAATCTGAGAGAGTGGACCAACCAGCCTTCTCATACAGGGTGCAATGATGGGAACCATAAACATCACCAGTGATACTGCCAAATCTAATAAATTAAACAAAGGAGAAAATGTGGTAAGACAAAAGCAATCACTTACACATTTCCTTTTCTCTCCCATTTTTAAATCATTTTGGCATTCAGCCATAGCGGGTATTGTGTATTTTAAATACGTAAAAAATATTTACCCTGTATACATTATTCTAAGCAGCACTTATATAGAACACTCTTGAATCACAGCACTGAAGCAAATACTTAGGAACTGGCTAAAACCCTTAAATCTATCAGATGGAAAGTAATGATACAGGAAAGCAAACAATAGAGTAATTTATAGAGTAAGAAATGAACAGACAGTGTATAAAAGATGTGGGTTTTAGTGGATGAAACATGAGGACATCAATTAATTTATCAAATTACTCAGTTTAATAAAATAATTTACAAAAGGACAGATGCAGACCTTGGGAAAATACAAATATAGACATACTCACATCTTAGAGGAGGAGCAGACACACACATACACACATTATATAGACATACATTTATTTCCTGGAGACCTATTCTAACCCTACCCATAACCACTGACCCAAAAAACAGCTTTTTCCCAACTGGGGACACAGCTTTTGGACAATTACTACTCTTAAGTCAGAAATGTGTCCCCAAAAGTACCCTATAACAGACACACCTTTTTTTCCTTTTATCTTTGGTTGGTCCTGCTTATCTGTAGTTGGTATAACAAACACTCCTTTTTAGTTAAATGTATATATGTGGATATAGGTATATCTGTATGAATGTATGGACTGTTTGTGAGGCAAGAAACTTAACATCAAATTGCTCCCGATAGCTGCACCAACAGTGTGTGAATGTTAGTCTCCTCCTGCTGAGCAGTCTGGAACCCTGAGTGGTAGCCCCTGTCATCAGTGTATGAATGTGTGTGAATGGGTGAATGAGACATGTAGTGTAAAAGTGCTTTGAGTGGTCAAAAAGACTAGAAAGGTGCTGTATAAGTACAGACCATTTACCGTTCATATGAATAGGTGTATATTTGGATGATTTTTTTTCTTTCCCTCTGTTCATGTCACTGGGTGTATATGTTACGCCCCTGAATAAGGGGAGAAATAATCACGACAGTGATAAGAGTGGTGTTTCCTCATTAACAACGTTTACTGTAATGAGGAAAATACCGCGATTCCCCTAGTATGTGGTTGAAGACCAGAGTAATCGATCTCAGACTAACGGATCAAGACCACATTGTCGATCACTGATAATACTGTTTCATCCTAACTTTTAACAATGAACAATGAAATAAACTATGAATGAATTAAAGAGACTTTTTAGCGTTTTTAAACCCTTCGTAAACATACCATGAGTTTTTACTGTTTTTAACCATAGACTGTATATAAAGTGGATGTAACATCCGTGACGTCACCCATTGGTTTGTGGACTGCTGCTAGGAAGTGAATAGTTTCAGATCTGAGCAGCACCATCTTGAACATTTCAGGTGCATGCCGGGTAAAAAAAAAACACGGATTCTACTTATATGGGCATCAGGAGGAGCATGACGCCCTCCTGAACCTGTGAACCAATCAACCTGTCAATCACGACATAGCCACGCCCTAATGCATACCCTGCTTAATCATCAAATATAAAATCAGGGAGGCCAAAATTTCACAAATGAACATCATACTGCATTGAAGAAGGCTTTAAACTAGCGATTGAGACCATAAACACATTTTGAAAACATTTACTGAGGTTATAAATCAAGTGAGAAGTTGGTGATTTCTCCATTGACTTGTATAGAAACGGAAGTCCTTTTGACACCAAAACGGTCGCCCCCTGGTGGCCTTTTGATAGAATGCAGTTTTAAGTTACTTCCGCGTTCGCATCATTTCAGAGGACTAGAACTCCCCGCCTGTTTTTAACCCATTTTAAAACACATCTTATGAATTGTTTCTCATGACCATATGATCTTTTTAAACCTCATCACAGCATTTTAATCTTATTACAGACCATGAAATTACAATATTTTTAAACTTATCAGATTATTAGTGTATCATCATTTTAACTTGTCACATATAGAATACAAAAAATTATAATATGATAATTGCTAGGACATGAAAATGTACTGAACATTTTCTGTTTGTACTGAATCGTGAATTTAGGTGTTTTCACGCTGTGATCAACACTACCAACAAATTACAAGAAGTCCATCTGTTTCCTGCAGAAATGAGTGAGCACAGAGACTCAACTGATGTGCGATTAGTCATCACCTTTGTCAGCAGAGAAAAGATGTTTGTTATTCTTATACCTGTGATGAGATGATGATTATTGTTATTCACAGTTTCAGACTTCTGATTTGCATGACAAAGTCTATTCACCAGTTAAGAATGAGCACCGATTTAAATGGGCAGACAGAGAGGTCCTTACAAAAGGACGAGTTTGGTCTTTTGAGTTTAACTGCATCAAAGCAGGTGTAGCATCCACTATATAGACAACAAGGACTAAAAGTCTTTTGGAATTCTTTGTAAATTCAATAATTTCTTAATGTATTTTGTCTCTAACAATTACCCACCCAGCAAGCATGTCCACGTGGGCCCCACATGGGTTAAATGTGGGCTACGTGGGTACTGGGTGGGCATAGGCTTGAACTTTGGTTTCAGTATCATAGGCCCAACATGTGAAGCCCACTTGGGCTGACTGTATGAGCCCCATAAGGGATGTAAGTGGGCATGGACATAAATAGGGCAAATTGTATGGGCCCCATATTGTTTCATAAACATAGGCCCATGTGAAGCCCATGTGGGTTGGCTAAATGGGCTCCATTTAAGGTCCATTCTGATCCCACTTAGATCCCATATGGGCAAACATATGGGGCCTACATGGGTTTCACCCATAGACTGTTTATAAGAAATAGACGTAACATCCGTGACGTCACCCATTGGTTTGTGGACTGCTGCTCGGAAGCCAATAGTTTTGGATCTGGGCAGCGCCATTTTGAAATTTTCCGGTGCATGCTGGGAAAAATAAAAACACAGATTCTACTTATATGGGCATCAGGTGGGGCATGAGGCGCCCTCCTGAAACTGTGAACCAATCAACCTGTCAATCACGACATAGCCACGCCCTAATGCATACCCTGCTTTATTGTCAAATATAAAATCAGGGAGGCCAAAATTTCACAAATGAACATCATACTGCATTGAAGAAGGCTTTAAACTAGCGATTGAGACCATAAACACATTTTGAAAACGTTTACTGAGGTTATAAATCAAGTGAGAAGTTGGTGAATTCTCCATTGACTTGTATAGAGACGGAAGTCTTTTTGACACCAAAACGGTCGCCCCCTGGTGGCCTTTTGATAGAATGCAGTTTTAAGTTACTTGGTTAGTTGGCCTCATTTCAGAGGACCGGAACTCCCCGCCTGGTTTCACCCAGTTGGGCCCCACCTGAAACACAGGTGGGGCCACCATGGAAACTGCGGACAAAACCACTTGGGACCCATATTTGCAGCCAAAATTTAACCCTTATGGGGCCCACCTGGACTGGGCAGCTATGAGGAGGTTCAATACTAAATTCACTTAAGCACATCAAGCTCAATATTCACTCCCCTTAACTCTGGTTGGATTCCACTAACTGTTATATCTCTGGCTCTTTAGCTGCTAAGCTTTTCACCACTTAGTCACTAATGGCGCTTTTCCACTACACAGTTCCAGCACGACACGCCTCGACTCGGCTCGCCTCGACTTGGTACGGTTCCTTTTCCATTACAAAAAAGGACCTACTCGACGTGGGCGGGGTTGTCATAGCACGGCTCCGCGAAACTGCCGTGACTTCGTTTTATACGCAACACAAAACACATAAACAATGGAAAACATTGAGGCAGTGGTGTACTTGCTGGTGTATGAGGCTTTTTCTCACACACAAAGCAAGAAAATGTAGCCGTATGGCTGTAACGCTGTTACCGGTATTTAAAAATGCCGGGTTTGATTCTTGTGTGGGACGGCTCATGACTCTTCCAGCGACAACTACCAATCAGCGGCCAGCAGTGTGTCGACGTCACATTTTAGTACCGGCTTGCCTCGCTTGGAACCTCACCAGAGCAGGTACTAAAAAAGGACCAGGTACCAGGTACTTTCCCTAGTGGAAACGCAAAAAGAACCGAGGCGAGGCGAGGCGAGGCGAGTCGTGCTGGAACTGTGTAGTGGAAAAGCGCCATTACTCTTTGTGAGGTGCATGGTTCTGGGCAGGTGATATACAGTGGGTACAGCTGAAAACAGCTGCATCCAGTAGCTAGAAACAAGGCTGATTAGAGCAGTGAGAGTGAACCAAAACAAAAAGTTGTGAGCCACAAAACCAAAGCAATAAACTAAAAGATGCTAACATGCTCTGTGGAGCTGCAGGTGGTTGAGATGTAGGGTGATAATTATCAGTGGGTTCCTAAATATGAGAGACTCCTATTACATTACATATTTTCCATACACCAGTGGAGCAGCTTTAATAATGAAACTTTGATGAGTGAAGGACACCAAATATGTGTCTTCGTTGTATATTGTTAGTGTGATTTTAAAGTGAATCTTCTGTTTTTTTGACTACATCTTTGTCAAAATTGATATAAAATATCTTATCTCATATGACCAACCTGGTATCACCCCAAAGGTATAATATACAGGCAACCTTCATTGTCATGGCAACAGTAAATACTGCAATGATTATAGTTATGTTTTTTTTTTTAAACTGTCCTGACTCGCAGTTGGAAACGTGACACTATGTCAACTTTTTGCCGTCCAACTATCTAGCCATCCACCCAACTGGCCTCCTTCTAGTATGGAAATCTGTCACCATATACAGATGTCATCTGAACTGTGTCACTTCTCTGAGTCATAATTACTACAGAGGCTAGATGGATTTGTTGGCACTAAGTATACACATGTGTACTTTTCAAGCCTAAGTGAGGAAAAACATGACACTGGCACGACCGCCTGGCAGGTGTATTACACACTTTGGCGCGATAATAGGCCGAGATGACTTAATGGGCACTGACTGTATTTGATGTTCAGTCAAGTGATCATCACTCATGCTTTTATTCTTTTATTTCTACCCAACAGGCCAGCTGTGTCAGGATGATTGTGGCTCTGCCTAGATTCGGGACCAAGTTGTGTGTCCAAGTCAGTTCTGGCCTGTATTTGGCTTCCAAGCAAGATTTGGCTAGATTTTGGTGGTGTGGACTTGAGCCAACTTGGGCTGACAGTCAGCTCCAGTTATCAGCACTTGGAACAGATTTGGCACCTGTGATCAGAGTCCTGTACTTGAGCTGATTCTGGCACATTATTCGTCACGTGTCTGGGTTGAGTCCAGCAACCTGGTGTGCTGGATTTAGGCTACTAAAGGGGCCAAGCCATTTTGGCGACAAAAGGGCTTTAATAGTCCAGTTGTCTCATTTGAGAAAAGTCAAGATGTGTGCAAATTGTGCATAAAATCAAATTAACCATGTGGGAGTTAAGGACTTTGAAAGGCTTTAAGTGTAGACTAATTATGAAGCCCACATGTGGTCAAATCATTTAGCCAGTCCCTATTTCATACATATATTATTATTACCACTATTAATCACAAATAAGTGCAAATTAAAGAATAGTATGGAGAGACAGAGTGTAGTTACTACACAAAGACATTTCATGCAAGGCACAAAGAGTAAATCCAGCACATGCGCAGGTGGAATGGACGCAACATTGGACACAGAATATATTAGGGATGGTGGAACACACTTTAAACTGAGAGAAGCTTTGGAAAGCTTTGGGCAGCTGTGGCTCAGCAGGTAGAGTGGATCAGCCATTTGATTCCCGGCTCCTCCAGTCCACGTCCATGTGTCCTTGGGCAAGAAACTTAACCCCAAATTGCTCCCGATAGCTGCACCAACAGTGTGCGAATGTTAGTCTCCTCCTGATGAGCAGGTTGGTACCCTATGTGGTAGCCCCTGCCATCAGTGTATGAATGTGTGTGTGTAGTGTAAAAGTGCTTTGAGTGGTCAAACAGACTAGAAAAGTGCTATACAAGTATAAGTATAAGTCCATTTACGATTTGGAATGTGAACAGGACTGTAGATGTAAAAGATGATGACATTGGGATGTGATGTAGAAGACACATTTAGGAGCAGAGTCACCAGAATATTCAACATTAGGAAGAGATTGGCAAGATGTAGGATTTTGTAGTTCTGTTCAATACTATGTAAACTGCAATACACATTTGAGCTGATGCAATCCAGGCACAGACAGTGTATCCCCACTCTGGAACAGGACTCCTGCTGGTTGGGATGGTGGTGTATTGAAGCCTCCACCACTAGCTCCGCACACAGATCTAATTACCCAAGCTGGGCTTTAACACCTCTCTCCCACACTATCACTCCCCCAGGAGACAACCTGGCCAGGCGCGGAAGTGCGACAGCTGGAAGTGTGCATGAAGTATGCAGTCAAACATTTGGATGGTGTTGATCATAGAAACAATGCAGCTACTGTTGACTGCAAAGTTGTTGTATACGTGTATGCATTTATTACCTTAAACTTTTTTTATTTTATTTTTTACTTTTAACGGTTTCAATAAATTACTTCAGAAATTAAAGTATTTGTTTGAGGCACTAAATCTTGTTCTTTTTATTGGTAGTTGTTGAGGTTTTCATGAATTCTGTATGACCACTAACACCTGGACAGCATAGTTTAGGATGGCAGATGATGTCTCTTCCATTCATGGCTCATACTAGCCTGGATGTACATAGTTGTTTTGGGATATTTGATATATATTTTTAGCTTCATGGGTGGACATACATCATTTTTATATAAAAATGACATTGAATTATAGAAAGTTTTGCCAAATGTATTATCAGTTTGAAAAGTGATACAAAGGAGAGTTTGCTATCATGAATAGTAATGTTACCAACAGAAGAATTGCTATTTGGCACTAATTGCAAGTAATAACAAACTACAGATGTCACTATTTGACATTTTCCTGGTTTGAACCCATACAAGCTCACATATGACCGTGTGGTAGTCAACCAGTATAAAAGGGCAAATTGCAACTGTCTGATTCAAGACTCTGCCTACTTGTGTTGTTAATCAAAGTAATTAATTTTCTTTTAAATGTGATGATTAGATTAAATCTTAAATGTGAGAAATACACTCCATAATGTCGCAGGAGTGGGCTGTAAAACAGGATTAAACAACTAAAGGAGGAAAACTAATGTTTAGCAATACATAAGCCACTACACTCATCTTTACCACACAGCAGCACGTTTGTTTTGAGAATGAGTAAACCTTGATAGAATCTTCAGTCTCTTTTCGATCGATTCTTCAGCCCAAATCAAGAGTTATACTGATGTAGTGTTCACATGCACACATTTACATTTGAATACTATGTGTATATGCAATTTTATTTCCTGGGGAGATGTTTTAATGCTTTAATGATTTAATGAAATCTAAAATATACATCATAGCCATTTTTGTTTAACAGGGTTTTAAATACAATCAGTACAAACTAAAAGAACAAATATAGATAACTTAATATGTCTCCTTTATTCAGATTTTGGAATCTGCTTTCCTATTGACACTGCTCTCACTAATATTAAATGAAGCAAATATGAACACAGATGTTACAAAAAGTTAAAATACTGGTGAGCTAATGTGTCTCTTCTGGTCTTCAAAGCCATGGATATGAGCAAAATTGTATTTACAAAGATTGCTTCAATTTGGGCACATTTAGTTTAGTCAGTCCTTAAAAAAAAAAAGGAAGGAGGTGTGTGTAGAAAAGCATAAAATTGAAACAGCAGTGGTTTTGGGTGCTAAATTATCTGCAGTAACAGGACCTGGTCAGCTGTGCTGAGGCATCACTTAAGTCTGTCTTTAGAACTGGAAAAAGCCTGCGGCCTTATGTTCCATGTGGTTTAAAGAAAGAAACACAATAGACGTGTGATATACATATACTATACAATCAGCCACCTCGTTAATTTGTGGTAATTCAAAGTGTTTTCTATTGTTTTGTTTATGAAAGTCACTTGATGCAATGTATAACTTTTTTTTTTTAAATGAGGCTTCAGTTGTTAAAAATGCATTGCTTGTGGATTCCATTCCATCTCACATTATGCTGTTACATGTCTCTTTCATCTAGAGGATTTTTTAAAACTTCAAACAAGCCTAATTTGAAGCTCATTAACAGCAACATGCAACCACTACAGCAGTGCTACTGTATTGCTTTTGTTAACTTCACTACTAAAGATGCCCACACAGCCACACACACACGCATACAGAGTATACACAGTATTGGGGTTATGTGGGACATTGAAGTGGGATGTAGCCTGGGATGCTCCTTGAACACTCCCTTGAAATACAGAATACATTTCATCCAATTTTAACTTGGAATGAAAAACCTTGACCACTCTCTACCTCACATTAGGGTTTCACTGTACTGAAATAGTCAATTTGAAGATTGCTTTGGAAACTTAGATGCATGTTAAAGAAACCTATCATAGATAGAACAGTAAAGCCTAATTAAGTCCAAGAGAAACAACATGAACATGAATTTACCCATGCCATGTGAAACTGTTCCTGGTGCTGAAATGAATGAACAACAGATAAGAGAAAAAAACTTCAATTCAATTAGCAGCAACACATACCTTTTATTCAAACACAAATCAGTAACCATTGCCTCTACAGTCTCCTAATTACCAAGTATTTGCCCAATAACTAGTAAAAACAAGAACAATTTCACTACAGTGTCATGGTACATTCTGTTAACCGTCCTGTAAATTTTGACCTGGGAGGACAAAATTAGGTATACTTTCATTTAAAATAGGCCTATTGACCGTAATTTCCAAAAAATATGTGTAAAACCTGTGGTAATAAGTTGGAATGAAGTTAGCTAAAAAAAGGTCTAACACAGAATTGGGTGATAATTTATACCTTATGCGTTATAAACAGTCAAACCAAACCGGATCAATTTTGACCCAGACGGATAAAAGTTGCATGGTCAACAGGAAAACAACAAGGACAAGGTGAGAAACCACTGAGTTAACCCTATTGTTATCCTAGGGTCAATTTTGACCTGGGAGGACTGTTAACTCAAAAATGAGGTATACTTTCATTTAAATGAGGTGTATTGACCATAACTTCCAAAGAAATATGTGTAAAACCTGCTGTAATAACTTGGAATGAAGTTCTAACAGAATTGGGTTTATTTATTCATTTATACCTTCTGCTTTATAAACAGTTAAACCGGACCAGGTCAATTCTAACCCAAATTCTAAACGCGAAAGTTCCAATCGAGGGAAATAACTTCCAGTTGATCGTAAATTTGGCAAACATCTGAAAGTTAAGTGTGAGCTACATTCCACAAAGAGTAGACTACAGATAGTATATAACTTTCGATGTGATGTTATGCATTATGTTAAGACGTGTTGGTTTTTTGCCTCCTGATGATGTTTACAGGGCCAGTGCTAGCTAGCTAGTCTGTTCGCTAACCGAGTGATCTAGGCTATTCACTTGTAAACAACCACATAGAGCTAGCTAGCTAATCATTTGCCAATTTCCCCATTTCGTTCGCGAGACATGGTACGGGCAAGTTTTTGTTTCAGTATGAGGCCTAAGTCTGCTAGTTCGTGTTTGGGCTTGTTAACTCAGCTGATAACGACACCGTTAACGCCCCGTTAACGCGGTTAATATTTACTTTTCAGATGAGTTTGTAGAAGTATTTCACTAAGAAGAGAAAGACACCTAAAGATGAACAAACCAACCAGGTAAGATGGTAGTCAATTCATGAGAAGTTTACTGTAGTTGCTGTTGTTTGCTGTTGAGTAACCCAGTGGCAGTAAAGAGGCATTTAGCATTAGAATGTTGCCAAGAGTGCCCGTAGTGCTACAAAAACTGTGATGAGATTTTTCTTGGACACCTCAGAGGCTCATATTATTAGGCCCACTCATTAATGATCAAAACCACATTGTTATTAATTTCAGCATGTACCTGTAAATATAATTTTTTTATGAACATATGAGACAGGTGACAGTAGTCAGGCAGGAGAAGTGAGTGGAGAACAAAGAACAGCAGAAGTCATGGTTATGTTATGGTACAACAGCTGTTCAACAACAATTTACACTCTGCACAGGTTATTCAGTTCTTGTTGCATTTGAGCCAAACATCTTTTTATAGCACAAGGCAGTCATTGGGGGGTTTAAATGTCTGTACCAACTTGTGAAGAAGGAACGAGCACATCACACAAATTACCCAGATCTTCTAGACCAGTGGTCTCCAACCCTGCTCCTGGAGAGCTACTGCCCTGCATGTTTTAGGTATCTCCTCACTCTAACACACCTGATTCTAATAATCAACTCGTTATCAAGCCCTTTGACGAGCCTCAGCTGCTTGATAACGAGTTAGAGTGAGGAGACACCTAAAACATGCAGGGCAGTAGCTCTCCAGGAGCAGGGTTGGAGACCACGCAGAGTTGCTGGGGTGTGAATACTTTCAGAAGTTGAAGGTGGGTCATGTTAGACTACTTTATAATTGAACATATTTGCAAATCATAACTACTGATAACCCCCCCCCCCCCCCCCAAACTCCTGAAATGTATTCTCACATTTATAGATTGGACAAAACACCAATTACCGTTCTCACATGATAATTGACGAGGTGTTGGAGATTTTTGCCTCAGTGGTTGAAGAGCCCATTCTACAGGAAATCCAGACCTCTATAGCTTTTGGGCTGGAGTTGGATGAAAGTACAGACGTATCTGTGACGAGACAGTTCTGCATATCCGGTACAGTCATTTGCCAGGGAGGGCAATCAATTAATGATAGAACTAGGGGGGGGGGAAACATGTGTGTTACTACTGATATTGTTTTCTAATGTTTTTAGATATGCAGACAAAGAGGGACTGCTCTTCAATCAGTTTCTGGACATTGTTAGTGTCCCAGATGGCAAGGCTCTCACAATTGTAGCAGCTTTTAAGGAAGTGCTCCACAAAAAGCAGCCTCCAACCCACAAATTCTATGGCTTGGTACAGACGGAGCTGCTGTAATGACTGGTAAGTGGTATCTACAAAGTGACAACAATTTTGTATTGTCTGTAGTTATTTCCAGGCCCAAATGTAACTCTATTGCAGGGCATGATTTGTTTGCTTTCTCTGTACTTGTGACAGGAAGACAGAATGGTGTAGCCAAGCAGCTGCAGGACCTGTATCCTTTGTCACAGTCTGCTCTGTTACCCTCCTGCTGCTGGTAAATTTCCATTCACCACACCCCTGCACCACTCCTGCTAATCAGCCACACCCACCTCATCAGTTAACTCTGTTTACCTGGACTCTCAGCTGCACCTCATCTATAATCTAGCCAGTATATATACTCCTGTTGTTCATTCACTCCTTGCCAGATCATCATTTGCATTTACTACATGCCAAAGGTCCTGGATACCTATATATCACTGGAAGCTTAATTTATGAAAGAAACTGAAGGCTACCTCTACTATTTAAACTGTTTTACTTTGTGAGTGTGGCCTATCAGTAACACAAGCCTGCACTATAGGGACTGGGAGTGAGGAGCTCAGCTAACTAAAGCTAGTTAGCAGCAAGATATGTCCCTTTTCCACAGATGACTACCACAAACTTCTCCAGAAGATAGCAGTACTGGAAATTGAAATTCACGCTCAACGAACGTGGAGGTAAATGGACAATATGGGATTGAAACCACTCTACCGATAACTCAAAACAGTGAACAGGAGCAGGGTAACTGACAGCTAATTAGCACCACCAAGAAGCAGGAGGCCGGTAGTAAATCAACCAGTAGTCCTCCCTGGAACTCTCTTGTTGCAAAGCCAAAGCATAAATCAGGTAAAGATAAATCGCTTCCCTTAGGTATGGGAAGACGGTTAACAGGCAGAACCCAGCACCTGGAGACTAGTGATTAAACTGGTTGGCCTGCACTGCCATCGCACAGGAGTGTCTCTTCAACCCCAGTACCGAGGAGAAAACAGCAGTGGACTGAGGCTACAACAAAAAGTTGTAGACACAGGGATTCTACTAGAGAACAGATTTGCTCTGCTTTTACATGACCCCGACTCCTCTAAAGAAAGCTCATCTTCCAGCACCAGAGAAAGGTATGAGGCTAAATCATATACTAAAAGGCTGCAGAAAGTGCTAACCACTGGGCCTCAGACGCTGATAGTGGGTGACGGAGCTGTGAATGAGAAAACGCTTTTGCAGCAAGAAAAACACCAAAGTACTCTGTTTTACTAATGACATGGTGTCCGATATCTCAGAGAAAATTCTGAAACAGGACTTTATTGATCTGCTGAACAAAGTTCGACATCTGAATACTGAGGTGTTTATCAGTGGACCTCTACCGACAGTTTGGCGAGGAGACGAGAGATTCAGCAGGCTGATGACGCTCAACAGATGGCTCAAAGATGCGTGAGTCGCTCAATCAGTGAACTTTATTGACAACAACATTTTTTTGGGAACGCAGACACCTCTTTAAGGCAGATGGATTTTGCCTTAACAAGTCAGGAGTACAGCTGTTAAGCTCCAACATTTTTTTTATTTTGTGCGTAAATGGTAAATGGATGGTAAATGGACTGTACTTATATGGCGCCTTTCTAGTCTTTTCGACCACTCAAAGCGCTTTACACTACAACTCATTCACCGCATTCACACACATTCATACACTGATGGCAGGCAGCTACCACGCAGGGTGCCAACCTGCACATCAGGAGGAATCTAACCATTCACTCGCATTCATACACCGTTGGCACAGCAACGGGAGCAACTAGGGGTTAAGTGTCTTGCCCAACGACACATCGACATGTAGACTGGAGGAGCCGGGAATCGAACCGCCAATCTTCCAATTGGAGGACGATCGCTCTACCTCCTGAGCCACAGCCGCCCAAGATGCGTAAGACACCAGCAGCCCCTGCCAAGGACAAGAGGTGAGACAATCCAAAACAACAGATAAGACGGCGTTCTGGAGAAGAACTGCTACTGCATGAGATAAGGACCCCAGCCCCAACAGCCCAACAGGAGACTCCCAAATGTCACCCCTCCAGACCCCACCCAGCCCCTCACTCTCTCCATAAAGTCTGGACTCCCCACTCCTGGATTTCACAGACAGGATGAAAAACCCTGTCAATATTGGAATCCAACTCACACCATGCTCAAATCCCATTTTTTTTCCTCTTAACTTCCCTCATCGTCCAACCTCATCCCATTCCACCACGCTGGAAACAACCATCAACCAATGGTCAAAGAGCCCCCCCCCACCTCCTTTGAATCATATCGTCTGACTGATATGTGCCGGGTCCAGGCTGCAATACTGATATGACGTGGGTGGCTGTAGCCGTGCCTGGGGAGCGATAGTCTGTCTACCCTGTCCAATTACAGCTAACCCTTTCCATCTTTCATAGCCATTAATATCTTATTTCCATTTTCCTACAACGCATCGAGTCTTATCATTGCCATCTTTAACTTGATGGCCTATCGTCGTATGCATCTTTTCTGATGAGCTATTCACCCGCCCATTTTTGTCGTACCGCCTCCTTAAATCTTTGCTAAAAGTAAAGAACAAGGTAAGAAATTATATTTTTAATTGACATTGAATGTATAATTAAATGAGTATCAACTGAAATTTCTTTCCCATAATATGGCAGTTTTAACAGTAGTGAACCTAGTTAAGGCTAACTAGCTAAAATGTCTTTACTAGCCTACTGAGAGAAACTACTAAATACACTTTACATTGTGTAACGTTACACATTTTAGCATTGTGTGTACCTGTACACTATTTTTTATTTTTTCCATTTCCTTTCCCTCACTTCACTTCCTGTCTTCTCCTTTCATTCTCACTGGTTGATTGTCTCAATTGACTTCACCTGTACACAAGCTTTATTTAGAGACAGACCTTCTTTCCACCCATTCTCTTTCACCTTCACACAGGGCAACGTATCCGGTAAGAGGTTTCATTTAGGCCACATTTTGTCATATGTACATTTAGTTTAATTGAAACCTCTTTTACTCCGTTAAAGACACGATTTGATTTGTGTTCATTTAATCTGGTATCTCTTCTTTCAGATATTGAAACCCATGGGTGTCCTTTTCTTTCATTGCCACAATCTACATTATTGTAATAAACTTCTTGAGTTAAGATGGGTTTCATGGTCTTCTTCCATGCATCCTGACCGATGCCCATCATGATGGCACACCTCTTCTGAACCTCCTATTTTACCTACCTTTGGTGGTGTTTTCTATTTCAGTGTACGCCTTGATGAAGACCATTGTTGGTCGAACATGTCGGCTGATTAAGCATGATTTTATTATTCCATTATGAATTAGCCCTGTCAATTAAAGCTTTTCATATTTTTGAAAAGCCTTGGATTTTTCCTTTTTTCTACAGATTGAGAAGTGTCCAATGCAGCTGAGAGGACAAATGTCGCTGTTTGGAGGTGTACAGATATTCAACTGGTTTCCATACAAAGAAGGTATCAGAAGTGTATAATGTGTTGTGGTCTGGATTAAATTAAACTTTATCTTCTGAAACACTGTAGCCTTCCAGTTCGGTCCCTGTTTCTGTGCAGTTCGGACCCTCATCTGCAGGGACACCTAGAAGGCCCATTTTGACTTTGGCGTCAGGAAGTAATGAATTTACTTATGCTAACATTTATATTTAACTATATAAAATGTACAAACCCCTACTTAAATCACCTTTTTTCTTTTTGTCAGCTTTACAAAGCCACGGTTTGGTGGCTCTCATTGTGCCATGTTACAGCCAAACTTAGTTTTGGCTAGGAAGCATTCACCTAAGGTAATGTAAGGAGAATGACACAGCTTAACTTGTTCTGTTTTTTTTTTCATGTAGCCCTTGGTAATTATAATGAGACTTTCATGATGTGGTCCTATTGACTAATACCAAATCATTATCTATGGCTTATCCTTAGTTTGTTTTGAGGAGGCCAGAGCCAATTCCAGCTGATATTGTAAACTGTGCTTCTATTCTCTCAGCCCCTCAGTATCCAACCCTCTAAAAACAACAGTTGGATACTGTTATCAGCTGTGGCCGGCTGATACCTAAAGGATATCAGCCGGCCACAGTCCAAGAAAGTTTATTCAGACTGTCTCTTCCTCCTTCTCCTGCATCCACCTCAACTTCCATTCTGCCCTCCATTGCAAGAGTTGTAAGAAATTCTACTACACTTGAAACGGGCATTGTTCATGAATGGCTTGTTTGTTTTGCTGTTGTCATCAAGAAATTAGGTTTCATGTCTCTTTTGGTCCTTCCTTTTTGTTTTATACAGATATGCTTGTGATAAGATTTCTGAGGGAATGGCTCAAGCGCCTCTGCTGATACCTTGGAGCGTGCGCTGACTTTGTCGCCAATCCTTCTGCCTGTGAGATTCCAGGATCCACCTGAGCATGTGGATATCCCATCACACAGGTGGAAGCTGGCTGTTTATGGACGGGACATTTTAACCAGGCTGGACCACATCTGGAGAGGAGGGTCTGTCGGATAGTCGATCCGCGGATTCAGGAAGAGCAATGTGGTTTTCGTCCGGGTCGTGGAACTGTGGACCAACTTTACACCATCTGCAGGATCCTTGAGGGTGCATAAGAGTTTGCCCAACCAGTCAACATGGGTTTTGTTGGCTTGGAGAAGGTGTAGCCAGGACGTGGGGGGTCTGTTTTTCAAAGTGAGATCCCTATCTGTTGGTCCCCCAGCAGAACAAAGGGACTTTCTCACCACAGGATTGAATCTGGTGATGTACAGGGCTTATTGATGACTACGTTCCAAAGTCCACATTTCTATTTTTATTCCAAACAGATTAATATAATCTAAAATACCATTTAGACTCATTTATCACTGCAGTGACATTAGTAATCTTGTTATCCTTTCTTTATGAATATTTCCATTTTATAATCCCTATTATTTTGACTGCTCATTACCCTTTTGCTTAGTCAATAAATAACCTGTGAGTATTATTGACAACTGTGCATTTTATTTCTGGTGTGAATACATTATTGGTTCCCTGACACCTAGAATTCATAACTTTAGATATTTGACTGATTCAGAAATGTATTGATTTATTAATCCGTATGATTTATTGAATAAAAAGATGTATTGGACAAAGTCCAATCTTCTTTGTCCTACGAAGTGGTGCCCTGATAATGAGACTTTTATTTCTTTAAGCAAATTAGTATCCATAAATCGGCTACACCAGCAACAAAAGTGTTTTTCTGACTCTAATTTAAAAATGTGTTTAAAACAATTCTCAGGTTGATCATGATGTTATAAGAATAAAGTCTCAAGGAACAAACCTTTAAATATTACCACTGTCAAAACACCTACTGTTAAGGTCAAGATGCATTAACTCACCAAATATGAATGAAATAGAAAATATATAAAGGATGGAGCGGCGGATCGGGACGGCATCTGCAGTAATGCAGACTCTCCACAGATCCGTCGTGGTGAAGAGGGAGCTGAGCCGAAAGGCAAGGCTCTCGATTTACCAGTCGATCTTCGTTCCTACCCTCACTTATGGTCATGGGCTTTGTAGTGGCCGAAAAGAGCTTCCTCTGTAGGGTGGCTCGGCTCTCCCTTAGAGATAAGGAAAATAAAGCTCGGAGTAGACCTGCTGCTCCTCCGCGTTGAGAGGAGCCAGATGAGGTGGCTCGGGCATCTAGTTAGGACGCCTCCCTGGTGAGGTTTTCAGGGCACGTCCCACCAGTAGGAGATAGTGGGGCTGTTAAGCTTAACGATCTTGCTTTTTATGAAAGAAGCATGAAACTTTCAGGGTTTGTTTTTGATGACCTAAGCTTTAATTTTAGATCTGGAGGCATTCTCAATTTGACCTCTGAGGTTAGATAGAGGTCATTGACCTCTGTAATATGTTGTGACACTACAGGTGAATGGGGTAAAAAATTTAAATAATAGATATCACCATGAAAATTTCTGTTGATTATTCAAGTTAAGCTAAGAAAAAAATGTATTGAAAGTTTTTTGTATTTTAATGTTTAAATATGCAAATTAGGCCTTATCTCATTAAAAATGCGCTAATTTGCATACATTTTAAAAAACAAAATCAGATTCTGATAAAGCCAGGCTCAAAATATTTTTTTCATTTTGTTGTCATATGAGATGGGAAAAAAATTACTGAGGGGTTTATGGATGTCTACTTCTATTATCCTGTAATTCACCTGTACCTCTGTGATATGAAATTTCAAGGCCCGAAATTAGAAATGGGTGTATCTTAGAAATGTAAACTAAATGTTTTTCCATGTTTCTGGGCATGAGGAACTCATCTATAGCATTGATAGCACTCTAAGAGGTCAACATCATTAAGTGCATTTGTACATCCCTGGGCCTGGGATCTCCCGGGAAAAGCTGGACAAAGTGGCTGGGGAGAGGGAAGTCTGGGCTTCCCTGCTTAGGCTGCTGCCCCCGCGACCCGTGAAGGATTGATGGATGGACCCCATCAAAGCCAGCATAACGTCCACCTTTGGCAGCATCCTGAAAATGGATTCTACAAAGAAGGTAAGTGTTTAACTGCTAATGCTGTAAAATATAGTATGTAAACTATGAAATTAAAAGATCAGTACATAGTACTATTACGCATGTGCTCAGATATAAATTTAACAATTTATTTAGGCATTCACTGTCTTTTCTGTGTTACAGATCACCGAGAAGCTGTCAGGCATTGCCAAGGGGACTGCTGTGTGGCTTACGTCTGTAAGCAATGAGAGAAGACAAATCCTCATTACTGTCCAGTAATGCGGGTGTGCCTCCGCCTCAGTTGCTTTATGTGGACACTGGCTGTTGTCGGGAGGGCAGACAAAATTGAAGGAGAAATTTGGTGGTTGGCCAGACCTGATTGTCAAGTTGGACATAAACCATTTCATGCGGCGACTGGCATCTGGGTGTACAAAAGATGCTCATCCTCTGTACCCCATCTTCATGGCTAAGCTGTCCAGGTGCATTTTTGAGTGGGACAGAGGTGATGTTGCCTTGCTGAGTCAAGCCAAGAGGGAGCAGCTGAGACGGAAAGGTGTCCCTGGCATCACTGACGTAGTCGTTGATCTGTGTATCTCACAGAGGGGAGCGGCAAACAATTGTCATGATTGAGCAACTCCTCAATGAACTGATGGGGGGCAAAGGGCAGGGATTTTCTTGGTGTCCCACTTTTGATCAGGAGATAATGCAGCACATCTGGCAAGTCCAACAGAGGCATGTTAAGTGCATGCAGGACGAACCAGATGTGTTTCTGTATACTCAGACTGGCAGGACAATGCAACCCTTGGTGGTGGTGCCAAACTACAGATGTGCCAGAGGGTCCACATCTTTGGAGCCCTTTCACCTCCATGTGAACAGATTCATTCCTGGTATGACTCACTATTCAACAGCAAGATTATTTAGTTTAATGTTAAATGTTGTGCTATCATACAGATAATCAAACATACCATATTTAACATACAGTTCTTACATTTCGACTATCTGAAGGAACAAGTGCCAACAGCTTGAATTCCCAGCTGTACGTCCTGGAAGGACTGAACAGGTGGAATCAAAACAGAGAAGCTGCATCTGTAGCAGTCAAGCCTCCTTCCATGCTCAGTTACTCTGGAGACCTTGCTCACTGCGTTAACACCCTCAGTGTCAAGGTCCTTGAAAGGCATCTTGTCCCTTTTCAGCCACCTGTTCACACTGGTGAGTTTTAACTTTTCAGCCCAATTAAATTTTTATAATCATTCAGTATAATCTTGCATTTTCTGGAAGTTAATTTTCCACTCTCTCGTCTGTCTCAGGTATAAATTACTTGTACAGGCAGACGAGAAAGGCCTTGCATGATGTAAATCCTGACACAGAGGAAACTGATCAGATGTTGGAGGATGTCGGCACTGAGGAAGAGCTGGAAGATGAGGGCTTCGAGGACGCTGGTTTAGACCCCACTGTTGATCTGCTGGACCTGTTGTCTGATCCAGCCTCTGTAACCACCAGCTCAGCCCACAGTCCGTCTCCCACCTCTCACCAGCCCTCTCCTGGTGAGGGTAAAGTGGTAAAAGCATTATGTAAAAATATAAACTAAAATCACATTTTACAGACTGTACATGAGTCCACAGAAATGCACCCTGCGTCAGCCCTTCCTACCTGCTCTGCTTCTGTCCTCCACACTCCTGCCAGCCTTCCAGCCTTTGCATCAAAAGTGTCAGTTGTCTCAATGCCCTGCTTGTCAAGGTGACAATTTGTTTCACTTATTACATTTAACAGCTTGAGCACAACACCATGTCCTCTGGACCAACAGCTGTCGCCTCCAGCAGAGCCTCTGCTGACCCCCTCACCATCCTACCAGATAATCTCTACACCGTGACTCCTGGTTCCTCTGCGGCACCTGCCATGGCCCCAGCAGCATCTGTGCAACAGTTGGTAAGTCTTTTTGAGTGTGTAGACTGTTCTTCTCTGGCTGTGTTATGTTCTAATTTTGTTTACACTATATAATGTATACTGATTCCTTTTCCAGGCTGTTGATGAGCATAGCATCCCAGGGATGGACCAAAACATAGTCTGTTCTGTGGAATGATTGTCTCCAAAGCCAAGATGATGACCGAGTGGATGAGACCCCAGGTACACCAGCAGTACTGCAGCCCCCCAGCCCATTATCAAGCAGCTGAAGCTTATCAAAAGGCTTGATAACGAGTTCATGATTAGAATCAGGTGTGTTAGAGTGGGGAGATACCTAAAACATGCAGGGCAGTAGCTCTCCAGGAGCAGGGTTAGAGACCACTGCTCTAGTGCAAGGTCACCCTTCTCTGCCCCAGCTCCATCACAGTCAAAGAGGGGTCAGCAGAGACGCCGTGGGCATGCCAGTAAGCGGCCAAAGCAGGCTACCTCTGGACGTGGACCAAGAGCAGTGGTGTAATCCAGAAGAGCCAGATGTGGAGCCACCACTGCCAAAGTTTGAACCAAAGCATCCATCAGGGCCCAGGATTGACAGGACAGCAGCATGGTCACCACTGAGTTTGTTCAAGCTTTTCTTTAGCTCCAGCACCATTCACACAATCATCAACAACACAAATGACAATGCAGCCAGAAGAAAAGGTATGCATTTCAAATGGTCTCCCTTCACAGTTGAGAACTATTACATATTTTTGGCTGTAATACTTTAGTCTGGGATGGTCCACGTGCATTCAAGGGCAGACATGTGGAGAAGAAAGTGGTCTTACAACTTCACATTTCCACAGAGCTGCATGAACAAAGACACATATTTTGGTCCCTTCATCTATGTGATATCAAAGAGGATGAAGAGAATCAGAAAAAGAAGGGAACACCTGAGTACGCATTGGCTTTCCCAAAACGCTTGCAACTCGCTCTTCCAGCCATGCAGGGAAATAAGTATCGACGAGCGTATGGTGGCAAGTAAAGCTAGAATTGGCTTCAGGCAGTTCATGAGAGACAAGTCAACCAAGTTGGGATACAAACTATTTGTGTTGGCTGAATCCTGTTCTGGATATATGTGGAATTTCTTTTTTTACCAAGGAAAAACTGCCAATGTTCAGGGGGAGGGTCTCAGTTTCACATCAGTCATGGACCTAATGCACTTTGCACTGCTTGGAAAAGGTTACCACCTGTATGTTGACAACTTTTACACAAGTCCAGCACTTTTTTAGCAACTTGCCACCAATTGCACAGCAGCTTGTCGAACCATCCGTCAGACCCGCATTGGCTTTCCCAAAACGAAACTGAACGAGTTACCAAAGAAGGCTAGGAGTGGAGACATGAGGTGGCTGCAGAAGGACAACCTCCTCTTTGTCAAGTGGAAGGACACAAAGGAGGTGACGGTGTGCAGCAGCTTCCACAAGGCATACAGTGGAGACTCCACACGCAGGAGAGTAAAGGAGGATGGACAGTGGCACAACAAAAACATTCCTGTTCCTGATGCAATCAGAGATTACAACACGTACATGGGAGGGGTGGACCTGTCAGATGCCATGATCCAATATTATTCTGTTCGAGGGAAGACAATGAGATGGAGACCTTCTTCTATCATTTTGTAGATATTGCAGTCGTCAACTCCTACATCCTCTTCAAGCTCTTGGCCATCGGACGAGGAGAGATTCCCATGAGCCGCAAAAGATTCAGGGAGGTCTTCATGAAGGAGATGGTCGATGACGCCCAAGCTGCAGTTGCTGCTGCTGCCCCCCGCCCCACTCTCAGCACCACCTGTACTGTGCCCATGTACTTTGGACAAACTGCCACTGACCAGCGGAGGGTCTGTGTGGTGTGCAAGGACCAGGGGAGAAAGGTGAAGACACCGGTGTACTGCAGCAAGTGTGATGTTGCTCTGTGTTTCACCTCAAGCCGGAACTGCTACAAAGACTACCATCTGAGGATGTGAAACTTTGAAATCACAGCACTCAACTAGTGCATACTTCAGGAACGTTCCTGTTGTATTTTTTATTTTAATTTTTTGTGTGCTTTTTCACTTTCACCTCAGTGATGTTATTATACATTACACAGTTCATTGTTTTATTATTTATTATTCATTGTTCTTATTTTATTATGATTATTGTTATTCTTATTATATATTTGTTTTTTAATATTTGTACATTGTTTAAAAGATTTATTTTTGTTTATTATTGGTGTTTCATAGTTTTGTCAAAAATACTTTTACAAGCTTTACATGTTCATAATAAAATTACTCCATTTGGAGACAAAATTATACAATTTAGTTGTTTTTTTATTGATTTTATATTGTGCACAATGGTAGTAGTTGATGGACCACAAGGTAAATTTCAAATCCAAAAGCTCCAGTAAATGGCAATAGACTCCTGTAATGGACATACAGACCTGCCAACCTTGGCAAAATATTTTGAGTACCACTTGTGTCATGCGGCTTTTTTCACAGACTTTTGCAACTCCATTGCTTTGCACACAGTGCCTTTAGCTGTGCTGACAGCCACAAGTTGAACTGCATTGAATTATTTAATTAAAATTATTTTAATATGTATTTAATTAAAATGGTAATAATTTATTTTGTATATTGCAATAGGTGGTTTTATTTTCAAGAATGTAATAATTAAATTGGCTCAAAGCACATAAGCACACATCACCAGGGCTAATTTATATATTACCTGCAGCTCCCTGGTGGCTTATGTCCACATTATTATTGAACACTGTGCAAAATGCACGATATGGGACTTTAGAGGGTCGGAAGCATGGCCACTGTTCTTGATATTTCATCAATAACTTCTGGGGGGCATGGACCCTCTTCTTTTTGTCAGGTCTGCTGCCCTGTCCCTCCCTGTCTTTTTCTTCCTCATCTGCCATGATAGTGGCAGAGTGGTAAAGTTGCTACAAAAGATTTGTTGAATACATGTTTAAACTGTATAAATAATCACATTCCTCCTTATATACAGGCCTACTGTATCTGCAATGGATATATATAAATTCTAAAACACACACACACACACACAGATGCACCGCTCCCGCTAATTTCTCTTCTTCCTTTTTTTCTTTTCTGATGTGATGGCTACAGTAATGTGCAATGTAAAACATTCATATAAAGTTAGATTGTAACAACTGTGAGCAGCAAATATGTGCTGATTTTATTTTTTGGAAAACAGCAGGCCTCGATTTTTTGAGCTGAATTAAACAAACATAATATTAAACATCATCTAACAACAAGTTTTTCTAAATTATATTTTAGTATTGAGCTATTGTTTTCTAAAGACATACATTTCTATTTTCTTGTGTTGATTTACTGTGTTTTATTTTCCTCTGCAATGCCTGGATATCCTGCTGCTCTAAATCAAGATCTTCAAAATTTGAGATCAATAAAGTAAATCTATTTATCTGTGTATCATCTATCTGTTGTACAACGGTGTAAAAACTAACAGCTGTTCAGGTTGATTTTATACAACTACAGTGACCAGAGTTGAAGCTAAGGATAACATAGCATTTTGGTCCGTGTATCACTCCAAATAATCTTATTGTGATAGCCAGTCTGTGTTTATATGTCTTCATGACAAACAAATCGGCAGCTGACGGAGCCGCTTCTCCTCTTCCTCCAGAACAAGGTAGGTTAAAAATCAAATCAAAAATTGCTCTGGCTCATTTTTTTAAACTTGTGTTTCTACTCTTTCACTTGTTTTGTTCTTTCTCTCTTACTTTCGCGGGCCTGGGCTTCAGAAAACGTGACGTGACGCTAAGGGCGGGAACATCTGGTGACGCAACCAGGAAATCCTCCGAAGGCTAGACTGTCCCATTTAACAACGGTTGATGCATCGCCTTTGAAGGCCAGGTCCTTCGAAGGATGCAGACCCTGAATCGGGACAGAGCTACAGTATTGAAAGCGGACATTTTTTTCAGCGCGCACTTAGAAGGGACAGCTAGCGAATAATGAGGAGAGATTCAGTGATTTTGAGAAAACATGTATTGGATTATTATCGCTTACTATACATCTAAAAGGATAAATACGTTTCTCTATCTAAACTCACGAGCAGGACAGGCCTGCAAGTTGAGAGCCAAAAACTCGATGAGCTAGTCAGTGGGCGTGGTTTTTGATTTGTCATTTTGGGCGGAAGTAACAAAAATTGCTTGCTGTAAGTGATAAATGTCAGTTAGGTGTGGTGAATGATGAATAGTAGAATAAAGTTCATCAAATCAATTGACAATTTATCACTTTATTTTTCAATTCACATACATTTAATCACTCCTATTATTAATACATAAGCATTTTATTCACTTCCATTTTTTAACATTATTTTTTGTTACTTCCAACCTTGAGGCTACTTTTCTTAAATGATAAAAGGCAATTTTGTGTTGTGAATAATGAATGATGAATGTAAGACGGAGAAAATGATGAAACATGGCTCTGTTTTCATTATATCACGCCTGTTTTAATCAAATAGACTTTAAATTAATCAAATCATTTGATAATTCACATGCATTTTCATCACCTCCATTTTCATCAATTCATTTTTGTTACTTCCACTCCTCATATCATACGCTCCAGCTGTCATCACACCAATTCTCACAAGGTGGTCATTTTAAATATGACTCCCACCTAGACTGATCCTTGCTACACCAATGCTGTCGCTCCGCTGCTGCTGGCAAAGCTTGCCTCCACCTTTCTGGGCTCAGGGTCCCATCATCCCTCAAGGGTCAATTTGCAATTCATGTCTTGCTTTTGGCCCCCTCTGCCTAGGAGGTTTTGCATCGTGCTCCCCGTTTTAGCTCAGCATGCTGCTGGCTAATCCAGGGAGCATCTTAGCACCAAGCTGAACTGTATTTCCATTTGTTGCAATAAATAGTTTGATATATGACGACAGCCTAGCTAAACTCCTGGTTTATGTGGTTTTAAAGAGGACCTATAATGCTCATTTCTAGTTGTAAATTTTCAGAGACAGAAAATATGGTAGGCTACTGTAACCTGACAATGGTTGCCATGGCACCTGGGTAATTTAAGTATGATGTCTTATCAGGTTGTACATTTCCTTAGTTTTAATGTTCATCCTTAATAACCACATAAAATAATAGCCAACATTTACATTAACTGCAATTTTACATTTTCATGCATACACTCAAAAAAAAAAAAAAAAGAATAGTCTCCTCTTGTCAGAGCAACATAACACAGACTCATGAGTTATGAGTTTCCCGGGCACAAGGCAACTTCTCCCTGTAAACAGAGCTCAGACAAATGCTGATGCATTGCTGTAAACACACTAAACTAAAATCAGATGTTTGACCTAAAGCAAGTTTATAGCTTTCAGAGGTTTAGGCTGCTTGTGGGACACAGAATTCTATC
Source organism: Scomber scombrus (assembly GCF_963691925.1). Classification (NCBI taxonomy): domain Eukaryota; kingdom Metazoa; phylum Chordata; class Actinopteri; order Scombriformes; family Scombridae; genus Scomber; species Scomber scombrus. The sequence continues at coordinate 3,809,806 of NC_084971.1, read as the reverse complement.
CTTTTCTGATTTCAGGTTCTCATTGCTATTTTTCTACATTATGTGTGTGCTAGTTGGCTTTTTTTGGCAAGTACCAACACATGAATTTCAATGAAAGGGTGCTGTAGTTTGAAATACGTTTGGGACCCAATTAATCAATCAAACATAATGTGGGATCATTCCACATCTGTCATAACTTATATTGTAAGTATATTAAATAGCTTTACAGATAGTACACTGCAATAGGTGATAAACCATGCTACTTTATAAATCTATTTAATTCCAGACAAACAAATTCTGAATTTCAAAATACTTATCAAACAATTGAAAAAGCACAGTTCATCCGCCTCCTCATTAGCAGTGCTCAAAAGCTGATCTGGGCAGAACCTAATTGCTGACCCTTGCTCTGATGCTTGTCCTATTGTCAGCTATTATTTTTTAATTGTGTGTTTGTGACGGGATGCACCTTCAATGTGAATGTGTGTGTGTATATATATACACACACACACACAAACACACATATATATATATATATATTTATGCATTCCACCAAAAACGCAATACAACCTGGGTCTGTTTAGTTGAGTTGAGTTATACACAAAAACTTAAGCTACACTACTATTGCAATAATGCAACAAAATAGGAGAATTAAATGTGGACTCTGACACATAAGGTGCTGTATTTTCATGGCGGAGCTCTGTTTGCTGTGTGGTGACCAGCACAGAGCACAGGGTGCACAGGTGGGAGGAGAGGCACATATAAGTGGGAGGTTGATTCAAATGAAGCAGTGCAAAGACAGTCACAAACATCTTTGTGGTGCAACGTCTATCCGCTGATGTTTTGGTGTTTGTATCAATAAGATACAACTTAATACTTGCTGCAGACATGCTGCAAAGATGGATTAATGCTTAAAATATGAATAATTGACTTTAATTAAACACTCCAACCAAAATCAGCAAAGAAAATCACATTTTAATGTGGTTAAAAAAGCAGGAAAGTCAGTAAATCAGTCTGCATCGATCTATAAATGAATTCGGGTGATTCTTACAGCATCTGCTGTCCACAGCTGTTAGTACTGTATAAGAAGCTTCTCCTTCAGTTCATTAAATCTCTGCAGCATTGAAGGCAGCAGGTCTGATATGTTGATAAATCCGCACCCCTGAGAAGTGTTGTGCCGTTAAGCATGACCAGTCACTGTGTTTACCTCCATTAAATCAGCTGAAAAAGACGTCAGGCTTCTACAGTATACACACACACACACACACACACACACACACACACACACACACACGGTTATAACTTGATATTCAGCTTTTCTATAAAGGGGACGTCAGGTTACAAGGGCTCATGACAGCCTCTTTTCCAACTTTATCTAAAGTGGCATCTCATTTTATTCTTGAAACACATTGCGGTGCAAACGATGGCGTGTAACATTAATTACTTAAGTATGTGACTGTATGTAAGATGAGATGCATTAGAATTATGCTCAAATAGCATCGGTCCAATATAATCATGTAAACAGCTTCACCAAATCACCATGTTTCTCACTCCCAGTCAACCCCTCCCATCCTGCTGTACATGCACACACACACAAACACACAGAGCCTCCTGTTGCACTGTGGCCACTGACTATTAAGAACCAATCCACAACTTCCAACCCGCAAAAATATGCATTAATCAACCACCCGACACATGACCAAACCACCAACTTATGTTACCCATCATAAGTTGTTTACTCAACACCAGTTGGCTCAGTGAGCTGTGATCCCAGAGCAACACGCTGCAGTGAGTGGCAGCCAAGAAAGAAAGATACAGCAGAAATGTTAAAACCATGAAAAGAATTAAACCAGATGAATATTTCCCTGATAAAAAGCCAGATTTTTTTATTCTTGGGTGGGGATTTTAACTGTATTGAGAACACATTGTTATACTGTAACCATGCAGAGCCTTATCTGGCTTCCCAGCATGCTCTGAGACAACTCATCTGTTGGGGACCATTTTGTAACCGATTTTATTGTTTTAAACACTTACATGTTTGTAAAAATATGCCAGTTGGCTTTACAGATAATCCACCACTTTGATGTTATGTTTTTATTTGAAACTTTACCTAGTGCATACTGGCTTTTTAATTTAGTTTTAACTTTTGATAAAAAAAATGTTTAGGGATGCTCTTTGTTATTTCTGGACTGCTTAATACAGAGTGTCTTAGACAGTGGTGGGACCATAGAAAGACTGAAATCATACTCTTGTGCCAGGAGCACACACTCAATCTTACATGACATCACCAGATCTATAAAAGATCTGGAGACTGATATTGTGGAACCAGAATAATGAGTCCACAGGAAATCGAGGATACATTGAAAATATATCTAAAAAGATGGCTTTGGTCAACCTGCTGGACACTAAAATACAGGGTGGGCTGCCAAGGTCCGGAAGTCCAGAACATCACAGAGATGGATGCTCCCTCTAGCTGCAGAAAAAAACAAGGATAGAAAAAAGTAATCCACTCTCTCCTCTCTCAGACACAGAGAGGATAGATAAGCAGAAGAGCTGTTGAGTTTTAGTCCTCCCTCTACATCAGTGAGTATGGAGAGGATGACACGCTGTTCAAGGGGTTCTGCTGTGAACTGCCTCGGGTCTCTGGAGGGACTAACTCTTCGTTAGAGAAGCCTATGCTGATTACAAAGCCTTCTGGGATATTTTAAAGAATGAGCTTTTAGCAATTTTAATGAAAGTCTGGTCTCAGGTTCACTGCCACTGTCCAGTTTTAGGGCTGTTTTTCCCCTTTACCTAAAAAAAAATGTAACCTGCAGGATATCAAGAAATGGTGCCCTGTGTATAACCTCTCAGACAACAGGTTGACCAGATGTACTGCATGTCCAGCAAGTCTGTGATAGACGATATCTACCTAATGTGAGATGGTTTGGACCGTGGTCTGATTTCTCTAGATCTGGAAAAGGCTTTGGACTAACATTGAATACGGCTTCATCTGGAAAATCATGAAGAAGTTGGGGGTCAGCACTAGTTTAATTGCAAAGGTCAGGAGCTTATGTGGATGATTACAGTTTTTATTCAAAAACCAGAAATTGGTTACAATTACAACCAAATGTTATTTTATCAGCAGCAAGAGTGAACTGGAAATAAAGTGAAGCCCTGGTGTGATGGTCTCCCACGGTCCCCAGAACTCAGCCTGGAAAAAAAGATGGCCTTAAGTACCTCACCATCTTTTTGGGAAGTTACATGGTCCAGAAGAACATCACATATAAAAATATAAGGAAAATTAGCTGAATGGAAATGGCAGCTTCCTCAGAGGTTTCATAAAAAAGGTAGAATAATTGTGCTTAACAACCTCTCTACTCTGGCATCACCTAGCTTGTGTTGAACCCCCCACAGGATTATTAGCCCAGACCCAAACAAAACTTCCTCTGGGATCATATACACTGGATCCCACAGGATGTTGTTTTTATCCATAGAGGAGGGAGGACAATACCTCATCCACATGGCCAGCTTAAGGTTATAGTTTTTCCAGAGAGGTTCCTGACAGGTCAAATTAAGTCAAATTAAGTATTCTCAGACGTGCAAATAAAGTGGGACTGAATGATGCTCTGTTCTTAACTGATTCTACATTTTTAAAGTGAAACAAGAGCAGGACACAGAGCAGAATTATTAGTCAGAGAAGAAGGGTTTTTGGTAAAGTTGAGTTCTGATGGAGGCTGATGGCATGGCGAAGTAGTGATGGGACGTTTGACACTGACGCACCGAAGCTTGTGTCACTCCCTCGAAGCACACTGGTTCGAAACAACGTGTTGGAGCTTGTATCAAATTGAAATAAGCACGTGACTGATGACGTCCGAAGCTTCGAACGTCACTGAAACTCCGGAAGGGTTTGCTGGATTCGAATTTTTTGCCGCTGCACCGATACCCGGTGTATAAAAGTCGCACACACCCAGCGAAGTTTTGTTGTGTTTCATCGAGTAGACTTGCCAATTTCAGAGCCCGTTTACTATATTAGAAAGACAACATGGACAACACTACAACAAACGCAAGGAAGCGTTCAAGAGTGTGGGAACATTTCGACCTATTATCTCCGAATAAGGTAAACGGTTACGTTTTATGGACTGTTGTATTATTAGGCCTATATGATTATTATTATTAATATCGTCAGTGTCATTCAGACATAATCTGGTTAACAAAGTAGATGCATGAAAGTAATTCAGATCCAATTGCCTATTCTTACAGATCAGTCCAAGTTTTTATTTTATTTCAAAAGTCACACTCATTGCATTATTTTAAGGTTCAGTGTTTACTATGCCCACAAGAACTGGCATACAGTAATAACACCTCTTCAATGTTGAGGCACCTCCGTGCAAAACATGAAGCAGCAGCAGCACCACCACCAGCCAATGCTCCCCCCAGCAACAACATTCAAGGCAATGTTAATTCTGGTCCTTCATTTGGTTTGTTTAATTTAGTTTCATTATTGTGATTATTATTACAACACAGACCTACTAATCTTGTCTCACCCCACCAGGAAGGAACAGGCATCCAAACTGGGCGAAAGGATATCACTAGCAGTCCTCACTCCTTGCAGAAATCACCTTGACCGCCACCCTTTATCACTTTATATCCTTTACAATGTCACCTAATCAAACACAGTGCTCACTTCACTTTTTAGTTGTGATTTATTTCTTCAAACATTATGCTAGGCCTTCTTCATGGCTACATTTTTTGTCCCAAACACTGGCAGAATGTTTTTGTAACAGGGTAAAACGGTATCGGCTAGTAATCTTTGTATTTTGTGTGACACTGTGGTGGATTTTGCTGTGGGTGTGGTTTTAACAGAGTGTGTGCTGCAGTGATTGCATGGTGACGGGCTAACTGGAAACAGGTGTGCCGGACAGGTCGGCAACCAGCTTAATTACCCACACACACTCTCTCCTTCAGTCTGTGACAGGTACCTGTGTGAATGTGGTCTGAGGTCTTAAGAAATTGTAAGTTGAATGTATCTGGTGTTGAGTCTCCCTCTGATCTTCTCTGTGACAGGTGGCGTGTGGCGTAGGCTGGAGTCACTTTGGACGCTGGGTCAGGTTGGAACCTCAAGGGCTGAACGGAAGCGCTTTACAGCCACGAAGTGGAGTGCAGCAGCCTGCAGCAGTCGTAAGCAGCACAGCACACAGCGCCAGCAATGATAATACAGCCTTGACACAGAACCAGTATACCAACTGACCAGCAGATCCAGCCAGCCTGCCAGCCTGTGTGAGTGAAGCCCGGCCACTCACCAGGCTACACGGAGCCACACTCTCAGCCACCTCCTTCCAGACTCTTTTAATTACTTCCCCCATAGACTTGATTAGTTTTTATATATTTCTATAAATAAAAAGGACTCCTTTAAACCGTACCTTTTTGTCTTGTGTTGCCTTGTCCACTTTCACTGGTTGGTCAAACAAAGAACACTTTACATTTTCCTTTGATAAAGCTCAGAATTCACATTTAAACACACAAAAAGCAACTGTAAGATTTCTTTATTTTTATTATTGATATACTTCCATATACATTTGCTGCATAATAATTAAGTAATGAACAACAATGACTTTTGTAATTTATGACTCTTTTTGTGACAGTGTCCAGAAAACAACAACTAGATGAAGCCTTGCTGGAGATGGTGGTGGTGGACTGCCAGCCACTGAGCATTGTAGAAAATGCAGGATTCAAGGCCTTCGTTAATCTCCTGGATCCCACATACATTATCCCTGGGAGGAAGACCTTGAAAGCAATGCTGAAGAGGAAGTACGAGGTCACCAAGGAGAAGGCTGTGGCTGAGCTCGGGAAGGCATCCACAGTTAGTTTGACTGCAGACATGTGGACCTCCCTACACATGGATGCCTACTTGGCAGTGACGGCCCACTACATCACTGAAGAGGTCAAGCTTGCCACTGTTCTTTTAGGAGTGAGGAAGTTCCCTGACACACACACAGCAGCTAACATCGCTGAAGCAAAGTCTGCCCTGATGACAGACTGGGGAATTACAGGGAAGGTGACAAGCTTGGTGACTGACTGTGCGTCAAACATGATCGCATGTACTACTCTGTTACATCTCCGTCATGTCCCCTGTTTCGCACTTGTTTTAAATCTTGTGGTGAAGAAATCCCTGACATTAACCCCTGAGCTGGAAGAAATGCGGTGTCGTGCACGCCGCATTGTACATCTTTTTAAGTGCAGCACAACTGCTAAAGAAAAACTTTGTCAAATCCAGCTACAAATGGGTAGACCTGTGTTGAAGCCAATTCAAGAGGTGGATACAAGATGGAATAGTACCTATGCAATGCTGCAGAGGATGTATGACCTGCGAGAGCCTTTGGGAGCATCTTTGGCTATTCTGAACACTGACATAACTCCATTTTCTGCAGAAGAGTTCGAATCTATTCAGCAGTGTCTGGTTGTTCTGAAACCATTTCACCTAGCCACTGTCGAACTGTCAGAAGAGAAACGAGTGTCTGGGTCCAAAGTCATTCCAATGGTGAAGATGTTAAGACATCATACAGGGAGACTTTGCACAACTATGGCAAACCAGTTGGCGCTGAAACTGGCCAGTAACATACGAACTACGCTGAATGATAAGTTTGCCAGTGTTGAAAAAATGACTGCTCTCAGCGTGGCAACTCTTGTGGACCCCAGGTAAAGTAATCTAAATGATCAATTTGGCATAGTCAGAAAAATGACTGCTCTCAGTGTGGAAATTTAAAATGACTGCGCTCAGTGTGGAACTTCTTTTGGACCCCCAGGTACAAGGAGATGGGGTTCTGCAGTGCAAACTCAGCTCAGGCTGCAGTGGACAGACTCACCAGAGAATGTGCAAACATTCCTCCTCCTCCTCCTCTTCCTCTTCCTCTTCCTCCTCTTCCTCCTCTTCCTCTTCCTCTTCCTCTTCCTCTTCCTCTTCCTCTTCCTCTTCCTCTTCCTCTTCCTCTTCCTCCTCCTCCTCCTCCTCCTCCTCCTCCTCCTCTCAGGTGTCTTCAGAGCAGGAGGACAATCTCTGGGGCCTGCTTGACAGCCACGTTGGCACACAACGTGTATGTAATTCAACAGCCAGTGCCATTGCAGAGGTCCAGAGGTATAGTGTTATTGGTGGTTTCCCTGCAGACATAAAAAATATGTATAATGAAATAATTGTATTTTCCCTCTGCTTACAGGTATTTGAAAGACCCACATATACCAAGGTCGGAGGACCCACTTCAGTATTGGAAAAGCCACCAACCTATTTTTCCAAATGTCTTTCAAATAGCCATGCGCTGTCTCTGCACCCCAGCATCGTCAGTGCCATGTGAGAGGGTGTTCTCCAAGGCTGGGGAAGTAGTCAGCAGCCGAAGAAACCGCCTAAAACCAAGCACCGTAGAACACATCTTGTTTCTCAATAAAAATCTGGATATAAACCCAAGTACACAATAAGCATTCCCAAAACTGTCATTCACAATCCCTAGCCTACAGCACACCTTCCCCAAACGGTCATACAATCTCTGGTACAGCACAAGCACATTCCCCAAACCTCCTTTGTATACAAACACGTATATGCATATACCTGTAACACAAGCACTTTCAACAAACCCCAATATGCTTTCTGAGTTGTAGTAAGCCTGTATAAAGCCTATGCTTCTGCTGCAAATGTATATTAGGCTAAGCCTATTGCTCAAAACGTGTTGCCACATGTCTAGGTTACTCAGCAATAATTGTTGTAAAATAACTGTTGCAACAGTTATAGCGGAATAAACTAGACGCGTATGATAAAGCTATTAGCACAGTACATCAGCTCCACATAACGGTAGTGGGAATCATACCTCAGTCATCAGATTTGCAATCCATATCGTTGCCTTTCCTCCAAGCAATGTTGCGAGACGAGATGAAATTACAAAGGCATGTGTAGGCATTCATAAGCTCCTCTCGCTTCTTGCCGCTGCGCGTGCTGGCCTGTTATAGGATTCATGGGAACGTTGCGGGGTTTATGAGTGTGGCTTGCAATTTATTTGATTAGCCTATTAATGGAAATCAGCCTTACATACACCTGTACGTAATTCTACATAGCGGTAGAAGGTGGCATTGTTGCTGCAGTTTATTGAATCCATAAAGCCTAATTAAACAACAAATCCTGATCACAGTAGTTTATATTATTATGTTATATGAAACATATAAAACATAGGCTTTATATTTTTAATTCTGTCATGTCATGTTCATGTCATTTCATTTGTTCGGTCATGTCATGCCATATGAATGCGTTCATTCTATGTCCATGTTGTGCTTTGTTCGGCGTGTCGAGTTTATAGCCGTAGTCATTTCTGCTGACCACCAGATGTCACTGTGTTGTATTCGATGCTTTGATGCTTCGGATCATTTTGCGAAACAATCAGGAAGAAGCTTCAAAGGCTTCACAAGGCTTTGTTTGCCCATCACTATGGCGAAGAGCTGCTGGGAAGAATGGTGCAAGATTAAACAGAGGAGAGCGTGACAGGCCAGGAACAGCTGGCTGGCAGACCAAGGATGAGGCAAAGGTGGCAAATGAAAATTTCCAAAAAGCAAAACTTGCAGAGAGTTGATGTGTAGCTACCACTGAGGTGAACCAACAAGCTGGCGCGGAGTGGTTGGAAAGCAGGGTTAGATATAACCTCAGGTAGATGACTTAATGAGTGATAGGTGTGTTGACTGGGCAGAGTGATCAGCAGACTGCAGGCAGGTGTGAGTCCTTAACAGTCAGCAGCCAGGTGGAGAACCACGCCCACGTAAGACTCACATACAGACAAAAACAAAAAAGGACAGAGATAAACAGGGGAGAACTGGAAACACAAGGGAGGGGAAAACACAGAGAAACACTAGAAGTGTGCCGCTGAGCCAGCCACATCACAACTCCATTTTATCAGGGTGTTCTTAAATCTTGGGCACTTTTTAACTTTAAAATGGTGCTAATGGTGGCACTGTGTCATAGGCTACAAAGACGCAGCAGTGATACCAGGGCTGTGGGCTCTCTGGTGGATATCTGGTCTGTCTGGGTGGCTCAGAGGGTCCCAGAGCTCCTAATCATGGAGTACAGCCATGGAACCACTGTCCCCCACCACAGAAATCTGTTCCGTGAAATCTACCTGAGCCCTGTGGTTGACGAGATGAGCATTCCCCTGCTGACTGTATGTAACCCTGAACAACAGAGCCTTCACAGAGCAGACAAAAGAACTCTATACATGAGCTGTGTGAAAAGCATGAACAGACTGAATGGGGACAATGGACCAAGCCACCAGTAGAGGGTTTTATACAAGCCTTGCCTAAAAAAAAAAGCTGACCTTCAATAGAGGATTCTATACAGTTTTTGCGTTAAATGTTTGTATCCCTGTTATCAATCCTGCTGTCGATAATATATAATAAATAAATGAAGGTAGAAAGACAAAGATAGATGTTTTCATTCTACTTCTTTGTCATGTTTCCTTACCTGGAGAGCAACATGTGTAAAAAAAAAAAAAAAAAAAAAAAAAAAAAGAGGGCTGAGTGCCCTGGGATAACTTCTGTTTGGCGCAATGTAAATAAAATTGACTTGACTTGACGTATGTGTCACCATGGTTGACACTCCCCAGTGAAAGGAGGATCAGAGGGATGAAGCAGATGTCTTTTCGCAGGTGAGATCATCAGGGAGGCTCGCCATCTGTGTCGACCAGAATCCTTTTCATAAACTGTTCTCAGCGCTTTACAGGTTTAGTGAGACGGCTCTGTTTGATGGGTCTACTAGGTGAGCCTGAAAGACCTGTCACGTACCCGCAGAATGGAGGTATGGGTTAGACTAGTTAAGTCATTGTAATAGAGAGAAGTTTATCTGATAAAATAAGTGGTACACAGTATGATCATCTGTCACTGTTTGTTAATTTAATATCTTTATATGTAATATTTTTAGCTTCATATCAATATCTGTATTAATCTTCAGGTATAAAAACAATATTGTGACACTTTTTTTCTTCAAAATATGAACAAAACAGAAATAAGAAAATACAAGAAATGCACAAAGTCCCTTTTTCTTACACACAAGACTTAGTTTTTAAGATAAGATGAAACTATTTAATAAGTGAAAATCCTTTAAAACACATAAGTGGAAAAACACAATGAGAAAATAAATGAAATTGGGAAAAATTGACACTTTTATAGTGTAATTACTCCATGACTCATCACCCAACCCTCTAGCCTCGTCTTTGTATTAACTTCAACTAAATATGTTCATATTTAATGTGTTGTATTGTGTTCTCCTCAGGAGGCAGGCTATTGTATTAACCTGCACAATGGGAAATATGTCCAGAACAAAAATTACCCTGAGCAGAATTTTTAGTTAAAATGTCTTTGAAAGACTAACTGTATAACAGATTGACATATGCTTTCAAAATTCATGCCTGTTTTCACTGTTGTTATAAAGAAAACCCACAAAAATGTTCTCTTACTGTGAACATCATACACCAATGAACATTTCAGACTGCTTGGTCTTGACAGTGATTTTTGGCTTTTGTACAATTCTATTGTTCCATAGACTCTGATAATGTTAAAGTCATGCACAAAGAGTGGAAATACTGTGTTGGTAAACTACATTTATTTTGACTGTTTTCAGTGGCATGTCAAAATATATAATAAAGAGTGTGTACAGTATGTAACATAAAGCAGTGGTTCCCATCTTTTTCACACAGGGGATCCCATAACTGACATAAATTAGACCATGGACCCCCATTTGATAGGATTTTGTCCCAGGGTCCCTCATCAGATGGGATTTGTACTTTAGGATTTACCACGCGCGCGCCCGCCCGCCCGCCCGCCCGCCCGCCCGCCCGCCCGCCCGCCCGCCCCACTATCATGAATGACCTATTCTGCAACCAGCCACCAGAGGGCAATGGAGATGTTTTGGCTTCACTCTTGGGAAGCTGTCATGATGTTCATATTTATATACAGTCAATGGTATCCATTTAGCTACAGGTGCCAAGGTTGGTACACACGTGTCACAATCTCCTCATCTTACTATTGGCAAGGAAGCAAAAAAGCTTATTTTCCAAAATGTCTAACTATTCCTTTACAATATGTTTTGAGAATCCTGTCATTTTTGGCCTCATTCAGTGTTTCCACTTTTATTTATCAAATGAAGCAGGGTCAGTGCAGACAGGGGCCAAGTATGAAAGGTGTTTGCATTGTATGCATCTGATACGGCCAATACTGAAATCATCAGTTACGGCCATATGATCACATATTCAAATAATATCCAATGACTCTGTCACTTTTAGAAAAAAGAAATGAGAGAAGCCCAGCCAGAATCACACTACCATAATCAAGTCTGTAACTCAGTGACAGCTGAGCATACTCTGTAGAAAGCCTAGAAAAAAAACAAGTGGACCTTGTATTAAGATTCTCTTTCTTAAACTGAATGACACTCAGCTTATCACATTTGGTTGGATGCATGCAGTCATCCGTCAAATGTTCTTTGGAATCCACCTTGACTATGTTGCTTATGCTTAAAAATGATAAAAGTGTTTTAAGTGATGAAAAAACCAATATGTACCTTCTTTGGTTCTATCAGCTCTTGCAAACAGATGTGGCTCCTATCCCGAAGGTAGTTAAAGTAGATAGGGATTAAACACTACCTAAACTAAGGTCAACAGTCAAGTCTAAGTTTTAGACTTAACCCTCTTGTTGTCTTCCCAACAACCATACAACTTTTGTCAACCTTGGTTTAAAATTGACTTGGTTTGACTGAATAGAAAGCATAAGGTATAAATTATCACCCAGTTCTGTGTAAGACCTTTTTAACCAACTTCATTCCAACTTTTTACCACATGTTTTACACATATTTTTGGAAATGATGGTCAAAAGGTCTCATTTAAATGAAATTATACCTCATTTTTTTTAGTTAATGCCTGTTATCCCCTCGAGTCAAAATTGACCCATTGACAACAGCAGGGTTAATTATAATGCCTGGACACTAGTTATCTGTGCTCTTAATAATAACCAACCTGTGATTCTATGGAACCCAATTCAAATTACTTTAGTATCATGAATATTAGATCTCAGGATTCTAATATCATATCATAAAAACACAGACTGTGTGTCAGCTTTATGGATTCTCTGTTGCACCTCATGCAATCTTTTACAATACACATTGTAACAGTGCCACACGTGATTGGAAATGACTTCGGAGCAAAAGAAAAAAAAAACAGGCAGCAATCCAATTCAATCAAGTCAAGAAGTGAGAATGCATACATATTCATGACTCTCCTTTGTTTGTTTCCTCAATAACTGAATGGAAAAGACAAAAACCACAGTAATTGTTTTTGTGCTGAGATATATTCGTAAACAATGACAGTATTTGCAAATGTGCTTACCATGAGCTGTGGAATACAATTCTTTTCTGCAAACAACCAATCACAAAGCCGAAAATCACTGTCGAGACCCGAGAAGTGTAAAGTGAAACTCTGCCATCCGCTGGGAAGTTTAGAAGGGATTCAGAGGAGATTAATAACAAGAAGTGTTATAGATGTCCTGCAGAGGACCCATAAGGCCATTCTAGCAACAATCTGTTTACGCCATGTCAGGTGAAAATATTCAATTGAGGAGATTAATCTCTTCTGTCTGCGACACTAAGGTTTGGGTCGCCTGGTTTGTGTTTGTCCACATTACATTTATTTAACTGCCAAGTGTCACTCATGCTTTGCACTACTTTGAAGCTATTTTTTATGCACCGCTGGTTCTTTGAGAATGCGTCTGTCCACTCAGGAATGCCCTGCGCCCCTATCAAGTTCCACTCATTGACACTTGAACACTGACAAGTACAAAAACAGTGTCTTCAACTGTTAGCCACTGAGCAGCTTAGAAATGATTCCCTGTTCAGATCGTCTGACGTACTTTGAGCATTCAAACCATCGCTCCTAAAACTGCTTCACTATCATGCAAATATAGTGAGAAATGACAGTCTTCACCCATGGATACCTGCTCAATATATCAAATAAAGCTTGATATATGTAAAGCATCCTACTCGGTAAAGGAAAAAAGAAAGGAAAAGAAAACAACACGGGACTAAAATAATAAAAAACAGAAAACAATGGAAAGGTCATGATATCTGTGTGCCCCTTCCTAGTTATTGTTGTGGTTAGGACTACTGTGGGAGGAAATCCTCTGCAAAGTGAGGGATAGCCACATTCAGCTATATTGCTAGGTCCTTCTGCAAACGACCTGGAGAATGTATCCCAGCTGGTTAGAGAAGCCTCCGATGCATGGGCAGTATAATGCACCAGTGACCTGGATCTGTAAATATAATAACCTAACACCTGTAAGTGATGATGATGTTTGTGTTAGTCATTAGTTACAGTCTGTACGTGTTAAGATTGTTTGGTTCAGAGATCAGAATGCGGCACTGAGTAAACATGCCATTGATTGCTCCACTTCTCAGATAGCTGCTACTCTCTAACTCTCAGTGTATGATGACATCGTGAAGTGCAAGCTGATTCACATGATCCTGTGGATTTGGATGACTGTATATATGACAGTAAGAAAGTCAACACAAGCTATTGGGAACAGAAGAGTATGTAACACATTGTGATTGTGCGGTATTCATTCTCTGTCACTTACAGTGTGCTCCCTGCTGAACATAAGCCCACAAAGACAGATGAGTACTACATATACACCCTCTGCATACAAGACACACACACACACATCCACACTGAGCATGGTTTGTAACTGCATGGAGTAAAACAACATTAAAAAAATGCATCCAACACATATGATAATAATGATATACAGGGTCATTTTGGCCACTTATTACTAACCAGAGCTTATTCATTTGTGGCATATGTCATGATTTTTGAAAGGTATGACCCAAAGGTATGACTAAAGTAATACCGTAGATAACTGCAGCGTTACTGTCAATCTTTAACCCTTTCATGCTGTTCGGGTCAAATTTGATCCATTTTGACATTGAAAGCAATTAAAAACCACATTAATTACATTCTTTAAGCCTGAATGTCCAAAAATGGAAATATTTATAAAATGATATATTTTTGCACATAGGGTATTAAAGGTTATCGTGAAGCCTAATATTCAAATATTATTGCATCCTTCACTTTAAATACATTAACAGAAATAATTATGGCTGTTATGTTCTCATTCTAGATAACATAAGATTATAATATATAGTGTGATTGTGAATGTATTTTCACTATAACGGTGTCAAATGTAAAGAAAACATAAACACAAAATACATTTGTGGTTCAAAATTTGGTATAGACACTAATTATTAAGGAATATGAATAGTATGTAAGGGTTAATACATTGCTCTTTATGTAATAGTTGCATACAATTGCATACAATTATGGTTGAAAATGTCAATTGCAGTATGTTATGACACCTAAATTATGTCAAAAAATGTGTGTATTGGCTAAAATCATAAAATGGTTCAATATATTGTGCATGTCAAAAATTAATTGTATTGGAACTACAGTAGCTGTATCAATCAAAGAAATACAAAATAGCAGAAGCAGCAATTATCAGGGTCCTAGCAGATTGGGAGTATTTGGATGCTTGTTAATGAAATGTAGTTTTCTAGAACTTGTGGAGGGTTTTGGACATTTTGACAGTGATTAATCCAGCAAATAGTTTATATCACTTAATTGATATGATTAAGGACAGACTTTAATAAATGTTTACTTTAATATATTCTGAATATCTTGTATTGCTATGAGCAACTCTTGTTCATCATAACAAAATGTACTTATCGTCTAATACCCTCATACCAAATGATGTTCAATTATTGCCGGTGCCTATATATTCTGTCTCATATTATTATATGTTTGTATTATATTATTATTATTTGAAAACAGATTAATTCAGATGTATGTTTGACTATGATCATTTAGGAACTTTGATACACTTATTAGAATGATTACAGAAGAGAGATTTTACAACAGTGTTTCTCAGTAGTTCTCTTGGTGAAGTCAACGTTCCACATTCTGTTACACCCATTAATGGAATCAAGGACCTGATCAGTGTTTAATGAGATTAAAGAGGTGTATCATATCACACACAGTACTGTGGAGGAAAGCACACAAACAATATATTAATTGTTTCATGAAGTCCTTATCTATGGCTTTAAACTCAATGTTAATCTTAAGCATGTAAAGTTAGTTTGATGATGAAATGACCTTCGCAAACAGAAAACATGTCACAAGCATAACTTGCTTCATGGTTGGCCAGTGTAAATTACACAGCCTGGGACTTGAACCAGGGACATTTGTATTCCCAGAGAAGCTGACTTACTGACACACCACTGGGGAGACACAGTTTCCACACACCTTCTCACATCTTGAGGTAATGACATCACATGTGTCAGACTGGTGGTATTTTTGTCTGTTTAAATGTGTCTGCCAACTCTAAGAACTGTAGCCGTTACAGTTTCTGAGACCCAGATTCTTTTAGGCCACAAGAACGAGAAGATGAAGAAGAAGGAGAAAAAAAAAAGAATCCCAACAGATACATTATGGTTCCAGAAGCCTCACTGCTTGGACACCAAACAAAGTTTTGAAGTAATTATGCTTTACATGAATATTTTCACTTTACACCACTAATTTAACATCTATATTTACTTTGCACATTAAGTAATTTTGTATAAAAACACATGATTATATTTAACCCTCCTGTTGTCTTCCTGACGACCGTGCAAATTGTATCCTCCTGGGTCAAAAGTGACCTGGTCTGGTTTGACTGTTTATAAAGCATAAGGTATAAATTATCACCCAATTCTGTGTTAGACTTAGGCCTCATTTAAATGAAAATATACCTCAATTTTGAGTTTAGAAAAAGCAGAAATTGTGAATTATTATATTAAATTCAAGATCAGAGGAAAATATGTTGATGGATTATCACAAACTGATAAAGCTTAGTCAGGATACTGTTTTGAAACTTTTAAGAATATTTGAATGGCAACACATAGTCACACCTGTTGTCCTCCTTGGTCAAAATTGACCCAGTTTGGTTTGACTGTTTTATAAAGCATAGAGTACAGATTATCACCCAAATCAATGTAAGTAGTGATTGCAAACAATGTTGTATGGAACCATCCATGTGATTTTCAGGCAATTAGACAAAATATACCATATTTCTGACAAAAAAACAAACATTTTTTAAACAGGTAAAATTTGACCTGAGGACAACAGAACCCCTCTATGAAAAAATATGTTTTGTTCACTTGGATGTTAGAGCTTTACTAAGCACTAGAAGACTGTTTTCACATTGATTTGATGAGGAGGGAAAGTTTCTCTTTGCTCACCTTGACTCTGAGTTTGAGGTGTAAACTTATAAATATGATGTATGGCATCACAACTGGTATGGAGACAGTTCCATATTAGACACAAATTATTATTCTAGATATAGTATATTTGTATATATTCCAAAACATGGCTGTAGGAGATCTTAAGCACATGTTGCTGATAGTAATTATGTCATTGTGAAACTTTAAATGCAGGACTTTGGTAGTATTACTATGGTAGTAATACAAATTTTACTTAGTAACTCCTTTGTCACTCAAGAGTGTGAGTTCTTATAGTTACTGAATTTTGAAATGACATTTTTAAATGCCTTAAAAATGCTCCTGTCAGTTTATAACACATTAAAGTGTATGTATGCAATTTTTGTTGTATTTGTTTCTCTATGCTCCTAAAACATGCATAAAACTGCATAGCTATTTTGGTGTTTTTTCATTAATGATTCACATGAGCATGTTCATATTTGATTTATTCACCAGGGGATCGCTGTCCATGGTGCTGATCAGTAGTTCATGGAAGTCGGTACATCAGACATTTCTCTTGAATATGCGCTCTCTCTAGTAAATACTGTAATATTCTAATACTGCTGAGTGGTGGTATGGTGTTCCAACACTAGGACCCATCACTCATATCACTATATAGAACTGGCAACTTGCAATGTTTCCAAATGCAAATGAAACCTGTACAAGCTGTCCATATATACAGTTGCTCTTATTCCATGTCTGTCCATTAGACTGTAAATGTTTCAATATATGCATGAGCTGGGCTGTAAATGACTGAAGCACTGTGTTTACAGCTAAGTGTGCTGCGGAATAGTAAATTAATTATATGTTTCAAGTGTTGTGAAATAAACCACAAGTGTTAATCAGATACTCACGAGGTGTCAGTCTCCCACTAGTTTCACACATGTCCTCGTGGATGACGGAGCCCAGCCTCCTTGTTGTGCTGTAAAATATAACAACACTCTTTGCACTATATAATTACTGGTGAGACTGAAAAATGACAGGATTGGTCATTCATTCAAATGTTTTGTGTCCCCTTGACACCATCATGTGATTTTGGGCTTTATGATATGAAAGTAAACAATAGTGAGAGCATGATGAAATCTTTGGCCTGCAATCTGAAACAGTGGTTCTAGGTTGCATTGGGACACTTGTCCTCCTGCTGCTGATCTGAAGCAACCAAACACAGCTTGGGGCAAAATACTGTCAAATTTTGGACCAAATTCTCACACTGACCGCTGAGTCTTAATATGCTTTCAGTGCTACAAAGATTGGCTATGGAAGACTGTATCAGCTTATCCCACATGAACGATGTGAATTTTTAAACAAATGTTTTTTTTCTTGTCTAATTTTACTCATTTTTTATTCTGTGTATTAGCTGTTGTTTTATTGTCTTGTATGATAAACATTGTTTCTCATTTACTACAATGTTAGCTTTCATCTTGACTATATTGAGCATATGGCCATATACATACTTATGTCAACATATTTTGCATAAGCATCATTTGTAATATATATGTTTTTGAATTTCATCATTTAATAAACACCAGAAGGCATGGTAAGCTTATCTAAAATAAATACAAAATAGTGGGGAGGACACAAAGAATGTTTCCTTAAAGACCGTGTAAAGTGAATTCAGACATTTTCTTCTAAACACATTAAGTAGGTCATAAATGTATTTCTAAAAAAGGTGTAAAAAGCATTTCAACCATTTAGATTTGAATTGTGGAGCTAGGCTTTAAAAACTGTGTTTCAAGATTTCTTTGTTCAGGATTTAGTGGGCGGGTCTGAAAATCACTGCCGCGTATAAACCCCCCTGTAAGTATAAATACATTCAGCGCACACTACTACTACTACAGTCTACAGTTAGCTGAGTTAGCCGCCGGGCTAGCAGCTGAGTTAGCACTCCTCCTGTTGCCTCCACCTCAGCAGCACAACCCAGCAGTGATGTAGCAGCATCAAGCATTCCTCCTGTCGCCTCCACCTCAGCAGCACAACCCAGAAGTGATGCAGCAGCATCAAGCATTCCTCCTGTCGCCTCCACCTCAGCAGCACAACCCAGAAGTGATGCAGCAGCATCAAGCGCTCCTTCTGCTGCTCCAGGAGACCCTGCTGACTGGCCATCTCCTCTAACTGATACGGTACGAACAGAGTTGGTTCACAGAGGTCCATTTCATATTGAAAACAGCTTCACATTCCCTATACAAAAGGATGAACGAAGGTGTCAACATGAGTATTATAACAGACTCTTAGACAATGGAGAAAAAGTCAGAAGAAGCTGGCTTATGTACTCTGTAAAAGATGACAGCTTGCATTGCTTCTGCTGCAAAATCTTTTCCAAAAGAGATTATAAACTGAATAGGGAAGGATTAAAGGACTGGAAAAATGCAAGTCACTTGCTCAAGGTCCATGAGGATAGCCAGGAGCATAATGCTCACATGGCAACATGGAAGGACTTGGAAGTCCGTTTTGCGAAAGGGGTCACACTAGACAAACAAGAGATGGCACTCGCTGAGGCTAAGAGAAAAAGGTGGCGTGACGTTCAACATCGATTGGTGGCAATAATTCAGTCCTTAGCTGAAAGAAACATGGCTTTTAGGGAGTCCACAGACACATTCAATAAACCAGACAATGGAAATTTTCTGAAAGAGGTGGAGCTTATGGCCAAATTTGATCCAGTGATTAAGCGGCATGTCAGTAGGGTGGAAAGTGGAGCTGGCAGTCATGTACATTATCTGGGCAAAACAATCCAACATGAACTGATAGACTTCTAAAATAATAGAAGACATTGTGAAAGAGATCAAAACATCTAAGTATTTCTCCATCATTTTAGATTGCACCCCTGATCTGAGTCATAAGAAACAGCTCTCTGTCATAGTCAGGATAGTGTCACAAGAAGACATACCTCAAGTTAAAGAGCATTTCTTGGGCTTTCTTGTTGCAGAGGAGTCAACAGGAGAACATTTATCATCTCTAATCCTAAAAAGGCTAGAGGAACTTAACATCCCATTTGAGGACTGCAGAGGACAGTCCTACGACAACGGCATGAAGGGAAAAAATAAAGGCGTTCAGGCAAGGTTGCTTCATCTGAATTCAAGAGCTTTTTTTGTCCCGTGTGGTGGCCACACTTTAAATCTGGTAGTAGCTGAAGCTGCAAAAAGCTCACCAGATGCTATTGGCTACTTTGGGCATTTAACAAAGTTATTCAAGCTCTTCTCAGCCTCCACCCATAAGTGGGATGTCCTCTTGAAATATGTCAGAATCACTCTGAAATCATGGGCTGAGACCAGATGGGAAAGCAGGATAAAAAGCATTGAGGCAGTAAGGTATCGGGCTGGGCAAGTCAGAGAGGCTCTTCTGGAGGTGAGGGAAACGACTGCAGACCCTGTGGTGAGAGTTGAAGCCCAGTCTTTGGCTGAGGAGATTGGATCCTATCGCTTCTGCATTTGGACAGCTATATGGTATGACATTCTCAGCAAGATCCAGTATGTCAGTAAACTGATGCAGTCACCCTCCATGCAGCTTGATGTGGCTGTCGACTTGCTGAAGAAAACCAGAGATTCCCTCACCAGTTACAGAAACACTGGATTTTCTGATGCACAGACAACGGGCAAAGAAGATGTGTGACGAGATGAATGTGGAGGCTGAACTCAAACAAAAGCGGTTGAGAACCACAAAAAGGCACTTTGGCTATGAATCTCCAGATGAGCCCATACAAGATGCACTGCAAAAAATGGAAACCACATTTTTTAATGTGGTTGTGGATACTGCCATCTCTTCACTTGATGAGAGATTTCAGAATCTTGGAGAGGTAAATAACATGTTTAGTGTACTCCTCAATTTCCCCAACTTGGAAGAAGAAGACCTGCTACAGCAGTGTCAAACCTTAAGTACTGCTGTGACCCATGACAGCCAGCCGGACATTGATGGCACAGAACTTGCAAAGGAAATGCAGAATTTTCCACCTTTGCCATCAAAGAATGTGACAAACATGGAACTCTTGACCTTCCTGCATGAGAAGAAGCTGGCAGAAATGTACCCCAACATGTGGGTTGCTTTGAGAATCTCTGCCACTCTTCCTGTTACAGTGGCTGCTGCTGAAAGAAGCTTCTCTACTCTTACTTGAGATCTACTATGATGCAAGAACGACTCAGTGGACTTGCCATCATAAGCATAAACCATGTAGTCTCAAATCAGTTGTCATATGATGATGTTGTAGATGACTTTGCTGCAAGAAAGACCAGGAGAGTAAAGCTGTAGCAGGTGATGTGAGGTTGAGGAGGTGGTGGTGTAGTTTTTAAGTCATTCAAGTTAGTGCAGTACCAAAAAGCACCACTAGAGGTCTTAGATTTTCTTTAAATCCTTTTTGTCAATACTGGTTTCTTTAATATCTTATTGTGTGCAGTGCCTTATTTATTATTATTTATTTGTATTTATAATTTATTTTATGTCACTTGTTTACACTTTTTATTTTGTGGGTATTTAAATCTTATACTTTATGTAAGCTATTTATATTATATTTCATATATTCATTTCATATTTCTTTTGTATTTCTTTCTAATTTGTTTCTAAAAGTATTTTGATTGGGCAATTGCTGTCTTTAAATAAAAGAATGTCAAAGATAAAGCTATTCAGTTTCTTGTGAGTATGTACACCAGCAGTGGAATTTACCGCCACCTAAAATCTTGCCTAAGGCGCCAAATTGGTTAGGGCCGAATCAGCTTCTCTCACAAATCATGACACCCAAAACGAGTTCATACAAATAGCTTCTGGAATGGTGATGAAAGGAATCATCAAAGAGATAGAGGCAAATGTTTTTTTCACTCTCATGGTTGATGAAGCTCGAAGCTTCAAATCCGAACAAATGACAGTTTGCGTCCGTTACACACACAATATGGAAATACAAGAGCGTTTCCTTGGATTTGTGGACTGCTCTGAGTTCTTCAAAATTCGTTTTAAATGTCTTTCAGGGCTCACTCACACTAGGGCCAGTTGTTCCGTACTGTGGTGAAGCACGAATGCCCCCCCTCCCCTGTCCCCTGCTGGCCCGCACTCACATTACCTCAAAACCAAGTGTACTCAAACACGGTTGCCTCCCACACATACGTTGCGCGTAACCGTGTGCGCATTAGGGTTTAATCCCGGGAAAGGGAATTGCCGGGAAATCCAATCAAAACCGTTTCCCGAATTTAATGAAGGGAACCGGGAAAAAATATTATTTTAAAATGAAAAAACACAGAACATTGGTGAATTATATTCACTAAAACATAGACAGTTTACTCTCCTAAAACATGCATAGGTGTGTGTTTGCGTGCTGTGCGCCGGTAAAACACAACACAGCCGCATGATTAAAAAGTGAAGCCTGTTCTTGTGAGCCATACCTGTGTAGTATGCAGTACTACAGATACTTGTGTAAAAAGACTCTAGTAAAAGCAGACGTCCTGATTCAACTCTTTACGCCAGTAAAAAGAAAGTCCGATCACTTCAAGTGATCATTCAGGCTCGCAGGAATAGACTTAGTTTAACTGTATGACTTAGAAGTCGCCAAATGACTTACTTTAACGAATTTCATTAGTTTATATAATGCATATTTGTAAAATATTACTTTTATGAGGGTCATAGACAATAAACTTAGCATTTCATAATTGTGGTAGCAGCGGTGCAGCAGATGTAATGAAGTCCACTCAGCACGCTGGATGCAAACTAATACTAAGCCTATAGCCTTTTCATTATAATGTCCATGGACATAAATTGAGTTATTTTGCCTTCATAATGATAAAATAATACACAAAAAATAGACCTTTGACAAAATCTAAGAGAGACGAAATCTCTATGGAATAGCGAATACACAAATCAAGCCCTTGATATTCACTTCTAGCAGCGCCCATACGTACATTATCAATAGAAGTGTTACGTTCATAAATTACAATGACCTAGAGTGCAAACGCTATCACACCATGAATACATTATATTACAACGAAAGGAAGGTAAAGCTTTGAAAACCAGACATAGAGGCGGCACTAAGGACCGATTACAGTTTTGTAATCTTTATACGGGCTCACCTTACATTGAGAATACAAGACCTACAATAAGTAAAATGATACTATGTTTCTCACAAAACTTTTAGATATTATGGTGGGTGACCCTTAATTCAAAAATGTTGTTTATACTTATTTAAGTTAAATACATCATTTGATTCACTCCAAACGCAACATAAACTAATTAGAATCAAAATAAATATCATTTAAACTCTTACTGAGATGTAACTAAACTGACTGTTTGCTTATCAATAAAAGACTTCCAAATATCTAAGAAGTGGATCAGGTTCAGACTAGATTTATTGTACCAATGGAAATAAATACCATTTCACATAAAGACGTTGCTTTTTAAAGTAAACTAACTAAACTTGCATAAAGCTGCTGTTGTAGTTTAAACACCACGCTTGTGTTTCACATTCACAAATTTGAAACTAAATGTTACGTACCGTAGTGTTTGCGGTGTGTGTGTTTTACAGGTGTGGTCCCTGGCTGGTGCCTCGCAGCTGGTGCCAATCAGCAATCAGAGCGGTATATAGGAGAGGGGCCCGAGGCCGCCGGCCTTCAGTGGACTGCTGTAGTGCTCCAGTGAACTGTGTCTCACCACCTCGCTGGTTTTTTTTTTGTTTTTTTTTACTGTGTCCCACATTAAAAGTGATACCCTACTAGTGTGTAGTGATTTTCGTTTAGTCTCTTCTTTAGTGACTGTAAGTAATTAGCCTGCATGCGTAGTGATTTTCTGTTTTAAGATCCGGTGCTTTTCTGAGTTTTACTTATTATGCATTATCGTCCCGCCTGTTGAGTGGACTGTATTCAGTCTAAGGTTAGACCTTGTCATCCTCATTTTTTGGAGGATTATCTTGTGTTCGTGCTTATAGTTTCTTGAGTTAATGAATAAAACATTTGGCTTACGTCGCTTCATTTTTCCCTTCCCAGGTATTCAATGTTTTTTTGTATTATTATTGTTACTCCTGATCCCCCTAGACAGGTCGGGTTGTCACACTAAGCAACAAGGTTAAATACAGTAATGTGGTGAAATATACTTGTGCTATTGAACTTAACAAGTGACAATGACAAGTGCCACAATCAGACAGAACGTCTAATTTATCTATTCCACCAAATTTATAACTGTAAGAGCTTCCTTGTTTCATTCAAACTGTACCTTGCTCAAACACTGCGTCAGTAGATCCAGTGTTTCATTTAACTGGTGACCGTGTTAAATGATTTTTTTTTTACGTTATAAAATAAGAGACAAGTGAATAAAATACTAGAACTACAGAGTATTATAATAGTCAAATAGCATTGTGCCACAAAGCAAGACAGAATGAATTTCCATTAAATAAGAGTACGCAAATTAAGGCGCTATGACACCATATGCTAGTAGATTCAAGTACCGTTTTTGAAATACAGACAAACAGATGCCAAGTTAAGATGCAAAACAAAAACCTATATTCCCCAAAATAACTATCACTGACAAATGCACCACGTAATTAAAAGGACTAAACAGTCACTGAAATAACTGTTTAAACGACACACATTTACCTACCAGTTTACAGTATTTCAAATAAACACTTCTCTTCCCAATTGGCATGCATACAGAACATTACTATTGCAGCACAATAAAGCAAAAAGACACATAACCCAACACAAAACAGCAAAATACAGATAACAAATGCTCCCAGACAATTATTATAACAAAATAAATGCCATTACATGTATTCTGATGCCATTTAGCAGATATTTGACACTTTCATTTAACTATATTGTAAGGAAATGGATAGATACATTTATTACTTCATCCAGAGAAAGCAATTGACCCAAACCACATGTTAGAATATATTAAAAAACCCTCACCACATCAAAGAATCTCTCTTCACTGTCTCTAAACCCTGCATTTGTCTGATATACTCTAATGAACTTAGATGTCAGGACACATGGCTGAGTGAAAATTACTTTTATAATCACAAAAAAATATAGTGAATATACATACACCTGCCTGAAAACTATTGGTTAAAATAGAAATTTACCCGAAGCCCTCAACAGAAGGCTAAATACACTATATTGCCAAAAGTATTCACTCACCCATCCAAATAATTGAAATCAGGTGTTCCAATCACTTCCATGGCCACAGGTGTATACAATCAAGCACCAAGGCATGCACACTGTTGTGAGTATGTTAGCTTGCACAATAGCATTTAGCTCTAAGCACAGCTGTACCATAGTGCAACATCACAGAGCTACTGGCATGACTGCAGCCCTGTTGTACTATGGGTAATTTAGAAGGCGCTGAGATACAATGTCATTCTGATGCAGAGGCGCCAGATTAGAAAATGCTATCATTCATTTTTTATGAAGACAATGACAAACAAACCTGTTGCATCATGCAGGTATTGTTGGGTAGGGATCTGAAACCCTGTTTATCTGGAAGCTGGCAAGTAGTTCTGTGAGGTTTAGAGGACCAGAGATGAACACAAAGGTCTAGGAACTCAGTCCAGAGCAATATAACTATATAGTTCCTCAATATAAATATATAGTGCAAATGCCATAAATACAAAACAAAGGGAACTTACTGTTACAAACAAAAGGCTAGAGGAGCTTAACAGTAGCTTTAAATACTGCTTGGTCAAACCTTCTACAGTAGCCAGTGATAGTTAAAGCTATTAAAAAATTGACACTTTAAAATGTACAATAAATCTTCAATATTACATTCAGCCTGGAGATTTTCAAAAAAGGGGGAAAAAAGAAAAATAATCCGTTCCTTCCTCCCTCCCACCATCACACTTGGTAAAGTCCATATTGCCAACACCTGGTGGAGAAAGTGGCGTTCACGTACACGCGTTTATGAGCCTCAGCAGGGAATAGGACCTCAGCGTAAACAGTTATATAAAATCAAAGCAAACAAGAAACCAATGAAACAAATACTTCAATTGAAACAAACTTAATAAAGTATGTATGAGTGGATCCTTAGTTTGGAATAACTCTGGGTGCTCACATCTACACTTTTACCTAAAGCAGTGAGAACAATCGTTGCCTTAGTAACCTCAGGGGTAAACCTCATTTTTTTGGAATTTAATGGGGCAGATTGTGCTCGTCAGCATTATCTATACAAAGTCATTTAGTCAAATACTAAACTCTGCTGCATACTCTACAGTATGTTACATACTGTGACTCCCTATGAAATGTGCAGCACATTGCTTTTACTGCAAGTGTGCAACAAACTCTGTAAAGAGAATATGCGAGAAATCAAATCCATGATGATTCACTATCTCCATCTTCCGAAAACTATGATCTCACATCCATCTTCTCAATCTCCATCATGCCTGCGTTTAACTGAGAGCCAAACTGAATACAACTGTGCTATAAATGTGCTGGGTAATTGGTGCAACATTTTTGTCAGCGTGTGAATTATTCATTTCTGGTTGTTGCTTCTCCAAGTTGTAGTTACCTCGTCTAAAACGGTCCAAGGAGAGATTTATCACTTTGCCTGCTGTCAAATGAGAATATATTAAAGTGAAGTTTGTGGATCGCTTCTGAGATAAATGCCATATTTATAATGTCCACTGAGAGATGATGGCAGCTGATAATTTGCCTTCTTGATATCTGCCCCTATGCTGACTTTGACTCTGGTTTGCTTGGAGATAGATGTATGTGTATATATATGTATTTGTGTGTGTGTGTGTATATATATAAAAAGGGTGATCTACCAGCAGAGCATTAGTGATTGTAAATGAGTAATGGGGGTGAAATTCCACTGAGACAGGAGGATATATTGTTTGGGATCAGAACAGTGTTAAGCAAGACACTTTTAGTGACTCAACAAAAAAATCCAAAGAGGGGGACCAGACATTTATTAAGTCATTTGTGCTTTCATTTGTCACTGCTGTCTCATAGATGTGGACTTCTAGTTCAGTTAAAGGGCATGCGAGTTGAAGTTGTGGTGACTAATGAACTGTAATAAAGTTGAAGTTTGGTTAGCAGTAGAAACTTGTTTCATTATTGTGCTAAATTTAATTCAGGACATCTGAGGACATCTGTTTTTCCCCTTTTAAGCAGAGCCCTGTTACACTGTGTGGATCTCATAACCTTTAGATAGAACCTAATGTGTCTAATTCTTCCAGATACTGTATGTCAGAGGAAAAGGCGTTGACCTGTAAGTCTTTGACAGTATGTTTGGCCAAATGCCCTTTTGCATCCACTCATGGCAAATCATAGAGTTCCAACTTTAAGACACATCTTTGATTTTCTCTTTATACTTTGACATTTAACCTATCACACTGACAGACTCTCTGACAGACTTTTTTTTCCTGCCCTCTTCACAGGTGAAAACGTTCAGTTTGTTGAACGCACATTTTGCAGTGGAATCATGTGAATGAAAAGGTTAAATTCCTGCACACTGTTGGCATTGAATGTATTGAATTGATAAAAGTTAGAATGTTTTTCACAATGTATGTTATGTGACTATAGCCTATGTTAACACTAAAGCCACAGTCTGCAACATCCAATCAAATGGGTTGCCAAATCTAAAACATTGAGACAATTATCACATCAGTAACTGATCAAACACCTTTAAAGGAGATGTATCGTGCACATTCCCAGCTCTATATTTATATTCTGGGGCTCTACTGGAAGACATTTCGGGATTTGCAATTAAAAACTCTTTATTTATCTTTCTACTGACCCTTAATGCAGCCGCTCAGGTCAGCCTCTGTCTGAAAGAGGCTGTTTTAGCTCCTGCCTGAATATGGCTACTTGGTAACCAAAGACTTTCACTTCTACGTGGAATCTATGCATTACAGCTGACCTGTTTGCTGTACAGGAAAGCACTTAGGTTAATAAGGCTACCACAAGATCCCAAAACCACATCAGAAGATCTAAATAATAGATGAAGTCTGTTACCACTGCTGTGCCACATACACAAATTGAGTGCAGCCCCTTTCTTAATTTGGAGACACACTATTGATCCTGCTGCAGTGTGATGGCTACATCTATTTCATAAAATCAAAGGTCAGCGTGAGACAGTGTCTGAAAGCAGATGTTTCCCACCAAAAGCGTTGGTAGCACTGAAGGAGATGGAGCTGGGCTCAGACAGTGTGCAATTTGGATGTCAGGAGGCAGAGTTCAGCATCCCACTGTTAAGCCCTGGAGATGAACCTGTCTGATGAGAATATGGCTACAGCCAGCTGCCGTTTAGCTTAAATAACAAGAGTACATAGCTTAGCTAACCAAAACTACACGTTGTTTTTATCACTCTTCAGGTTTTGTAGGAATAAAATGCTAATTGATGACCTTTTAGATATGCTTGTAGTTGCATTTTGACCTTTAAATGGAACTAGGTTAGCGTTTTCCCCTACCTTTTTGCTAAGCTAAGCTAAGCTAACAAGCTGCTCCAGCTTCATAAACAGACACAGAGAGGTTCAATCTAACTGTCAGCAAGACAGAAAATGCAAATGCAAAATGTCAAACTATTCCTTTAAAGAAACAGAAAATAAATAGTCAACATTATTTGAAGCCAAAATTCAACCAGGTTTCAAGCTTTTTTTGTATATGTATTTTGAGTCATTTACACTCAAAGCAGTACTTAGCACTACCCTTTTTCCCGAGCTGGTCTCCAAGTCCCCAAACACACCAAAGAAATACAAATAACTGAGGTCTTACAGCATCTTTATATACATGAAACTTTGTTTCAGTCATTTGTCATGAGCCTTTTTTATTGGTCGGCATTCCGAGGAGAAGAGTATTCCCACAGGCCGCCTGTTATGAATTAAAATCACTTTATGCTGACGATCATGACGTGCTTGTTTATTTGCAGGTTTTCCTTTGGGATGATTTACAATAGCAGGGTGTTAAAAATGACCGCTCACATAAATCATATTACACTGTAATGAAAACTCATTATGAAACCCAGTCACATCTCAGGCTGATAAGAGTGAGGTTTATGGGCGAGGCCATTATGGCAGGGGATACTTTGCTTTCAGCCACAATGACACATAGAGCAGTGTAAGGTGTTCAGTATGTGAGAAAAAGAGTAGTGCTTCACTGACTGTGTGTGTGTCTGTGTGTGTCTATGTTTCTATCAGTCTGTGTCTCCCCTGTGTCTCATGTATCCTGATCTGAGTGATTCCTGTTGCAAACAGCTACATTTTTAATCCACAGTCCTTCTGAGAGGCTGAAGGAAGAGTAGTAGCTTTTCTTTTTGCTGATGTGGAACAGGCCTCATTGGCTCACCTCCTACAACATTAATTAACACTATAGCTCATGATGGATGACCTCAGCTTTAGCTACCTAGCTCCCATTCATCACAACACGTAGGAGGATAGAACTCCAAATCTTTTATTTCACTCCTTTTCTTTTGTTCCCACAAAACAAGCAGAGTCATATTGTGTTTTCACTCATTGTAATCACAACATAAAGATGATCCAGTGTCAAAGGTTGATGCTTAATATTAATGTGGCTTATCATGAGACATTTGATCCATTACACATATAATTCATTCTTCAAAGTAAGAAAAGCTACAGAGTTAATACAGCTCTAAGATTTTGCACTGTTGAAAAATGGTCTGGGGGGGTGCAATATTATATTAAACTTTTTCAAAATAGTTTTAAAGGTATTGGTACTACTTTCTAATAAATCACCCATATAAAGGGTTTATAGTACAAGCTGTAACTGATGGCTTTATGTATGTTTAATAAATCATTTACTGATGTAAGCCATAATTAAGAACTACTTTGGGGTCGCCTAGTTGTGAAAAATCTCAATGTGTTGTCTTTTGCAGACCAGCAGTCTATCAGACTCTCCACTGGACCATTTGACATATGACTGTCTGGAGAAGTGCTGCAGTCCATTCATTAACAATGTATTGACATTTACAACTGCAGACATATAATTGCAGTTGACTCATAATCCTTTACTAACTACTTTATATGCAGACATATGCAGTGATGGTTCATTGTTTTTTATTAATCTTTACCTAAACTATTGATGTGACATGAAACATAACTGGACAACTCAACACTACATGCTTGTATGGAGGAAAACAATGTCGTTCAGCCACAGCAGGCTTCAGACCAGGTCCTTATACTTCCATCCATCCATCCATTGTCTGCCACTTATGCAGGACCAGGTCATAGTTGCATCAGACCGAGTAAGGAAACCCAGATACCCTTCACCCTGGTACCACCCTCCAGTTCCTCCTGGTAGATTCCAAGACATTCCCAGGCCAGAGGAGATATGTAGTCCCTCTAGTGTGTTCTGGGTCTGCCTAGGGCTCTCCTACTAGTTGGATGTGCCTGGAAGACCTCTAGATGGAGGTCTTCAGGAGGCATACTAACCAGGTGCCCAAGCCTTACTAGTGGCTCAACTCTGAGCTCCCCTCAAATGTCCAAGCTCCTCACCCTGTTTCTAAGGCTGAGCCCAGACACTCTCCAGATGAAACTCATTTCAGCCACTGGTCTGCAATCTTATTCTTTCAGTCACTAGCCAAAGCTTATGACCATAGGTGAGGGTTGGGATGTAAATCTGACCAGTACGACGGGTGTCACCTTATCATTGTGGAGACGTTTGGGTGTCCCTGTGAAGCTGCAAACTGTCGTCGGGGTTAAATAGCTCCTGGTAGGGAGTCCGAAGGCAAATTGATCCCAGGTGAGGGACAATTCATAGCCCTCAATAAAGCAGCATTTCAGGCATGTGGGAACCTTGCCTGGAAGAGGAAGACTGGGGCACCCAGATCATACAGATATAGATATATAATTAGTTTATTTCCCAGCTAAACAGGACAATGTTGATATTGAGAAAAAGACTTGGCTCTGCCTCAAACAAAGCCTCCTCCATACTAAACTCTGTAACTGAGTTACATAAAACAGTTGGACAATCACCACCAGTGTCCAGAGGGTACTATGTCTCCATTTATAAGGTCATCATCTGAGTTGCAGAGATAGCCTGGTAACTAATGTACTTAGCTGAGCTTAAAGTAAAGTTAGATTAAAAGATTCTCATACCAACACTGAACTGAGAAAGACTGGTTTCCAGTACAATGCAATTTATTATAGGAACAAACATTAAAAGACATAATGAAGTCAGAGACAATCATTCCTCTGAGGGACTTTGACTTTCATTTTTAATAATACTGAATACATTTAGTATTTAATAATACTCCATCCATCCATACATTTTCGTTACCGCTTATACTCTAGAGGGTCATGGAGGAGCTGGAGCAAATCTCAGCTGACATAGGGTATTTAATAATACCAAATGTTTAAATTGGTTAATTAATATGACACTCTGCTTTGTGCAGCTGTTAACCTCCCGTTGACTCTAAATTTTTACAAATGGCTTATAACTGACTGATATAGCATTAGTGAAGGATTTATTGATATCATAAAGCTATTTACTGCCTATAAGAATGGGTTATTATTATGAGGAGGGTGAGTTATGAGAAAGTGGTACCAAAACACACATTTAATAAGAATTGTTGATGTGAACATAATTTTGTAGGTTAGATTACCTTATACCAATATTGTTAGGCAGGTATTTAATTTAATTTAATGATGTTTTTGCTTCATCAGACCCCAAAACTGTCAAGTGAAAACAAAAAACAGAGACTAAAAAAGTCATAAACCAATTTATGCACATCACTCCTCAGCCAACATTGTTCACACTTCAGCAAGGACAGACTGCACACGAGTTCCAGGTCCATGTGTGAGTAAGCAGACTACTTGAGCATACCATAACCGTCCAACTGTGTGTCATTTTAAACCTGTAAAGTTATGAACGCCATCTGCAGCCTTCTCTACCTATGAGCCTTAAGTGATAAATTCATATACAGCTTGGATTCAGCGGCTCAGACGCCACGCTGAGCAAAATGTCAGTTATTTCAGTCCCTGATTGACACTCTGGCACTCAATGCCAGCAAAGCTCAGCAGGAAATGTGCTTTTATGTTTCTCTTGTGTCTCTTGATGAGAACAAAGTACTCATAGCTTCCATACCTAAGTACTTTTACATTTTAAATAGTCTGTCTAGTTCCTATGTTGTTATAAGTTATTGTGACGTTGTTGTATGCTATAGATCCAGCATATGAATTGCCCTGCAAATAGGGTTCATGGTATAAAGAAACTGCACACTGTCTTTATAGAAATCTGAATAGGGTGTTAGACGAAGTGGGCAAAGGGAAGAGGCATTTATATTTATTAAAAACGTAACTCTTTGTTGAAAGCCGGTATCATCACTACAGTACATACAATCCATACAATACAAATACACACAGACACATACAAGGAAACTCACTGACTGTTAATAAAACAATAATAACATGTATGTAGCATCTTTCATACACAACATACAGCCTAAATTTCTTTGCAAAATGTTTACACCAAAAACTTAAAAAAAGACCACTTGAAGAGTTGTTAAATGATGTTATAATGAATGTAATACCTTAAACATATACATAATATTAAAAAAAAACAACAGATAAATGAAAAAAGGCCTAGAGATCCAACATTGAGATCAGTACTAATAATAGCCTTGTGCATTAACCATTGGGGCGTAAGTAATAGTGGTGGAAAAGCCTTATCATTACAGTAATTAGTGATGCTGTAATATGAGACTGTTCATTGTTTTTGTTAGGTTCAAGTGGATTATAACTGGAATAGTGTCATTTTTGGGATGTGGGTGGGTCCCATGCAGCGTGATGTAGTTTATTCTTATGGGAGGGAGTGTGTGTTTTTGTTTTCAGTGCCGTCTTCTTTTTCCTCTGCTCATAGATTTTTTTCTGTGTATTAAGGCATGAAAGGGTATTTTATTTACTGTTGTGTCCACTCTGGTGAACAGTATGCATTTGCATGTTCAATTTTACGTAATACAGATATTTCTTTAGACATATTTTAAGACATATCGCTCTCGACTAAGGAGAAACCACCCAACAACTGAGGCCCATTGTACGATGAACAGAAGATGCTGTTCTTTTGTGAACATTTCCAAATACATTCACAGAACAAGAGAAAATAAATAAATATTGTCAAGAGGCATTCACAGTGGTCATGTCCAGGAAGTGAGAGAACATGTACCACTGTGTATTTTTTTACTTATGGGGATACATTGTGAAACAATGGTCTGCCCAGCCATTCAAACTATTTTCCTTACTTACATCATACAACTAAAGAAAACAGAGGTCTAAATCTGGTGGGAGGTGACCAGAAGTGGATGTGGCCTCCACTCACTGTCACACTTCCTCAAGATCCTCAGCTTCATTGTTAATACTGCAAACAGAATAGACAGGACTCGCTGCTCCTTGTTTTTCTGGCTGCCAGTCATCATCACTGCTGCCTGCATCTCATCATAGTGAGATACATCAACTGTTTTACAGAAAGAAAGGTGGTAAAGAAGACATTTCAAAGTTTGTAGTTGAAATATAAGTATTGATGCGTGATATCCAACTTCCGACCATGAATTCACTTGGCAAATAAAGAGTAATTTAATAACTCCAGAACACATAGGATCATTTTCTAACTCAAGAACACATAGGGGCATTTTCTAATCTGGCACCCCTATTGGCGGTAATTGGAATTATAACATAATTTGTCTGCTTTCCAAGACCATTTTTAGCACTGTAACCACCAACATTCCAATACCCCCTAGAATCTCCAGGGGGCTCATATTTACCCCCTGCCACAACATCATCAACAGTCACAAAGATGCCATTTCTTAAAGCAGTTAAAATGTTCATTTTCATCATTTCATTTATTTCTTTTAAAAAATATATAATAAGACTTGACAGACAACTATTTAAAATTCTGTTTATGGGTTTATTTATTTTACAGTTGCTTTAGGCTATT
This sequence comes from Scomber scombrus, assembly GCF_963691925.1. NCBI lineage: Eukaryota > Metazoa > Chordata > Actinopteri > Scombriformes > Scombridae > Scomber > Scomber scombrus. Next base: position 3,776,656 of record NC_084971.1, on the reverse strand, counting down.
TCATTACAGAAGTAAAGGTCGACTACATTTTAAAATGAATCAATAAACTGTAGTCTACAACAAACAGCTAAATAATTAGCACATTTAAATAATTTAATTGTTGCAGAAGAAGAAAACACATTTTTGATAATAATTTGCTGTTTTATACTGGGAATAAAGAAACAGAGCTCTCTTACTCTCTTTCACACAAACACACACACAGTGCTTTGGCAGCATTCTTCATCTGTTTACCCATGAATCATATACATGTTTGCAGTAGTGCCGATTTATCCGTGTGCATAAAAATAACTGCTGATAAGTAGGGATGGGAGATATGACATATAGGAGACACACACACACACACACACACACACCTAACCTCAGCAGTTTGAGGTACAAAAGATTTTTTTTTTTCCTTTCTCTAGATGATTAATAAACCCCCATTCTAGGAAACATCATGAACTGAGAGATGTGTTTTTATTTTAACATTTACATGCATTAGACAACCATGTGGGTAAAAACGCTGAAGACAACGCTGTGGTTAAGGTCTGGTTAGGTTTAGAGCATAGACTGTATATAAGAAATGGACATAACATCTGTCACGTCATCCATTGGTTTGTGGACTGCTGCTCGGAGGCCAATAGTTTCAGATCTGAGCAGTGCCATCTTGAAAATTTCTGGGCTCTACCACAGTCTACACAGGCAACCTGGCGAGGCTAACCAAGTTAGCTGTTACGACTAACTATAACCACAAAACTCCGGAGAAAACTGTCGTTGTGAAACAAGTTCACAGCTTTTTTCATACAGTCTATCTGTCCGCCCTCCTGAACCTATGAATCAATCAACCTGTCAATCACGACGTAGCCACGCCCTAATGCATACCCTGCTTTATCATCAAATATAAAATCAGGGAGGCCAAAATTTCACAAATGAACATCATACTGCATTGAAGAAGGCATTAAACTAGCGAGTGAGACCATAAACACATTTTGAAAACGTTTACTGAGGTTAGAAATCAAGTGAGAAGTTGGTGAATTCTCCATTGACTTGTATAGAGACGGAAGTCCTTTTGACACCAAAACGGTCGCCCCCTGGTGGCCTTTTGATAAAATGCAGTTCTAAGTTACTTCCGCGTTGGCCTCCGCTCAGAGGACCGGAACTCCCTGCCTGGTTTAGAGTCAAAAACCACTAGGTTAGGTTTATGGAAAGATCACGGTTTGAGTCAAAATGATCACTGTTGATGTGACTAAAATCACGTACTTCTGTTAGTACGCTTCTGTTAGTTAACTGTGTACATTATACTTATGCAGTGCACACATTTTGACAGGTTAGTGTTGTCTTAAATCAAACATTGCTGTTGCACACTTACTAGAAATGACGATTAACTAGTTAGCAAGCTAGCAATAGCAAGCTGGTGTTAGCAAGCTAGCGTTATCGTTTGCTGTACCAAATCATTACAGACTGCTAAATTAACCCAAGTAACCTACTGATGGCTTATATGTGACAACAGTATAGTGGTGCTTAGTGTAACAAAAACGTGTATAATGCGTTTGTATAATGCAACAACGTTCACTGTAGTTACAACGTCCTCAGCCGCCCCCCTCGCCTTCTGCTACGTAGCCAAGATGGCAACCGTTGAGGATGAGAAGTGTCCGTACTTCTGTACTTACACTTAAGTGCGTTCACACTGAGAAGTATGGGAAAATGTAGTGCACTATAATACCTGGATGGTGCACTCAAAACAGTCAAAAACTTCAGTGTGGAACTATGGAATTTAAGACACAGCATTTGTTAGGGTTGGAGACACATGCAGTGTGGGGTTAAAGTTATTACTTCCTTAGGTTTAGGCAACCTTCGTCATTATGGCTATAATAATTGATGATGAGGTTCGGGTTAGGGAACGATTACGATTATGCTTTTTTTTTTTTTTTTTAAATGTCCCCACTTGTGGTTGGAAACGGGAAATGAACAGTAGTCTCATCGGAAATACACCACTGCTAATTACAATTATAGGTTGTTTTGGGTCATTATAACCTATTGCGCTGTCTTTCTTGGGAAGACAGTCTCAAATATATCCTATACACTTTGCTCTTTTATAATAATAATATAATAATAAACTTTATTTATATAGCACCTTTAAAAAACAAAGTTTCACAAAGACAACATCACATAAAAGCTAGTCTGCAAAAATGAGTTTTTAGTAATGATTTAAAAGAAGATACTGAATGTGTCAGCCTTATTTCCTCGGGCAGGTTGTTCCAAAGCTGAGGGGCCCTGATAGCAAAAGCACGGTCCCCTCTAGATTTCAGCCTTGACTTTGGAACAACCAGAAAGGCCCCACCCGAGGATCTAAGGCTGCGGGCTGGCTCATACGGAGTCAACATGTCCGTAATATAGCTTGGAGCCAGACCCAGACGTGCTTTAAAAGTGATCAGTAAAATCTTAAAATCAATTCTAAAATGAACAGGGAGCCAGTGAAGAGAAGCGAGGATTGGGGTGATGTGATGTCGTCTGTTAAAACCAGTAAGAAGCCTAGCTGCTGCGTTCTGAACTAGTTGGAGGCGAGAGAGACATTTTTGAGGTAAACCGGAAAGGAGAGAGTTGCAATAATCAAAAAAAATGAAGGCATGAATGATTTTTTCCAGGTCAGAGTGGGTGAGCATCGGCTTGAGTTTGGAGATTATTCTTAATTGTAAATAACAGGACTGGACAGTTTTTGTGATGTGAGGAATGAAACATAATTCTGGGTCAAACAGGACTCCAAGATTTCTGGCAGTGGGCTTGATGTTCGCAGACAGGGGACCAAGACTGATGGGATTATTTGTATTTGGGGGATTGAACAGTATTATTTCTGTTTTGGAGTTGTTAAGTTGAAAGAAATGTTGTGCCATCCAGCAGTTGACATCATGGAGACAGTCTAAAGCAGCAGCTAGGCTTCTTGGGTCACCGGATCTCAGGGGAAGGTATATCTGTGTGTCGTCTGCGTAACAATGGAAAGAAACGTTGTGTCGTTGGATGATTTGGCCAAGTGGGAGCATATAAATAGAAAATAAAATTGGACCTAAAATAGAACCTTGCGGTACACCACAGGTAATGTGGGATGTGGAGGAGGTGTAGTTACCTGTAGTGACCGCAAAGGTTCTTTCTAAAAGGTAAGAATAAAACCAATCAAGTGCAGTGTCCTTGATGCCCACCCAAGTTTTAAGACGATAAATTAAAATTGTGTGATCTACTGTGTCGAAAGCTTTTGCTTCCTTTATTCAATTTAGACTTTTTAATTTTATTTATTTCAACTTCTATTCATTGAATCTTAAAATGCTGTTTTTAAATGTCTTTTTTAACTTTTGTATGTCCCCTGGAATTGCCCCTCTATAATCTTCTATGCCCTGCCTTAGTCATCATATTATTGCTGCAATTTAATTTAATGTGTTCTTGTCATGTTATCATATTGTAATATTAATAGTAATAGTAATATAGTAATACTGAAATAGAATGAGGGTTTTGATAATATTAATGTCTTTAATCAACCTACTAGAGGTCTGCTTGTGCCATGGACTGAAGAATTGCATCTCTTTAACAGTGCTGGGAGGCTGCCATGGTTCAATGACAACTGACCCTCAGGAAAATGAAGTCGGGTCTTTTAATCACAGCATTTGGATGACACCTCTAATGATTAACTGTTATTTCTGCCAATCTGAGAGAGATTGAGTGGGCCCTGGAGATGCTGGAGGTGTGTAATTCTGCTATTTGCATTTCAAGACACTATTTGGTCTCAAGAAGTCGAGAGAGAAACTTTCAACATCTCGTTTTTTTGATATTTAATACTGCAAGTGCACAGACACTAAAGTACAAATAAAATGTAATGAAATTACCTAAATGAATAGAACAGAATAATTAGAATCTAAAATAAGAGTTTCTCGGGAATCATTCTGTCTGTATAATGCTGTTTTGCAACTTCTACAGTCTGTTCTCATTACAGTTTTATGGTCTGTGTCACAAATGAAATCGTCACCATTGTTTCTTTTGCAGCTATAACGCATGCTGCTGGAAGACAAATTGAAGGTCAGCCCAAACCAAAAACCAGCTTGCTTAGTGATGTATGGTTAATGTACAAAAAATGCTACACCGCATACCTGCTCATTTATGTCACACTTTTTATTGTCAGTAATTACTAACTCAAAGCACTGTAGAGTCTGGTTTCAGGTAATTTGGTGTGCTGCAGAGATAATTAGAATTTCCAATGAGTTGGGGAGCAAAAGTCACTGTTGATTAGTTCAGTCAGGAACACTTGTCATGATGTTAAAACTATTATTATAAAAACAATTATACAAACTGTTATTATACAGAGCCATTCTTCCAAATAGTCTCTAATATGATTCAGTGGGGAGCTCAACTGAATCTCCAGGAGTCATTGGCAATAGATGGGATTTACTTTTTCATAAAAGGGAAACAAGCTTACAGGCACATGCTATTGCATATACATCTATTAATTTGGAAAGATGTCATGTTTATTTGTTTTCAGTCGTAGTGTGTAGACCATGATATAAGATTATATATGTCATACTGTGTCTTCATTTAATTGGTAACAACCCATGCAATCCACACATGCACATAAATCAAACTATAGGTGTCCATAAATTAAGTTATGTGTAATAATGTGAAATGACACAGGAAAAAAGTATTGAACACATGAAGAAAGGGAGGTACAAAAAGGCATAGAAAGCCAAAACACCAGCTAAAATCTATCAGTAATGGAACAGAAAAGACAGCAATCCTGCCACTTGCAAATCAATAATCAACTGGTTCATTCCCAACTGATGGCCAATACAAAGGTGTCTCATTACCAAGGTGTCACACAAGAAACATCTCATGATGGGTAAAAGCAAAGAGCTCTCTCAAGACCTTCGCAACCTTATTGTTGCAAAACATACTGATGGCATTAATTACAGAAAGATTTCTAAACTTCTGAATGTTCCAGTGGGGACTGTTGGGGCCATAATCTAAAAGTAGAAAGAACATCATTTCACCATATACCAGCCACGACCAGGTGCTCCTCGCAAGATTTCTGACAGGAGTGAAAATAATTATTAGAAGAGTTGTCCAAGAGCCAAGGACTATTTGTGGAGACCTTCAGAAAGACCTGCAATTAGCAGGTACAATTGTTTCAAAGAAAACAGTAAGTAATGCACTCAACCACCATGGCCTGTATGCACGCTCATCACGCAACACTAAATTGCTGAAGAAAAAGCATGTTGAAGCGCGTTTAAAGTTTGCTGCACAACATTTAGACAAGCCTGTGAAATACTGGGAGACTATAGTCTGTTTAGATGAGACCAAAATTGAACTCTTTGGATGCCATAATACACACCATGTTTGGAGGTCAAATGGCACTGCACTGTGCTAGGTATATCTGCGTGTCATCTGCATAACTGTGGAAGTCTACATTATAGTTCTGCAGAATTTGACCCAAAGGACGCATATATAGACTGAACAGAAGGGGCCCAAGAACTGACCCCTGAGGAACTCCACATGTCGACCTCGATCGGATTCATAGCTTCCAATCGTCACAAAATGGAGATAACCTTCCCCATCTATAAGAAGGAAGACAATGATAACGACTTCAGGTCAGAATGGTTCAGGTCCAAGTAGGACCTGAACCATTCTAGGACTGTTCTGCTGAGTCCTGCCCAAGTTTCCAACCTGTTCAACAGTATACTGTGATCCACAGTGTCAAACGCAGCACTGAGATCCAACAGGACCAGAACTGACAACTTGCCTAAGTCAGTGTTTAACCGTATGTCATTTAACACTCTAATAAGAGCTCTAATAATGAGACTAGTTTCTCCATACAGGAGGCGTCTTGAAGCTCGCATTACCAACAAAGGCTTTTGTACGAAGTATTAAATACATTTCAGTAAGCACGTTCAATATTTTTCTCTGTGTCATTCCATTTTATTCCACATAACTTAATTTCTGAACTTATTTATTTTGATTTCTTTGTATGTGTGGATTACCTGGGTTGTTACTGACATCTGGTGAAATATATTTACTGAGAAAAATGGTGATGTGTTGAATACTTATTTTACCCGCTGTATGTACAAAAGTGCACAGAATACACAGCTGGAAATCAAAGCCATGCCATCATCTATTCATTCATTCATGAGTTTGACTTCTCTATCTGCACCAGAAGTGTCAGTAAACATGTGACAGAGCTCGCGTGATAGCTTAACATGACGGATGTCCAAAAGGATTCTTGTTCAAAGTCAAAGCTGTCTCAAAGTAAGTTTGCCCATGAGACAATGAGTAAGACAGCAGACAAGAAAGTCTTTATTCTGCACAGGAACAGCAACCAAAACAAGTTGTGCATTGTAAAGTATATTGTAGGAGCAGTGATAGAGACCAATGGAGGATATTTTAGGCAATTATTAAGCCCTGTAAATCCTGAACCTGGGGTGTTTACTGGCCCTTCTGACAAATAATTTTAAAAAATCTATGAAATAACACATTGCATATATTTGCAGTTTTGTTTTGTATCATATTTGACACATCTGAAAAAACTAATTGAATACAGTTTAAGCCCTTACAAGTCCTGCTCATAAAGCCAATATCACCACCTACAAAACATTTTTGCATTGATCACAACACATTTTTCTTTCAAACAAACAATATTGTACAGAACACAACATTTTAACCCTTTAAAGGTCCTGCATAGAGCTCATATCACCCACAACATGAAATGCAATAAAATGACAATTGACAGATTTATAGATAAATGAGCTTCTATACCTGCTGTATCTAATCTGATACACACATTTTCAACACACATTTACTATAAGATAATGGTGCATTCCATTTTAACTTGAAAGTCGGACTTTCCGAGTTCCTAGTTGGAAATTTAAACTAGAAGTATCAGTAATTATTTGAATGTTTTTTTTACCTTAACTTTCTCAAAACTGGCAAAATATCCATCGATCGTTTTCGAAATCTGGCTTTGTCTAAACCGCCTCGTAGAGGTCTCTAAAACTCAGGGATCAAATATGATTCACTTGGCATTACAGGGTTAGGTATAGACATACTATATTAGCTTTTAATTTTGATTAGGTGACTAATAGAAGATGGAATAAAGGTATCACATTGAGAATGGAAAAGCAGCATAAGGCTGGTGAACAACACACAAATCTAATTATTACACACTGTCAACAATAAAACAGATGTGATAGAATAATTAATAGATCATTAAGGCCAATGCACTTTGTCAAAACATATTTTCTTATAATAATAATTACAGTAATTTTAAAAGGTTAATGACTGAGTGCAACAGACTTATAATCGGTTGGTGAACTGTACAAGTTCACCAACAGAAAAAAAGAAAGAAATCACTGAAAGAAACCCACACGAGTATCAAAGATGTACTACATTTAAATCAGCAAATTTGTGATTTGTTAAAAGTTGTAGAATCAAGCTACCACTTCTTTCTTTTTCTGTCCTTTCTTCCTTCTTCTTTTCCCCAAAAACAGTATGTAGCTTGTTAGACATAATAATGATGAGACTCACTCATCTTTTACAAAGTCGGCTTGTTTGTAGATATTCATGGAGTCGGATCTGTAGCTGAATTGTTGTCAGGGGGGCCAAGAATTTATACACTGCCCTTTTGTTAGAGGCTCTTGTCCAAAGTGCCGTGGGTAGTAGCTCGAGACTATAAATGGACTTTAAATACACACATCACTAACATTGCTGGCTTGCCTAATCTCATTGTGGTTAGCTTGTTATTTACCAGTTGTGCTTAAAGGGTTGATATATTTTCTCACTCTAATCCATGCGTGGTTTAATGTGTCCGGGTCATACACTAAAAATCACTCCACACAAAATTTGACTCTATATGGATCAATATAGCACCCATAAAACATTAGGTTAACTTTACCCAAGAGCAATCTGTTATTTTGAACCAGTGTTATATGAAAACCATGCTTTAGCTAAAAACTGTCAAAAATATATTGGTAATTATACAAAATGATGTGTATGTAATATTCAAAAGAAAGTTATTAATCTACCAAATACAAGAGTGACAAGAGTAGAGTAGATTATAACAAGGTTTAGTTTGACTTGAGTAGCTTTCTTGGTAACATTAACCCAGTGTTGTGTTCACTAACAAAGACCACACCATCTTAGATATGAGTTTAAAGATTTATTGCAACAAAGGTAGAAGGGTTAGTGGTGGGGGGATGAAGGGATGGGTTTGTAGGGTAAGGGATGAAGGAATGAGGTCAGAATCATGGTGCCAGTTGGATGGATGGAGGTGTGAGATGCTGTATCAATCTCATGGTGAGTATGAAGAGGGAACCAGTGTTGGGTGAGACTCTGGGTGGGGGAGCCGTCTCTTCTTCCTGTCCTGGATGCCTCCATGGTTCATGAAGTCAATAAAAGAGTGAGAATGTCAGAAGGGGTTTAGGAGGGAGGGATGTGAGAACTGAGACAAAGGGGAGAGGAGCCGATAAGGTGTGACTTAACATGTGCGAAATAACAGGCGTGGTCTTTGTTCCTAAACTTAGTGATAAAGCTTAATTTAGATCATACTGACTGTCTCTTAAAGAAACTGAGATTCACATTAGGCTTTCTGTACTGGTGCAAGTCCTGTTTATCCACTGCATCATGAAAGAGTTTAGTTGCTGGCCTTT